>NW_027185712.1:10617176-10694602 GCF_028583685.1 Petaurus breviceps papuanus | reverse complement strand
TGGATGGATGGATGGATGGATGGATGGATAGATGGAGATATATATATATATATATATATACATATATATATACACACAAATATTCTGGGAGCCATTTGAATAGAAGTAACCATTTAACCTATAAAGAGTGATTAGATAACTAACATCAAAAGAGAATGTATACAGAAAAAGGGGGGGTTAAGTAAGTAAGTAATCTAAGTAAGATCCCAGATATATACCTACACATTGTGAGTAGGATAAAAAGAATGCCCTTAAAAAGGAGACAGGAGCAGCCATAGATATAAGAAGAGAACAAGAAGTGAGCACTATTATAACAATCCAGGGGAGAGAGTATGTCTAGGAGGAGGGGTCTGTCAAAAATTCAAAAATAAGGGCTGAGAAAGGGACATCAAACCAATTACATGATCATTGGTAACTTTGGAAAAAAATAATTTCAGTTCAGTGATAAGGCTGGAAACCACATTGTTTGTAATTAGGAAAGATATCAGAGGTGAGAAGATGGTGGCAAAGAGAATATACAATATTTTTCCCCCTTGGAATTCTGGCTAGGTATGAAAGGCATAAGAGATACAGGGACACTAGCTTAAGGCAATGGCAGGCTTAAATCAAAACTTTGTAAGAATGGGAAGATCCGTATATATTTATAAGAAGCAGGGAAAGAGACAGTGATGATTATTTGATTTAATTTCTTTCAACAAATATTTGTCCAATGAAGCTTCTTCCACGTGCTGAGCTCAGCTATAAACAATATTGCCAATATGATCGGTCTGCTCTGAGCCTTAAACGTGGCAAATATGAGTAGTTAAGTTGACTAGCAGTAATCTGCATTGAGCAATTTTGCTATTGAACTAGGAGTACCTAGTATGATAGTGAGACTGCAAAGGAACAATGTAATATAGCAGTACCTCCTAATGAAGTGCCAGAACCATTACCTGGGGTTAGAGTGGGGTGGGGAAAGATAGTGAATAACAACAAAATGCATAAGTACAGATTGGTTTCTCTGTGGGAACACTCAGTGGAAGAGCAAATAGAAACAGGGATAAATACTGGAAGGCTTTCAGGAGGAAGTTTTGAAAGAAATAAGAAATATAGACTGGTTGGGTTAGGGTAGAGTGTGGGTTGTGGTACCAAGTGGGAGGAATGATGTTTGAGAAATGATGCCCTTGAGATGTATGGAGGAAGAGAGGAAGAAAATCACTTTTAATGAGTCTTTACATCTAAAGTGAATATATATGTATGTGAGATACGTGCAAGCAAATATAACTCATACAGATATACATAAATATGATGCTGAATATAAGGAACATACATTTAGAACTGGAGGGCACCTTACTCTATAATCCCCTTGTTTAACAGAGAAGGAAAAAGAGGCCCAGAAAGACCATATCACTTACCCAAAGTCACACAGGTAATAATTAATGGAAGCAGAAATGAAACTTTGGTTCTCTGACTCCCAAGTCAGTGTGCTTTTCACTCTTTCATGTGTACTAGTGGATGTTGTATTTTTTAGATTACTTCTTAGAGTCTGCAGCCCTAAATGTTTTCTCTCCACAATCAGCAGAAGATCCAGTCGCATTCTAAATAACTCATTTATTTTTGTTTGCTTTGTTTTGTTTTTATCATAGAATTGCAACTTTTTCACTGGTGACCTGTCTCCTATGCAAATGAGCAGAAATTTGGTTGAAAATAAGGACCCAATGATAGGTAGAGAATTCCATTAGAAGAAATAACTGCTGGTGGTAGCACAGGAGTCCACATGATAGGTTTCCCCCTGCCTTGTCACCTAGTCAGGGAAATAAATTTACATATAGATTTATAACAAATTGCATGGCTTTGTTTGTGTTTCTATGTTTCATTACTTAATAATACATTTCTACGATCACCTCAGCCTATCTCATCTCAGGGTTTTTATGTGTCCCCATGAAATGCTTGCTCTATTCCAAGACCAGCAAAGCAGCTGTTGGTAGCTTTCAGTGCTGCTCAAACAAGGCACCAGAGCACTCTATAATTTCATAAAAAGCCAGGCAGGGGAGGGAGAGAGGAACCCTGAGACATGCCTAGTAGTCTTCTTTCTTTCTTTCTTTCTTTCTTTCTTCCTTCCTTCCTTTCTTCCTTCCTTCCTTTCTTCCTTCCTTCCTTTCTTTCTTTCTTTCTTTCTTTCTTTCTTTCTTTCTTTCTTTCTTTCTTTCTTTCTTTCTTTTTCTTTCTCTTTCTTTCTTTCTTCCTTTTTTCCTTTCTTTCTTCCTTTCTTCTTTTCTTTCTTTTTCTTTCTTTCTTTCTCTCTCTCTCTTTCTCTCTCTCTTTCTTTCAGAAAAATGGAAAGCATTGCTTTGTCATCTGCATATCTATCCTTCCCCTTTACTCCTCCCCATTCCAACCCCTTTCTGAAAGCTGAGAAAATGAAGAGTTTCTTCCCTAATCTGTTTCTTAAACATCTTCTTGAGAATGTCCACATTTATGTCAGCACTTTTCCGACATCCTAATGATGCTTTTGCGAGGACTATGGCATCTATATGGCTTGTTACCAGCCTAATGAAAAGTTGCTTTAGGTGTCAAAATAAATCTAAGAATGTTCTACACTTTAGCTGACTGTAATATATCATCATGGCCTGCTTAAGTAGTATAAACTGCAACGTGATAAAGCAGCTAACTGCAAACTATGAGAAATAAGAGCTAGGATAATGGGCATTCAATGGAAGGATCTTGCAACAGCTAAGAAGATTTCACTTACCAAAGGCTATGGGCTATATTTTTTAAATGGAGTTCCTGGCTAACTTAGCTTTTCTTAGTAGTGCTGACCAGAGCAGTGTGATTGATGATAGAGTCTTCCCCAGATTTCTATGTAGGTGGGATAATGTTAAAAATGGCTCAGTCTTCCCAATTCTAAATCCCTTCAGTTTTAGAAGCTAGGTGTTAATTTGGAGGCTCAGGCTCATTGACCATCACAATTTACTGAGGGTTACTATCTTTTTTGGTGCCTATTCATGAAACAAGTTTTGAACGTGAGAACAAAGTAGAACCAGAATGAATGGCTGGTGATGAAGATGTGCTGATCACAGTCACCACACAGGGAAAGTTGGTAATATTGACATAGACAGACTGACTCAGATGCCTCCTCTTCCTCTGGCCTTTATCTACTGATACCAGATGAGATATAATAACTATGTGTGTTATTACACTGGTATTTTCCTGATACTGCTTTGGTCAGTGCTTTCTGTTCTGGAAGTTGTGAAGAAGACAGGAGATTAGTGTGATGAGAATTTAGAAACAGGATGAAATCAGACATTCAGAATGAAAGTTGACCTCTAACGTTATGAACCTTACTAGTAAAACACATCACTTCTGACTGAACTTTTCCCTTTCCTTTTCTTTCTTCTCTTTTTTGTACCTTTGTTCATGGTATTCACCTTCAATATCCTTCCACCCATCTCTCCTTACTAAAATCCTATTCATCATTCAAAGCCAAGAATAAATGCTTTCACTACGTGTTCACCTAACTGGAAATATTCACTTCCTTCTCTGAACTCCTGAAGCTTTTTGGTGTGCCACTGTTGTAACGGTTACTTTATGTGCTTCCTCATTGTAGATTTTCTTGAGAATGAATAATGGACTGTGAGTACCCCATAGATTGTAAATTCCTGGAAGAAATAGACAATAGTATACTAACCCTGTCCCTTCCTTACCACTGAGCATTTGTGGCTATATATTTGGAAGGTACTTAATAAACATGTTGAATGAATGAATTAATAAAACTCTAAAGGTAGTGATACAAGGGGATACAAACCCGATATAGTCCTTTGTAAATTGATGGCTAAATAGAAGATTTCAATTCAGTTCAGTTTAATAAGCATTTATTTATTAAGCACCTCCTAAATACCAGGCATTGTGCATATCGTTCTTAGAAAAATTATTTTCCTCCATTTTTTTCTTCCCTTATTGGACTTAATTAAGGGAAGGAGGGAAATATGGCATAGTCTAAAGCAGAGCTTTTTAAACTTTTCTGTACTAGGGACTCCTGTTTGTGTTTCAGCAGAGTTTGTTGGTACTATATGGCCTGAGGGCATGTACAGTGCAAAGTGTGAATGTTGTGTGTTCAGAACCAAGACTGCAGTGAAGTTGCCAATGTAACATGAGCGAGGCCACCAGAAACAACTCACATTCATTACACTTGCGATTTTAAGCTAATTTTTGGTCAGGTCACATTTGTAAACCCTTTACTGTTGCCAAATTCTTCACAACACCATATGAGGGCGTGACTGAAATTTAAGAAGAAGGGTGAGATTATGAGTGGAACTGGGTGAATCATTTACTTAGTAGCTGCAATATCACTGCCTTTTAATAATTATAACATAGGATCACAAATAACTCAGTTGAAATCTCTCTATACACAGTCTGTCTTCACCCTCCCTTGGCTCCCACCTACCTAAAAATTAAATAAAATAGTAATAATAATATTAACATACTCTCCTTCACAGTAAAGTTACCCTCTTCCTATCACTTCCTGTCCCCTTACCTTAAAGGGCATTCTCAAGTACTACTGTGTCAATCAAGCAAAGTCTTTCTCATCTTCTTTTCTCTCCTTTACTTTTTCATGTCATTCTATACCCTTCATTTTCATGTCACTCTATCCCCCTCATCTTCTCTCAAGTTCATGAGTGCTCCCTGACTTTCTGGATGAGTCATTTGACTGAGAATGAACAGTAAGGTTCAGTCCTTATTCAAGGAGCCCCCTTTAGAGGCAGTGACCTATCAGGATCTTCCCCATAGAACCCCCCCATCATCTTATCCCTTCTTCATTTCAACCATTTGCTCTGTTCCTTTCTTGCAGAAGAATTTTAGGTGATGAGGTGCTAAACATTATATAAATAATTAATGGGATGAAGAAACTTCTATGCATAATTCAGCTCCATTAGACACATAGATCAGCTACATTTGAGGCAATGAACGGGCAATAGATGGGAAATGGCTTCAGGACTGCTAAACTACAGGGCCGAGAGAGTTACTACTGTAACAACGAGGATGAATTACTGCGACCAGCCGAGATATAATAACGGTATGAATTATTGAATTGGCATCTTCCTGAGACAGCTTTGGTCACAGCCTTGCTATGTTCTGGAGATGATAGAAGGAGATTTGTGTGATGTAAATTTATAATCAAAGGGTGTTCAGGATGAAAGATGACCTCCAAGGTTATGAACCTTACTAGGAGACTGCATCATCACATGAAAAAGGGACTATAAAATAGGAAGCATTATTCAGTTAGTAGTAGGAAGTGAAAGAAAATCTACTCTCTTACAAATTTAACTCCCAGAAAGTTGTAGATAGCCAGAGATGGGATGTAAGTTACCAAGATAATCATAGCTTGGACAACTGAGGTGAGCAAAGTAGATCTGGGCAATATCAGCTTAAACATGCTTGCTGAAATTATGCTACAGGGTGGATTAGCAGCTAATTAAAAGATTTAGGCTCTGAACAGCACAGAGACCTTAGGCTATATTGCACCCACGTGTGTACACACACACACACACACACACACACACACACACACACACACACACAGAGAAAACTGCAATTATTCTGGATAATGTGATCACCATCTCAGAAGCAGAGTATTTGTTACAGGGTGGATTGATTTTATTATAAATAAATCAACACAAGACTATTATTTGGAAAGAGATCTCATATTTTTCCTTCCAAACCTCCTTAACAGAAGGATCTCTTGCCTCTTTACCCCCATCCCCAAACCCACCCCCCAGTATTTCCAGATTCATAAAACTAGGAGCACCCCTGCTGAGGAAGGCCTTTGTTTCTGTTTCCTGTCGTTCTGTGATGTAGACAGATCTGGGAGACAGCATCTCCTCCCTGAAAACAAAGTATCCTTTAAAAAGGGCTGTTAAACTGCTGTCTCTTGTTTGATTATTCTGTCCTCAGTAAAGTCCTTTATTTTTTACTACTAAATGGTCATTTTTATGGATGACATTTTTTTAGTCCCATAGCTGCTTGAAGAAACAATAGGTCAAAAGCAGCAATCCAGAAACTCGCAAACAGGGAATCGGGAGAAAATGACCCCAGATAATAGACCATGGTCAGTGCCATTGATAGCAGTGTCCTCCAGTAAATGGTTTCAGATATTCATGGAGAAAATGTAGGAAAATCTCTTGTGGACATGTTTTTAATTTAATGTAATGCAATAGCAATCCATAGATTTATACCATACAATAAGACATTTTTATGTCTTTACATAATTTCAAATTACATATGAAAAATACAGTAACTCAAATTAATGCATTTCCAACATATGATCAATTACATTGCATTTCCTGACCATTAAAATCGAATTTTATAGCATCAATAACAAATGTAATAAAATTTATTTCCTTATTAGGTCTCTTTTTTTTCTTTAAAGAAAAAGCAATAACTTAAAATTGTAATCTTCAAAGTTGCTTTCTTTTAAAAATGCTTTAATTGCTCTTATATTGTGTAATAAAGACAACAGACAGTATTGACAAAGTTAATTCCAAGAAAGCGCTTATTTTCCTCTAATCCATGATACTTCAGAGACAAATGAAAAATAGCATTAATAAAAAGAATTACTATTAGTTACAAAATGTCTGAATCAATAAAATATAACCTGTTTGGTTTATTTGAACATACAGATGTTGACAAGATGATAGTTAAATGATTACTCTTTTAGTTTTGAATAATGGATTATTTTCCAATATTTTATTTACTGAAAACAGAAATAATTTACAACTTGTATTAAAAAAATTAAAATGAGAAAGCCCAAGACTTATGTGATCTATATTCCTTTTCACAAAACCAGATTTCTTCTTTTATAGTCACTGCACAAAAGCTTTTATCTTCAAAACTTTTCTTTCTTTCTATCAGGATGACTAGTGAGAAAAGGACCTTTTTTAAGTACATGGGAGAGATTTAGCAGATGGGATGACTCAGGATTGGAAACAATTTTGCCCCTTGAGAAGGTGACTATTACGAATATGTTTCAGCAACATCCCCAATTCTGAAGTTCCGGTTCTTTAAATCTACTACTCCCTTCCATTTCCATCTAGTTCAAGTTCATAATTGTCTTAGATTGTTATGCCATCTATTGAGAAATAAGTTTGCAAAATAGAGCATAACCTTATAGATATTTCTGCCTCAGTAATGTAGAGGACAGGATGTAGAGAATGCATATAGAAATGGTTGGCTTCCCCTCTATTCTATACCATTTATATTTTTATATATTAAAATATATTGTTTAATAAAAACAAAATACCTAGGAAGCTCCTGCATTGAAAAGTCATAACATTTACATACATGCCTTGGTAGAGTTAAATATTATCATAGAATCATGGACCTAGGGTTAGGAGGGACCTTAGCAGCTCAACCTCTTCCTTTTTCACATAAGGAAAATGACAGCCATGGTAGTAATCTTCACTGGCACCATTTGAATTTAGGATCTTTCCTCTCGAGTCAGTATAGTTTCCATTGTATGACACTGCCTCACCAGCACCACCAAAATGTTTATTTCATCCCTACTCTGTGCATAGTGTTTACACTAAATATAAGGAATACAGCAACAATGGCTCCTGTTTACATTATTTGCAAATATTGCACTTTGTAAAGAGTAAGGTGTTTGCAAATATCTTGCTTGCAATACATTACTGTGTCCCATTTTAACTTCATAATAGCAAAGGTAATGATGACAATCATATTGATTACTGTATGACATCAAGTTTCTGAGATTTCACCAGTATATTTTCTACTTCCAGCCCTTCAGACTAGGGCCTCTCAATACCTTCTATGCTGTCATAATGTTCCTGAATTGCTATGGGGGAAGTGGGGAGGGAAACAAAAACAAAACAAAACAAAAGCCAGCATCATCTGATGACCGTCCTTCCCAGTAATGAGACTTTCTGAACTAATTAGTCTCATCCTAGAATCTCAGAAACACACTTTGTCCCAGTTTCATGTCCCAATATCTTTTCAAACTTCCAAGGCTCTGCCAGAACTAATACTCATCTAACATAAACTTCAATAATTCTATATTTTGTACCTTCCATGATGAGATATCAGGGTAGTACATTAGTAAGAAATAATCATATAGATTTATATTTGCATAAGCTTGGAAGTTTTCAAAGTGCTTTCCTCACAACCACATATCAAAAATAGGTATTACCATTCCCCACCCCTGAAATCTAAGGGTCATATCTTCTCTCTTTTTTTTTTTAAAGCAATTGGGGTTAAGTAACTTGCTCAAGGTTACATGGCCAGGTATTTCTGGGTGGATGCTAAGTGTCTGAGCCTGGATTCTATCCCCCAGGTCATCCCGGTGCTTTTACTCGCTGTGCTACCTGGCCGCCCCAGGGTCATATCTTCTAGAATTTTTATACTTTTCTGTTTGGGTCTCTTCAGTTCACTTTTATTATAGTTATTTATGTATTTCTCTTTTCTCCCTATTATATTTGTATACTCCTTGGTACCATTGATATTATTATTTTATTTTTTTACCTTTAGCATCTATATAGTGCCTTCAGTAATTCCAAAAACATTAAGCATGGTTATATACAAGACACTGAGGACCTTCAGATGGAATTGTGACATTAGCAAAATGGGTTATGCCTTCCTTGTGCCAATGGATTATCCCTTCATTAAGTCAATTACTGTCCATTCATGTCTGCCCATCCTACATAATTCTTGCCAGCACGTGAAATCCACTCAACATACTGGAGGTCTTCCTTAATTTCCCCTGGTGTCCTCAAGGTACAATTATAGCATGTGGGCTATATATTGATTTCTACTTGCTTTCAAATATACCCAGATCATCTATTTTTTTTTTGCATATGATGACAATATAGCTTCCACATCAAAATCTCTTGTTTTGTGTTGCAGCATATATAAACTCATTACAAGTCTCTTCTCTGACCTTTGGGTGATAATGAATTTCAATTCTTCAAAGACTAGATTATGGTTTGTTATAACAGGAAGAACTAAGAAAGTTGATATGAAAGACATGAAACTATTTTATGGAAAAGTTTGGGGTTATTAAAAGAATGTTGAAATTCCCCAAAGAAATCAAACCTACTTTCCCTTCCTCTTCAAACCTGAGCCCAACTCAATGTCCATTTGCCAAATCTATCCAAAATGGATATATACACAAACACATACACACATATATGTATGTGTGTATATGTGTATACATGTATATATATCCATATATACAGAGAGAGACATTAATGGATGAGCTTTTATATGCATGCATTCAGATATATACATTTGAATATGTAGATGTTTAGCCTAAATCCTTTAGTCATTTAGTATCTCAGTTCTGTAGCTCTACAATATTCCAGGGTGTGATATACATTATGTCATCTGCAAAAATGAACATCTGCAGAACTTCACTATCCTTAAGATTGTCCTCCTGAACTAGACTTCACCTTGAATGATGTCCTTGGCAATAGCAAATACTTGGAAAAGAAAATAGTCCATTGATTATGCCATTGGCTATTTTTGAACAAGATTATCTCATTTTTATATTCTAAATAAAATATAATTTTTATATGCACATGGGAGAAATATTGCTATAGGATACCCTTCAAGTTAGTGTTTGGTCTATTGACTCAAATTAAGTTATTTTATAATTTACCAAAAAAAATACAATGGGAATTTATATCTACTATACTATTCTGTCAATTGTGTGATGGGTAAAAGTGTGGTATGTTTTGGAATGTTGTTGCTAATTGTTGTTCAGTCACATCCAACTCTTAATAACCCCATTTAAGGTTTTCTTAGCAAAGATAATGGAGTGGCTTGCCATTTCCTTCTCCAGCTCATTTAACAGATAAGGAAACTGAGGTAAACAGATTTAAATCACTTGTCCAGGGTCACACAGCTAGTAAGTGTCTGAGGTAAGATTTGAACTCAAGAAGATGAATATATGTACATGAGTATATGAGGCTATTGATTGTGACACCTAGCTATCCCCACTTAACTGATTGATATTGTGGAATGTCATTGTCTAAAACATGCCAGCCACCGTCTATTAGTCTTATTAAAGGTGCATATACGTATAAAGGTGCATTCAAATCATGTCTAGGTATTTTCTGTTCCTTTCAATAGCATAGAAATTTATAAGTAGATGCAATATTAGGTCTACTTTTATTAGCTCAGAACATTAAAATGGGTAATAGGGACTCTATAGGTTAAAATTTTTCCTTAATCTTCCAAAGAGTAGTAAATAAGTGAGAATTTGTAAATTATTCTTCTTGAGGCACTTAGGAACAGTGGATGGAGTGCTGAACTTTGAGTTAAGAAGACTTGAGTTCAGATTCGGATTCAGATGCAAAAATACTGTATGTCTAACCTCTCTTTGTTTCAGTTTTCTCATCTGTAAAAATGGTGATAATAGCACCTACCTTCTAGAGTTGTAATGAGGATGAAATGAAAGAATTAATATATGTAAAGTGTTTAGTAAAACTTAAAGTGCTATAAAAATGCTAGCTATTACTGCTTTCATAAAGATTTATTTATGTAGGAAAGTGCACATATAGGACAGCAGTTACCAAAGTTCTCTGAGCAGCCTTTTAATTTGTGGTGATAATAAGGTACATTTTTCCCTTTGCCTGTGGTAAGATATGTTGAAAATCAATCCCTCAATGCCCTCAAAATGTTGTCACCTCCGGGTTTTAATATCTCTTTAAGTACTTTCAAAAGTACTGGAGACACTAGGATGAGGAAGTCACTCAAGGAGTTTACACTATATGCACACAAAGACAAACGATAAGTATATCCTTGTTGTTTGTCCTATTTCAAAGAAACCAATGGCATCACGTGTGATGCCTTGACTTATACATGAATTGGATTTAACTGAGACATAGTTATAAAAAGTCATCAGCCTTACTCTCTCTTCCTGAATCATCTTAGACCAGTAGAAATTCAGATTTCAAGATGACTAGCAATGGACCAGGATGCAATGGATGACCTTGACATCTCCAATGCCTGACCAAGTTCTGAGCACACCATGCTGCCTGTTACAGCTGCTTCTGTGGCCATTGGAACAAACTGTTCTCATGGGTCCATTCCTCCAGGGTAAGTCTTTCCATGTTTGGGGTAAGTGCCCCTCTAACTCACCAACAGGTTTGAGGATGGGAGGGTACCCTCAACCTGGTTTAGCCCATCTTCTGAGATGGTTTACCAGAGTGTGTCAGCTGCACATGCTGCAGCTTCTTGGAGACACAGGTGAAAACTGAGTGCCAAGTAGACACCAAAAGTGGATGAATAGCCCTGAAAAGAGCTCTGCAAGCCCTCATATCAGAAGCTCTACTCCTCCTGAACATTCCGTACACTCTCTGTATACAGAGAGGAAGGGAAAGTATATACACCTGTTTATAAAGCAGTTTTTAGAGAGAGATGGCACTAGTGACTGTGCAGTGAAGGCCCTGAAAATAAGTCACTTTATAAGATTATAGAATTAAATTGAAATAAATACCAATTATCAGATAAATTGGAAGGTTTGCTGAAGATCTTAAACTTTCTACAAGGTATTTATAAACTGTTATGATTATAGGCTTTGCATATTAAGAAATAAGTAACAATACAAGGTAACATATGCTAAGAGTTCATATAAGGGTCCATAAAATAATATATTAAGTGCTTTGAGCTTCTAATAAGGATGCAATACAAATAAAAATGATTGCTATCTACCATCTTCCTTTCCAGTAGAATTCTCTGCCACTCTTTAACATGCATATATATATATAGAGAGACAGATTCAGGTGGAGCTCTATGAGGAGATTTTGTCCCTCCATACTCATTAAGGATGAGTGACAGCTCACCTCTGAGGAGCAAACATTTTTCAGTTTCTCCGAAACAGGAAGACCAGCCCTGCAATTGACATCCTCAAATTACTGGTGACCTATAGTATTAATCCTTTCACCTTGCTGAGGCATGCCTGCTTGGCCATGGTGATCAGGCCTTTTTTGCTCATCATAATCCCATTAACAAATTGAATGATAGAACAAGAATGTTTTTTGCCAATCCCTCTGACAGGAAGCAGTGCAAAGGGGTTATAATTATGGATTATGTCTTTTATTATACATTGGAGCAAGCACACATTAGCCTAATTAAAACACAGTGTGAATATTCAACTACATTGAGCTGCAAATGTTTAAGAGCTGTCTGTAACAGCTGAAAATACATTTTGGGCTCATAACAAAAAATCTTGTCAAGTTGCATGGAAAGCAGAGTTTAGAAATTGAAGGTTGCACATTTTTGTGTTGGCCAATTTACCAAGTCCCCAATACATAAACACTTGCCAATCTAGGACAGAGTGAGCTTGCTTGAACTGATCATACCATTCTGGCCCAAGTTTCTTTTGGGAACAGACTAATCTATAGGAGTTGTACCTTAAGATTCAATTAGTTCTCCAAAATCAGAATTAACCAAGCTGGGAAACCTAGTCAACAAACTCATCTTATAGTGTTGGGTGGGGCCATGTCTATGTCCAACATAATTCTTCATAATCATGATCATTAATCTTAATGATCTTCATAATCATGATAAGTTTTCATTATTGACAACTGATATTCATATTGTGCTTTATAAGTGACAAAGATCTGTGACTCAAAGAAGTTAAGTAATTTGCCCATGGCTACAAAAGCAGTAAATATTAGAACCAACTACAACATAGGTGTTTGGACATCAAGTTTAACAATCTTTCCACTATACTACACTGACTCAATTTTCGAGGGAAATTTTGGTGACATAAGGAAATGGGTAATGAATTTGAAATCAATGGAACTGTGTACAGATCCCAATTTTGTCACTTATTGTATAACCTTGGACAAAAATTTTAATCTCTCTGGGACTGTCCTCATCTGTATATTAAGAAATTTGGACTAGATACCTTGAAGTTGACGTCCAGCTCAAGATCTATGGTAGTATATGAGAAGCTATTCTATATCTAACTTCTGAAAAGAAAGCTTAGAATCATAGAAATATAGGATCTTAAAGCTTAGGGGAACTTTGACATCATATAGTCCAATATTCTCATTTTACAGATGAAGAATCTGAAACTCAGAAATTTTAAATATCTTGCCTAAGGTTACACATTTATCTAGAGGTCATCTCCCTCAGAAACCAATGAATCAGACACATACCTAAGCATTAATGAAAAAGGGGTGGTGGAAAAGCAATTTTAGTAGATAGTAGCATTTGGAAGTGATTCAGAAAATAGAGAGGCAGAATGATTTGGGTTGTTTTGTTTTGTTTTTGGTAAACTAGTGGTAGCTTGAGAATTGATTTTCTAATGCTGTTCAGATGGATAGCTAATGATTTAATGTCTATTGTTACATAATTGTTTATTTGTCTAATTGTCTGTTGTCTGTCACCTAAATGAACTGTATGAAAAAAAGTCTAGGTGTCTATTAGATAGTAACTGTTCTCCTGAGGTACTGACGTACATTTGATATATGCACAATAAATTCTGACAGCTGGAAATAGTTCAAATTACACAAAAAATAGCTAAACACAACAGTCTTTAATACACAGGTTTATGGGTTATGATTCTTGGATATTTTAAATCTCAGTAACTGCCCCTTTTATTTGCACACTCTGTCATCATCTGTTTTATGCAACTGTTATTTTATGACCCATTAATCATGCTAAATGGCATTTAAATATTTAACTAGAGTTGTTCACATGCCCACTATAAGGTGGCTTCCAGCCTGAGAGTTTAAGAATTCTTCATATTACACAACTGTTACCTCTTGAGGAGAAGATAAAAATTTTATTTGATATAAGTTGACAACTTTGGTTAGTTGTCCAAAAAGGTAATCAACTTACTGCTAAACTGGGGCTTTCTCAAATGATTCCTACTCTGATATCAGGCTAGACATAGGTTACCACTGCTCTGTTTTTTTTCCTGAATTTGAATTTAATTCAACAGTTTTATGTTAAAGAGAGAATTAGTGGTCCCTCTGGGATACTGCTCAATACCGGAATTCACAGACTAAGGCCACAGGAATGAAATTATAATTCTTGGGTTCTAGGCTCAATTAGTTTTATCAAGTGCACCAAATATATGGTGTACATATTTTTATCATTCAACCAGTATATACAATTTACTCAAAGCAAAGCATTTATTGACATGGTATCATATGAATAATAATAAAAACAAAACATTTTCTCCACTTTTCTACAAATACATGTATGATCAGGGAAAGAATGAACAGTCATGAAAGAATGCACAGAAGTGCATTGGTATTGAAGCAGACACAGAGAGAAAACTTGAGGTCAAGGCAACTCACATTTCCAATAGTACAGGGTTCCAATGTCCTTTCAATTTTCATGGCATCAACATACTTCTCTTTTCTGTATGCAGTATTCTGGTGGGCATTTTAGGCTTCCTAGATCTGCTTCCTTTTGAAGCTTAACTCTAGACTGCCAGATCTAAATACCTTGTGAAGTCATTGTTAGCTCTCTTCTCTGCTGCCGTAGGTCATATTCCTCAAGATTACCTCTAGTGACTATGTCTTTCCTGCCTGCTGGATGAAATCATACAATTTGGTGCAGTCAAACACATAAAAGACACGGTTTCATACATGTACAGTGTAAGAAAGAGTGTGTCTCTTGACAAAACCCAAACTAATCAGAGTAACAATTTTATTGAGCTGCATTATGTCACTACTGCTTAGAAGCTTGTATTCCTTCTTCAGTGTTTAAAGGATAAATCCTATCTGAGCAAGGCATTCAAATACCTCAACAATAAGACCACAAATTATCTCCCCATCATTATGTGCCATTCCTCACTTCCATGTCCTTATAACTTAAACCAGGTTGGTGCCTTTTCTTTCCTTACATGATATTCATATTTATTCATCCATGCCCTTGTTTATGTGAATACCTCCTGGAGATTTTCTCTTTTTTTTCCCATTCTCTACTTACCCAAATAATGACCATCATCTGAGGAAAAGTTAAAAAAAAATCTTTTCTCCTCCATCAGGATTAATTATCACAGATTTATCCCATGGTTCACTCCATGATTAATTATACTCTATTTTATGTAAATTTTAAGTGTTTTATGTGCCTAATTTTTTTTTAATTTTATCTCCATGAAGAGGTTATATGATTCTTAAGGTCAGATGCCAAGGTACATGCCTTTGTGTTCCCAAACAGAAGGAAAAAAAATAATGTGTACAAGAATTACTCATTTATTGATTAATTTATAAGCATATACTAAATAGGACATCCAATTCAACTTCATTCATGAATATGTACCTTGAACAAATACTATTTAAATATTTAGCATATGAGTATGTTATACTAAGGACTAAAAAGTTATAAAGGTAAATGAGACATTATCTCTCCTGGAGGACCATATCATCTTGTAAATGATGCTTATGTATACATACAAACATACATATACACTATACTTCTCTGATATTTTAATAGTCTAAAGTATTTGTAACTTCATCAGTGTGGGTACTCCTTCCACCTCCCTGGAGTGAAGTCCTTACGTATTTTAGTAGTCATGCTGAAATCTTAAACTATATTATCTATGACATTCCATTGACCTACCAATCTATTAATAATATGCAAGAAAAAAGTGAGATTGATTTGGTTTGACTTCAAATCACTGAAATCATAGAAAAACAGAAAATGACATCAAAGATAATCTCATCCAATCCCATGGGAATCCTCTCTACAACATTCTTGACAAATGATCCAGCTTCTTTTTAAAGATCTCTTAAGGAAGGAAATTCTATTTAGGGATCGTTTTAATTAATAGGAACCAAATTTCCCTAATCTGAAACTTCTGTCAATTAGTCCTGACTCTAATGTCTATGGCCAAGCAGAAAAAGTCTGATCTATCACCAACATGAAAATTCTTCAAATATTTAAAGAAAAGGATCATCCCATTCATAAATCTTTCTATTCTCAGGAGTAAATGTTGTTTTCCCTTCAACTGATTCTCATATGGCATGGATTACATTTTTATCATCCTGGTCTCCCTTTTCCAAATGTAATCCAATTTGTCAACATCATTTCTGAGTGATGGTACCAAGAACTGAACATCTTATATCAGATGTGCTGTGACTGAATAGAGTACAGTGTAACCATTCACCTCTTTTTTGCTGGAAATAAGGTTTGCTTTTAATAATGTGGCCTAACATGATTTTTTTTTTGGAGGGTAAGGGGCCATCTATGTCACACTGCCAATTCACATGGAGTCTGTAATCAAATGAAAGCACTACAAGTTTTGTGAGTTGTTTTTTTTCCTTCTCACAAACTGCTTTATAACCATTTCTCCCCTATCTCATAACTGTCCACTTGGTTTATTGAGTCCCAAGTATATAATTTTTTACTTGTCCCTCTAATCTTTCACCTCTAAGACTTGGCCTGCTATTGCCTTGTATATCATTTATAAAGATCTTCTTGGATTGTAAGTCTCTCATTCAATATGTTAATATTGTTTTTCTTCTCTATTTTGTTTCATTACTAATTTTAATGAGCATGTCCTCTATGCCTTCATCGAATTTATTGGTAAAAAATGTTGAAAAAAAAAGAAGTCAAAGAGGGATCTTTATGGCATTCCAATAAAGATCTCTCTCTTAGTTGACAGAGTTTTTAATCATCACGCATTGAGTCTCATCATTCAAACAATTCTAAAGCTATCTACTCTAATAGTGTAGCCTAGACCAACCCATCATATCTACAAGGATTCTTTTTCTTTTCTCCCAGATTTATCACTTAATCAGCTCAAGGAACTTCCAAAGTAGAAACTCCTTTGAGCAGTTCAGGATTACAATATATCTGTATTTTACAATCTTTTAGGGTTGCTTGGGTTACTATGAAGTAGAGTAAAACAGTATGGTTCACTACTGGTCACGCAGTTAGTGTGTGTCAGAAGTCTTACTTAAGCTCAGAGCTTCCTGACAGAAAGGCCAGCCAATTATCAACTCTGCTGCCTTACTTTTCTTTCACAACTCTAAAATTAGAGAACTAAACAAATAATCTGCTTTAATCCAGGTATGCTGAATCTACAACATTCTCCTAATGTATTACTCCAGGGAATCTGTCTAAAAAGTATTTAGTATTACAAGAAACAGAGAATTTTGATTACTACTACTTTTTTCCAAGATGGCCACTTGAATACAAAATAATCAAATGGGTCTTTGATTTACTTGGAATTAAAGGAAATGAGAATAGTCCATCATAGACTGTTCCTGATATGGAGCCATGCTAACCCTGAGTGATTACCACTTTTCATTTTAAGTGTTCATAAAACACTTTCTGATAATATATACTAGAACTTCAGGGGATTCATATCAGAATCATTTATATCAGAAAACCCATAACTTTAAAGATCTGTTGTCTTTCACTTTGAAAATCAAAACTTTTACTTGTCTTCAACATCATTGTAAGTTTTTTTTTCTTTTCATCATCTGTTCTCCAACAATTTTTATAGACAATAGGTTAGCAATCACATATAATGAGTCCACAATGTCTTTTACTATCCTACTTTGGAGTTTGTCCCAACATGGTGACTTGAATTCATTTATGAGAGTTTTTAACATCTTTTATCTATGATTGATTTCAAATTCTTTCTAAGCATGCTTGTTCTACGAATTGCAACCTGAAAATACCTTTGGTAAAGAAAATAAAAATAAAATATTATTGTAACCTGAATAGTTCTGCTTACTCTACCTTTTCATGGGTTAATGTGGTCAAAATATTTATCACATGTTAGCCAAACCATAACTTTCCAAAATTAGTTTTTTTCTCATTCTACATATATAAGTCCAGCACTGTAACCATAACCAAAGATTTTACAGTATGTTATCTACCATTAAGAAGTTTTGGCAGAATATTCAGGATTCCATAGTCATCTTCATGTCATTGTAACTTCTCAGAAATGAGCTTTAGTCTAGAAAAAAAAAACCATATGCAGAGGTAAATATGGTGTGTATACCAACAAATAATGTTAAATCAGGTAAATAAAATTGAGAAACTTTTATTAAACACAAAGTTGTACCAGCAACTGTGTGAAGCCCAGGAATATAAAGACAAAAGTGAAACAGTCCCTGAATTTAAGGAGTTTACATTCTAACCGTATAAAATGTCATACCCACATGCTATTTCAGAGTTATCTATTTCATAGTAACTTTAAAAAAATTATTGATTTTGAGAATATATCTTACTACTAACATTAGGAAACACCACTTTAATCTGTGGTTCAGGTGACAAATTATACAAATCCCAACCCATGTGTGCCTGCCTACCTCATCCAACTTTTAGCCATGTTCTCCCAGTAGACTGCCAAAAGAAAGCCATCTGACATCTTAGAAGTTTTCAATCTACATAGTAGAAGTGAATATCTAAATGAATTAAATAAAAGTTCTCTTTGAGAATTTGGTATTCAAGTGACCACTGTGGAACAAAATGATAAGTCAGCAAAATTCTCAAATGAATAACTCTCTGTAATTTTAAATAATTTCTAAAGTTGTCTCTATGGGAAGAAACTTTAAAAAAATAAGTAATGCCCATTATGAAGGAGAGTGAAGGATGTAAAAAAAAGATTTATAAAGCTCTGTTGTAAAGAGAAAATTGAGGAATGGTACTGATGATAGAACAATGATAATGAATGAAGCATAGAAGGGAATATACTTTAACCTTTGTTTTGTTTATATTTTATCTTTAATAGAGAATAATCTTTGGACTGGAAAGAGCTGAACATAAATTGATAATAGAGAATAACTAGCCATGTTCAGTCAGGAAATAGTGAGAAAGCAGCTAGTTGTCCTTAATGAGTTTAAATCACCTGATCCAGATTTAAGTATGTGCTAGATAGAGTATTAAAAGGACTAGCTGATGTGATTACTTCTGAGCTGTCAGTGGCCTTTAAAAGATCATGGGCAATAGGAATAATATTTCATGACAGGGAAAGGACATAATCCTGATTTTCAAAAGAAAGAAGATGAAGGCATCTGTAGACTTTAAGGCAATAACTTTGATTGTTGGCAAAATTTGAAAACACATGATTAAAGGGATGGTGAGTAAATAACTAGAAAAGGAAGTTGTGACCACCAGGTGCCAAATAGACTTTATCAAGATTGGGTCATACCAAACAAACCAAATTTCTTTTTCTTGAAATGTTACTAGACTGGGAGATTGCAAAATTCTGTTCACGTATTCTATGTACTTTGGCAAAACGCTTGAAAATGTTCTTCTGTTATTCTTGAAGTTAGAGAAATGTGAACAGGTTCATTGTATAATTAGGTAGATACATAACTGCTTACATAGACTTAGCCAAAGAACAATTATTAATGTTCTGATGGCAACTTAGTAAACTAAAAGAGGGCCCCAGGGGTTTTTGTTTGGTCCTGGATCTCATTAGCTCTCATGAATTTAGCTTTCATCAGTGACTTACACAAAAGGGAAGTGGGATTGTTTATCAGAGGTAAAGATGACACAATGCTAAATTGATTAGCTAATATGAAACACAGCAGAGTCTGTATTGAAGAAGATCTTGATGATTAAAACACTGGGCTGAATAAGTTAAAGTAAAAATAATTAGTGATCAATGTAAAGTCTAATGCTTGGGTTCAAAAAAACTCAGCCTCAATACAAGATATGTATAGCCACATAGCAGTTCATTTGATAAAAAATATGGGAATCTTAATGGGTTATAAGTTCAATGTGAGACAATAAAGTCATAATTTAACTAAAAAAGTTAATGGAATATTAAACTACATTTAAAATTCCTTATTATCCATGACTAGGAAATAGTAATTGGACTGTCTTGGTCAGACCACATCTAGAGTCTTGTGCTCAGCTCCTGGCATTATATTTTTCAGGAGGAATGCTATGGAATATTCATAAAAAGATGTTCAGGATGGTAAATAATCACAAGTTCATGCCACAAGAATACTGCTTAAAAGAATTGATCATCTTCAACTTGGTGTGTTTTATTTCTGTTATTAAATTATTAAGTTCTGGAATGGAAGAGGGACTAAATTATGCCCATTCATTCCTGAGGAAAGAAATAAGAACCTGGATGGGCTGCCTGTGAATGGACTTGCTTCAGAGATTGTCAGTTCATTCTAACTTGATGTCTTAAAGAAAAGGCTATCTGACATCATTAACATCACTATTATCAACAGTATTTACATATGTCTTTAAGATTTGGAAAGTACTTTACAAATATTCTTTCATTTATCCCCACAGCAAGTCTGGGAGGCAGATGCTATTCTTATTCCCATTTTGCAGATGAACATATTTTACAGAAGTTTCTTAATCAGGTGTGGGTTAGACTACATTGCCTCTAAATTTCCTTCCAACTTCAATATTCTGGATCCTAAGCAAGTTCTGTAGGTCATAGCTTTTCTGGTTGTAGCAAAAGAGACAAAGAAACAAAATACAGAATATCTCTGAAAGTACAGAGACTACATGGAGAATATGTGGAAACAGTATGGTAAAGTGACAAGATCTTTGTCTATGACAAGATCATAGACAGAGGACCTAGAGTGGGGATGGGGAACCTGTGGTATCAAGGCCACACATGGCTCTAAGTCCTCAAAAGCAGTCCTTTAATGGAATCCAAACTTCATAGAACAAATCCCCTTAATAAAAGGATTTGTTCCATAAAACTTGGACTCAGTCAAAAGGCTGAACCCAAGGACCTAAAAGGCCACATGTGGCCTCAAGGTCGAAGGTTCCCCACCCCAGCCTAAAGTCATATTCTTCCTCTGTGCTACATGAAATTTACAGGTTGGAAAATATCCTGAAGAAAAGAAGGTGGTGGTAGAAAATGATAACAGTGTTTAATTACTTGAAGGAATAAAGATCTGTCATGTGGAAAAGGTATTGAATTTGTTCTGTTTGGTCCCACAGGTCAGAATTAGGAAAAATGGGTGGCAGTGATAAAGAGGTAAATTCAGGCAAAACAGAAATTAGAAAGAATCATAAAAAACAACAACAAAACCTTCCTAAAATCTAGAGCTGTCCAAACAAGATTTTGTGAAGGAAGTTGTGATGGTAGTGGGATATAAGAGCTTCCTTGCCCATTAATAAGCCTCATGTGGAACCCATTAAGGGAAACTTGCTTGCAGGAAGGCTTTCACACCTTTTGCTAATTTCTAATTAGGTACGGAGTCAAGAGGGTTGTGATGCCTTCTGGTTCTGAGAAGGGTATTCATACTATGAGTTGGATTTTGCTTTGGGGGCTTCCTTATCTTGTTATTCCCTGGTCAACATTCTGAGTGGCTGTATGTTCAGAGCTCCCCATCTGCTCAGATACAAAGGCTCTCTCCATCTAGGGCAGTGTATAAAGTGTATAGTTGATTCAGGAAGTCAGAACCCTGTCTGTTGGTCTTTATTTCTCTGCTTGTATTTTCTCTGATGTTCCAGGTGCTGAATTCTCCCCTGAACTAGTGAATTTAATTAAATAAGATTGTTGACCCGTTAAAGAGCTATCTTTCCTAGTAAAGCAGATATAAGAACCTGTGCTAGCAGTCATCCTTGGGTATCTCATTGTGGTTGCCATCACAGAGGTGAGGTTTTACACTGATCCTTGGGGATTGGAAAGGATATGGGTAGATAAGGAAAATGGGAGAGGACATTCCAGTGTCATAAATCAATGTTAGGATAAATTATGGAAGTGAGAAAAATAATGGCAGTGTAACATCAAAAAAATATAATGGAAGTGTCTAGCAGGGCAGGAAGGGAAGATGATGGTTGACAACAAAAGTAGACACATGACAAAATAAACCTTGGAATTTCCATCGTCCACAACACATAATTTAATACATGATCATGTACTGTCTCTTACTGTTCCCTAGCTGTTTCATATATTAGTCATGTCTCAACCAGATTGTGAACTCAATTTACCACTCAATTTAGCACTTGATTATAATCTGGTTTGAATTGCTTACTACTTGTTTCATGTGTATAAAACCCCTTTCAGTAACTAGACTGTGGGTTCCTTGAGGGTAAGAACCATGCATTATCCTTTCATACTTTTCACAGTGCCTGGCATTGGGCTAGACACATACTAGATACAAAAGGAATGCTAGTTTAAGATTTTGGACCTGGTCCCATAGGGAATGAATGGGAAACTATTGTGTGAACTGGAAGAGGCCAAAATCATTCTTCTATTCACCACCTTTTTTATTTTTCATTTGGTGTTGTATGAAAGCTGCAAAATCTGTGAGAAATAATTTCAAGAACAAGGATTGATTTTGCATCAATACTTCCCTGCTCTGGGGACTCAAACAGCTTGGGCTGGTTTTCAAATTGTTCTAATCACATCTTCTTCTGTTGCTGTTGGGAAGAACAAAATGAAGTTGGACATGTTAGCTGGGCTGGAAGCTCTGGCTTCCCAGGGCCCTCTGGGACATCATTTTCAGTATTTATGGGTGTGAGGCAGCAGCTGTAAGTGGCTAGTGACCTGGCTGCAGCACAATCAATTTTTT
Source organism: Petaurus breviceps papuanus (assembly GCF_028583685.1). Classification (NCBI taxonomy): domain Eukaryota; kingdom Metazoa; phylum Chordata; class Mammalia; order Diprotodontia; family Petauridae; genus Petaurus; species Petaurus breviceps. The sequence goes on along the minus strand of NW_027185712.1, from coordinate 10,672,130 downwards.
TAAAGTCGATTTCCACACAATCAATTGGATTGACCATGTTCCAAAGTAGCTGTTGAGACAGCAGAAACAACTAGATTGCCCAAACCATGATCTGTTCCTATAGCCTATGACTTCAGTAAAGTTTAAGCCAGCCAAAGATGAAGCATGAAAGGGTGTAAAATTGAGGCCATCAATTATGTCTGTCCCTTGTCTGATAATGTAGGAGGTCATGATGCCAACAGAAAATTGTGTAGAAAGCCAACAAGACAAAATTTTGCATCACTTCAGCACCCTCTGGTGTCTTGTCTTCCTAGACCAAGAAATATACCTGGGTTCTTTAAAATGTGAAAACTACAATTCCTGCCCAATTCTATGGACTTTTTTTGCCTTTCTAAATGTGTAGAGAACATTAAGCACAATCACAACACTAGGAACTTTCCCCTCCCCTTCTCTTTAGGAGTATAGTGACATCCCCTAAGGAAAGATGATTTGGACTCAAAATATCACTTTCAAGAGTTTTTTCTTAATGACACCTGAGGAATAAAGAAAATTCATTAATTTGTTGTCACTTTATATCTAACTTACTACTTAAAGAAATGGGAAAGGTTCTCATGCATTTTGAGTAAGACTATCTAAAATCTGAAATTTGAGTTCAAAAGTAAATGATTGGTCCTGACAGAGGAAGGGGAAACCATTAAAAATAACTTTGCTTACATTAAAGAAAAATCAGTGATATTAAAGGTTAAGGACAAAAGAGATAATAAACTGAGAAAGAAAAAGAGTAGAGTCTTCTACTTTATTTCATTATCATTACTATCAAGCATAACATAATAGTAAAGAGCATGGAATTAAGAAACCCATCCTGGCTCTTCAACTAACTTTTTTATGGTATTTTGATCAAGTCTCTTCTTTTCAATATAACACAATTACCTTATTTGTAATATAAGAGGATTTGACTAGACAACCTCTAACATCTACCTAAAATTACATAATTATGTATAGTACTTGGGGTCTGTTGTGGGTTCTTCGCTTAAATAATCTGTCCCATGTAGGTGATCCAGTCTCCTTTCTTCTATTAAAATTGAATAGAAATCTCTTGGGTCTGATTAATTTGGAACTGGGGGGGGGGCAGAGGGAGGGTTTGCCTCAAAGCAATAGAGATCTACTATAGTTCTGAAAAGTAGTTTGGAAAATAAACAAAAATTGGATATAGCTTTAGGATCTTTTCAATTAGGGTTGTCTGTAATATGTCATGCTATCCCAGAAAAATATCATTCATGCTGAACTGGTCACAGGAAATATTTTTATATTTGAGAGGGGATTGGTCAGGACATCCTTGTGCAAATCATTCTCTCATATCCCAGCCTTCAGGCCAGTTGATTATGGATTGTTGTTCAGTCCTGTCCAATATTCTGTGACTACATTTGATGTTTTCTTAGCAAAGATATTGGAGAGGTTTGCCAGTGGTTTGCCTTCTCCAGCCCGTTTTACAGATGAGGAAATTGAGGCAAATGAGGTGTAATGAATTAAAAGTTTTAGAAATATAGACTTATTTTGTATTCAAGTACAAACTTCTAACCATTAGACTGCCCCCAATACAATGTCCTGCATTAAGAGCTAATTAAGAGTTTGCCCTTGCTAAAGGCCTTAATGGGAAGGCTATATGCCTACTCACTGACAATGTTACTGAAAGGTTTCTGGTATAGGTATCATTACCCTGATAAAATAATACCTTGCTTTTGGCATGTGTGTATGTGCATGCGTGTGTATGTGTATATGCATGCATGTGTGTGTGTGTGTATACATCCTGGGAACCCAACCTTCAACTTGTGAGAACTGATTTGGGGGATGAGGGGACAGATAGACCTAGAGGAGTTAACCAGGAAACAATAATGACTCACATTTCTATGGTATTTACAAAACACTTTCCTCACCATAATTCTGCATGACAAAAGAGCAGTTTTTTGGGGGGGAAATTCATTCATTTTTTAAAATAATTTTCTATTAAGCACTTACTATGACCTGGACACAAAGGAACATAAAGTAGTTTATGCCCTCAAGGAGCTTTTATTCTAAGGGTGGGGGCAGGGAGCACTGGGTGGTTTCAAGCTCACCATGAGTTAATAGTTAAGAGATAGCATCATCGGGCTATATATTTGGCTGCCTTAGCAAAGGCAGGGTGCTATTTTATCAGGGTCACATGGGAGGTGATATCCTGCTGTACTTTGCCTTGCTTTGATCACATTTGACATATTGTGTTCTGTCCTAGACACTACATTTTAGGAAGGACATTGACCAGCTGGAGTGTAACCAGAGAAAAGAAACCAGGATAGTGAGGGGGGCCTCAGGACAAGAAGTCTTTAAAGAAACCGGGAATGTTTAAACATTTTAGACAGGTTATCTCCAGTAAGAGAGATTTTCTTCTTGGACCCAGAAGGTAGAAGGAGGAATAATGAATTAAAAGTTTTAGAAACATAGACTTATTTTCTATACAACCGTTTTCTATCCTAACCATTAGAGCTGCCCCAAAATACAATGTGCTGCATTAGGAGATAATTAGTTGGTTTGCCTTTGTTAAAGGCCTTAATGTGAAGGCTGCTTGCCCGCTCACTGACAATGTTACTGAAAGGTTTCTGATATAGGTATGGCATAGGACTCGATGGGGCTTTCAGGACCCCTGAGGTTAGCATTCTGTGAGCTCACTAGTATAAATGCTATTTCTCTTCATTTTATAAATGAGCAAACTAAATTTCAGAGAATTTAAGTGACTTATCCATTGTCATACAAATAATGAGTATTTTTATGCAGGACTTGCCTCTAGCTCTTCTGAGTCCAACACCAATGTTCTTTCTACTTTATCAATCACAGAAATTCCACAACAAAATCCACTAATAGGCATTAAGGACACCTTAATGCCTATTAGTGGATTTTGTTGTGGAATTTTTATAATATAGTGATATGGAAATGAAAGAGAAATCCTCAAAAACTTCACGTTCTAGAAGGGAGATTGGGTTTCAATTCAGTTCTACAAACAGTGTGTCCTGAAAGGCATACAAAACCATACATTCCAGACCCTAGAATTTTAATGTTGAATGAGACCTTAAAGACCATTGTGTAACCCTTCATTTTACATATAAAGAAACTGAGGCCTAGGGAGATTCAGACTCACACCAGTTTGTTCAGGTAATTGTAATGATAATTCACATTTTATAGTACATTAAGATTTATTAAACATTTTCTTTACAACAACCCCGTGAAGTAGGAAGTATAATTATTTATTCCTATTTTGTAAATGTAGAAAGGGAAGATCAGAGACATATCTGCCCTTGATGATATAAGCAATAAGAAATAGATCTGGGATTTAAATCCAATTCCTTTGGCTCCAAAATGAATTAGGTCAAGTCCTTTCTCTGACGGATTTTGCAGTCTAGTTGGGCAGATGATAGGGACATGATGAACTCTTTAGGGATATCTCCTCCCATCCACCCCCATGAAAACTGTCACCTATTTGATGGATTCCAAGTTAATAACCATGAATTATAAATAATTGTTAATAAAAATTCATTAATAGTATAATATCCAACTAGTTTAAATTGTCTCTCTACATTTTGGCCAGAACACCTGAGTATGGGAACACCACTCAATTTACTTCCCTTCACCCAATTCCTTTCATTTAGCTGAGAGTTTAACTTTTGCTTTTATGCCTGGCCTATTTCCTTATGTTTAATTGTTCAAGGCTGCAAAGAAGTAATAAGAGGTTTACCTAGACTTTCCTGTATAATAAGAGGCTTTTTTAGATAAGGTGACAGTTTTGTCCACAAGCTGCCTCAGTGAAGGGCTGTTGGTACCATCTCCCCAGTTCACCCTCCTAGTCATTTGGAGAGAAGACTTGTAAGTAATTCATCTTCTTATCCAGAAAAGCATGAGAGAGAGAGAGAGAGAGAGAGAGAGAGAGAGAGAGAGAGAGAATATGACAGAATGATGATACCTTAGGTGTGTATGCTCTCCCAGGATCTAGGCAAAGAGAAATTTATTTAAAACAAGCTCCTGATCATCCAGTTGTTGTTTTTTTCCAGTTTTACCTACCATGGAACATCTACATTTCATATGTTAAGTATTTTTTTAAAGTAAAAGAATGAATGTCATGGAGAGAGAGAGAAATTGGCATTATTTATACTAGCCAATAATCAGTGAAAAGGATCCAGATGGACAGGAACAAGATGGAAGTCTAGAATGAAATTAACAGATGCAAATGTAAGAAACATCTCTGCTGAGTTAAATTAAGCTCCAGAGACCTTGCAGATTTCAGCTTTTTAAAAAGCAAACAGCCTTATGAAGCAGTCTTCTTTTCTCTCTATCCACCTTTTCTTAGCTCATACTAAACTCCCCCTTTTTTCCCTCTAATTCTTTATTTCAGGATCACTGGAGTCTACTGTGTTTGAGAAAAAAATAGGAACTATAAACCTAAATTATAGCCAATCAGATTGTACTCACAGCTCAACTACTAGACAAATTGCAGCTCATGAAATTTGCTATGGGTCAGGAGACTGAGTAATTTCATTTTAATCAGTCTTATTTGAAGCAGGAATGCCACTGCGGCAAAAGCCTCAGAGCAACTGAAACCTGGTTGAGAGAACACATCAAGGGATATAAAGTGGTCTTTTTTTTCTCTTCCCCTTTTTTTTTCCTTCTTCTTTCTAAGTGAACTGTTTCAGTACTCCAGCAAAGAATGAGGAATATAAGTAGAGATGGCCAAATTTTCTTCCAGCTCCAAATGAAAGCATGTTCAGAGCTTAGAGTTGGCTAAGGCCTTTATTACATGCTGGATTAAGCTATCCTAATCATGTCCCGAGAATTCATTTACATGGCGATGCCCCAGACTGAGCTTAGGTCTGGCCTCTGGAAACACAAAAGCTTTGCTCATCTGTCTCTCCACCTACTCCTACCTGTATTTCTAGGGCATTATTTGGAGTCTACTGAGAGTGTCACAGGAGGCCTTGCAGCATGAGACAAATTCAAGTTGGACAGATATCACTGAAATTCAGCTGTCTACTCCACGAAACTGAAATAAAAAAGACTTTTTCTGTAATTGTAACTAGAATAATTGATGAAATTACATTATATCTCTCTAATAACTTATATTTTAGCTGGATCCTTTGTCTGATCATAGCCTCCAATCATTTCTCCTCTCTTTATACTTTACTCCTCATAAACCTGTACTTTATTACCCTAACCCCCAGGGTTCTTCTCTTTATTGGTGTTCTCCCAGAACCTGATTGGGTTCTACTTTCATCCCTTAGATTCTTTTTTTTTTTTTTTTTGCAATAAGGGTTAAGTAACTTGCTCAAGGTTACACGGCCAATTATTTCTGGGTGTGGTGCTGAGTATCTGAGCCCGGATTTGATCCAGGTCATCCCGACACTGGAGCCGGTGCTCTTACTTGCTGAGCCACCTGGCCGCCCCTAAGCAATTGGGGTTAAGTAACTTGCTCAAGGTTACACGGCCAGGTGTTTCTGGGTGGGTGCTAAGTGTCTGAGCCCGGGATTCGATCTCCAGGTCTTCTCAACACTGGAGCCGGTGCTGTTACTTGCTGTGCTACCTGGCCGCCCCTATCCCTTAGATTCTTGAACCTAGAGCTAACTAATTCAGTGTCACAGTCTTTTGCTTAGGGACCCTTTTTCTTCATGTCACTCTTAATGACTTTCCAAACCATAGTCCTCAATTACTCATCACCAGGAGCCTCTTCTGCTCCTACATACCAGCTGCTGACCACTGCTAGAGGAGATCACCCAATTATAATGACTGGGTCAATTACTGATGTATGTGTAAAGTTTGTGTAAAGTTTCAAGTTTCAAGCCTGGGGCATTTTGTATTCAACTGCTTAATGTGTGATTCTGTATTGGTGGAGAGAACAACTCAATGAGATGTGACTATGTGAGGGCTGGTGCATTAGAGAGAAGAGATATTTTTCATTTCTGCTTTGAGACAAACACACGGCACCAGACTCTCTTCTGGACCAACTCCAAGGAATAGAAAGATAAATCATCTCTTGTAGAAATTTAAAAGGGGACCGGATCTTTAACATGTCCCTGACTTCTAGCTTGGCTCCCTAGAGACTTCAGGGAATTTCCCCTTGTGTGAAACTGGGGACTCTGTAAGTGGAGTTGAGTAGATATCTCACTGCCATTTAAATTGTTCATTGATTCATGTGTATTTTTTGGTAGAACATCTCTGATTTCTGCTTATCTGCTTAGGAAATAAGTTTACTCCTTATTCACTATTTGTTATGGTAAACTTTTGTAGTTACTAGTATTTGATGTGGATGTAAGCATATGGTACTCTTTTTAAGACATAGTAACAACTTTGTGGATTTTAAACCATAAAACAATGTGTTCCTAGAACAGTAACATTTAAGGTGGCCTGTAGTTATCAGAAAAAGCAATACAAGGACACTTTCAAGGTCTCTCTTAAGAGCTTTGGAATTCATTGTCTGACATGGGAGACATTGGTACAGCACCTCTCAGCATGGCATGCCTACATCAGAGAAGGTTCTGTGCTCTATGAGCAAAGTAGAATTGAAACAGCTCAAAGGAAATTCAGTATGCACAAATTTAGAGTATCCACCCCAAATGATAAAATGGACTATTTGTGCCTGACCTGTAATAGAAGATTCTGAGCTCATCTTGGTCTGGTCAGCCATAACTGGAAACATTGAAACTTGACTCTAGCATGGTTATATCATTTTGGCCCTCTTCAAGAAGGAAGGACAACAACCAACTAATCAATAGTTATAATTGCAGTCTATAATTCCATCTCAGAGAACAGAGTTGTCAGAATCATAGCCCCTTCTTCTCCCCTTGTAATGGGAATGTAAATTTTAAAGATCTTCCCTGCCCCTAGGCTAAAGTGCACCTGGAGCCTGGGGTGGGAGGCTTGTTTTTCAGTAGATTGGCCAGTGGGTCCAGAAGGTTGTTACATTCTCTGAGCCAGGAGAAGGCTATATAAGCCCTCATGTGTAGCTTTGTTTTGGGGCTCACTTTGAGAAGTGTTCTGTGATTTGATCTGGATTCTGGGAAGCCATTGTCCAGAGCACCCTGGCTTTGAAAAACCCAGATGTTGATTTGGTATTGATGTAATGGCTGGACAGTTTGGAAAGCTGTCTACTTGATCAGTTTCTATCTTGATAATTCTGTCTGTATATTCTGAAGTTCAGGGTGCTGACCTTTAACCCCTGAACTAGGTAAATGATACACATCTGACTGATTAAAGTAAGCTTGTTAACCCATTTTGAGTTGCTTTCTTTTATCAAAGCAGATCCAAGAACCTGTGTTGGCAGCAAACCCTGAGGACGCTTGGGGTGCTTGCTGCTACACCCCTCCAGGAAGCAATCAAACTCTCCCTCAAATATCTGTCTCCAAGGATATCTATTCCCCTGTTCTTTCCTCTATAACTCCAATCTGATGAAAATCTGAGTCTTTTCCTTGCTAAGACTGACAACCTATATCTACCTTCCTTTGAGCCACCTGGATATAAGTTAAGATAAATTTTATGGCTATCTACATCTTACATATATTATCCAATCTCAACTGGACTCTCACTGCCAAGAGACAAACAATTTACTCATCAGTTAATTGGTTCTTTATAGTACTACTCACAAAGGATGTTCCTAATGTTCTTCTCTTTTCTCAAGTATCCCACACCTCTCCCCACCTTCTCTCTTTACAGAAGAACGATCTCATATTTTACTAAAAAAAAAAAAAAAAAGGAGAACCTTTGCCATGGGTTCCCTCTTTTTACTTACTCTGCATTGCAAAAACTATTGATATCAGCTCCTATTCTCTTATTACTCCAGTCTGGTGAAGACATATTCCTTCTTTTTAAGGTCAACCACTTTATTTATGGTACCCTTGACCTCATTCTCTCCCATTTCCTCAAGTGAATTTCCACAAGGAATTTGATTCCATCAATATTCAACAAACTCTTCCAAACACGCCCTGTTCTCCTACATCTTAAAAACAATACAAAGCAAAATAAACAAAAAAAAATCTTCATTTGCCCCTACTGCTCCCTCAAGCTGTCATCCTGTAACTCAACCACATATTATTCTTATTTTCCAGAAGTTACAGTTATTCCATTTTGTTTTTAAAATCAAAGGAAACCTCTAACATTTAAAGCTTTCTGTAATCTGAATTTAAGCTACCTTTCTCAATTATTTTACTCTATATATGTGTACACACACACACACACACACACACACACACACACAAAATCACCTATCCAGCAAAACTGAGTACAATGTTTCAGGGGAAAATATAGTCGTTCAATGAAATAGAGGACTTTCAAGCATTCTTGATGAAAAAAACAGAGTGAAATGGAAAATTTGACATTCAAATACAAGAAGCAAGAGAAGCATGAGAAGGTAAACAGGGAAAAGAAATCACAAAGAACTTATCAAAGTTGAACTATTTACATTCCTATGTAGAAAAACAATAATTATAACTTATGAAACTTTTCTCAGTATGAGGATAGTTGAAGGGAATATAAATGTGTATATATATATATATATATATATGTATATATATATGAGGGTATATGTGCATATGAATACTTTTGTGAGTGTGTGTATATATATGTACAGGTATAAATAGAGGGCACAGCATCAATTGAATAGGAAGGGATGATATTTAAAAAATAAAATTAAGAGGTAAGGGAGGATTATAATGAGAGGAGATAGGGAGAGACAGAATAGGGTAAATTATCTCATATAAAAGAGTCAAGGAAAAATTGTTACAATGGAGGGGAAGAACAGGAAGGCAAAAGGGAATGGGTCAACCTTACACTCATTGAATTTGACTTAAGGAGAGAATAACATACACACTAAATTGGGTATCTTACCCTATAGGAAAGTAGGGGGAAGGGGATAAGAGGGAGGATGATAGAAGAAAGGGCAGATTGGGGGGAGGGTAGTTAGAAGCACACACTTTTGAAAAGGTACAGGGTCAAAGTAGAAAATAGAACAAGTAGGGGGAGTGGGATAAGATGGAAGCAAATATACTCAGTCTTTCACAATATATCCACTATGGAAATGTTTTGTGTAACTACACATGTACAAACTATATTGAATTGCTTATCTTCCCAGTAAGGGTGGGTGATTAGGGTAGAAGGGAAAGAATCTGGAATTCAAAGTTTTAAAATCAAATGTTTGGAAAATTATTATTATTATTATTATTACTATATGCAACTTGGCAATAAGATATACAGGCACCAGGGTATGTAGATCCATCTTGCCCTACTAGAAAGTCAGAGGGGGAATGGGGGAGGATATAGGAGAGAGCAGCTTGGGGGAGGGGGTATTCAGTGGGATTGCTGCTTTGGGGTGATGGGTAGGGGAAAGACAGGGAGAAAATTTGTAGCTCCAAATCTTGTGGAAATGAATGTTGTAAACTAAAAATAAACATAATTTTTTTAAAAAATTAAAAATTAAAAAAATAAATAACATTAAAAAAAAAAGAATATTAATCTCCATACCAGCCTGAACTGAGGCTTTGATGAACTGCCACTAAAGAATTAACTGTTTTCTAAATTTTTCAACTACTTCCTTGTCATGAAATGGCATTTGTTTGGGTAGAGACTGTGAGTCTAGGGCCCAAAATCCCAATCAGTTTCCACCCAATGGGTATGTAAGCCAGACTAAAGCAGTAAGATACCAGGAGGCAGAGATAGAAGGCAGCATGTGCCAAGAGAGACAGATAACTACTATTAAGTTGAATATCACCTCTACTAAGACCCTAGTGGAAAAAACACAGCACCTGAACCCAATAGCTCTGGGGAGAGCAGGACCCACTTCCAGTCAAAGTCCAGCAGCCATCATTCTGAAAAAGAACTCTATGAAGGTATGACCAGGCAACTACTTCTGAAGATCATAGTTCCACCTATGCAGTAATCAGAGCTCTTGAAGACAAGTTGTGGACAATAAAATCCTTGGTACTTTGAAATAGTTTACCATTAGAAATAGATATTATTATATCTGTAGAAATAACCTTAAAGAGGATTCATTGCCATCTGCCTTGACATTGCTCTCTAAGGACCATGGAGGTTTTTCATCTGATGTGTTGCTGAAACCTCCTAGACGAGTTTGTAATCCCACTAAAATGTGAACTTGTTGAGAGCAGGGACTATCTTGCTTTTCTATTTATTTCCCTAACACTTAGCACAGTTCTATGCAAATAGTCAGTAATTAAGAAGGCGGTTAGGGAGGGCAGAGTCAAGATGGCGGAGTAGAAGCAAGACCTCCCCTGGGTTCTGGCTTCCACCTTCCCCAATCCATGTAAAAGGGGACTCTAAACAAACTTTGGAGCTTCAGGACCCACAAAATGACACAGAGAAGCTAACCTCCTGCTGAGGACAGCCCAGCAGGCTGGCAGGAATCGGCCAGCACAGGGGCCAGCGCAGAGCTCTGGGAGCCGAGCCCAGCCAAGGCTTTAGCCCCAGGGTGGGCCTGACCAGGCACCAGCCCAGAGGGACCCCAGATCAGCAGCAGCTGTGGCCATTTCCATATTTGTCAACACATAGATGCGAAGGACAAAGTGAGAGGTCAGTGCAGTCTGGACTTTGGGGCCCAGTAAGTGGGAGTGCATGGCTTTTGCCCCCCGGGGCGAGAAGCCCCTGAGACACCTGGCACAGCCAGCCAGGGCCACATGGCAGCTTCAGCTCCTGACCTGCTGAGTGTAGGGGGACCAAGCACCAGACTGAGAGGTAATCGCGCTTGCTTTAACCTTCTTGGATCTGGATTGCAGTCTAGGGTGGAGGTCCTGGGGTGTGCGTCCAGCTTGTCAGGGCTTGTGGAGACCTCAGAGAGGGCACCCATATAATACCTCTGGCAGCTGAGAAAACCCCAGTGTTTGGGACAAAAGCTCCCCTGTCTGGTGGCAGATTCCATCTGACAAAAAGCCCAGGGGTCAAGTGACTGAGGGTTGGCATGACCAGGCAAAGGAAACAAAGCAGACAGAAGATTCCAACATTAGACTCCTATTTTGGGGACAAAAAGGAGCAAAGCATGGAACAGGAGGAAGACAGTGAAGTTAGAACTCCTGCACCAAAAGCTTCAAAGGAAAATACAAGCTGGTTACAGCCCATGGAGGGCATTAAGAAGCAGATAAGAGAAGTGGAGGAAAAAATTAGGAAATGAGAACAATGCAAGAAAATTTAAAAATGAGAGTCAACAGTCTAACTGAGGAAAATAACACTTTAAAAAATAGACTAACTCAAATGGCAAAAGAGGCTCAAAAAGGCAATGAGGAGAAGAATGCCTTAAAAAGCCGATTTTGCCAGATGGAAAAAGAATCTCAAAAGCTCACTGAGGAGAATCATTGCTTCAGAATTAGATTGGAAAAAATGGAAGACAATGAGTTTATGAGAAATCAAAATGCTATTAAACAGATCCAAACAAATGAAAGGATAGAAGGCAATGTGAAATATCTCATGGGAAAAACCAGTGACCTGGAAAATAGATCCAGGAGAGATAATTTAAAAATTATTGGACTACCTGAAAGCCATGATCAAAGAAAGAACCTAGAAATTATCCTCCAGGAAATTCTCAAAGAAAACTGCCCTGATGTTTTAGAACTGGAGGGGGGGGAGCAAAATAGAGGTTGAAAGAATCCACCAATCACCTCCTGAAAAAGATCCCAAAAAGAAAACTCCTAGGAATATTATAGCCAGGTTCTGGAATTCCCAGATTTAGGAGAGAATATTACAAGCAGCCAGGAAGAAACAATTAGAATATTGTGGAAACACAATCAGGATAACCCAGGATCTGGCAGCTTCTACACTGAGAGATCGAAGGGCCTGGAATATGATATTCCAGAGGTCAAAGGAGCTGGGATTAAAACCAAGAGTCACCTACCCAGCAAAACTGAGTATCACGTTTCAGGGGAAGATATGGTCATTCAGTGGAATAGAGGACTTTCAAGCATTCTTGCTGAAAAAAAAAGAGTTGAATAGAAAATTTGACATTCAGATATGAGAAGCAAGAGAAGCATGAGAAGGTAAAGAGGGAAAAAAAATCATAAGGAACTTATCAAAGTTGGACTATTAACATTCCTACATGGAAAAAAATAATTGTAACTGATGAAACTTTTCTCAGTAGTTGAAGGGAATATAAATATAAATATAAATATATATATATATATATATGAGGTATATGGGCATATGAATACATATGTGAATATGTGTATATATGTTTACAGGTATACATAGATAGAGGGCACAGGACCAATTTAACAGGAAGGGATGATACTTAAAAGGTGAAATTAAGAGGTGAGAGAGGAATGTAATGAGAGGAGATGGGGAGAGACAGAATGAGGTAAACTATCTCATATAGAAGAGGCAAGGGAAAATGGTTACAATGGAGGGGAAGAATAGGAAAGTAAAAGGGAATGGGTCAACCTTATTCCCATTGAATTTGGCTTGAGGAGGGAACGAAATACACACTAAACAGGTTATCTCACCCTCCAGGAGAGTAGGGGGGAAGGGCATGAGAGGGGGGATGATGGAAGGGAGGACAGGCTGGGGGAGAGAGAAGTTGGAAGCACCCACTTTTGAAAAAGGACAGGATCAAAGTAGAGAATAAAACAAGTGGGAGGTGGGATAGGAAGGAGGGAAATATAGTCAGTCTTTTACAATTTATCTAATATGTTATTGTTTTGCATTAGGCACACATGCACAACCTATACTGAACTGCTCATCTTCCCAGTAAGGGTGGGTGAGGGTGACAAAGGAGAAAGAGAATGAAGAGAATGAATCTGGAATTCAAAGTTTTAAAATCAAATATTCAAATATATATACATATATACATATATGTATATATATATTTGAGTATTTGATAGTATATCAAAATAGTATATATATATGTATATATATATATATATATATACTATTTTACATACAATTGGGAAATAAGATATGCAGGCACTGGGAAATAGAGATCCACTGGAAAAGTCAAAAGGGGTATGGGAGAAAATATGAGAGAGAGCAGATTGGAGGAGGGGATATCCTGTGGTACTGCTATTTTGGGGAAGGGAGTAGGGGAAAAACGGGGAGAAAATTTGGAACTCAAAATCTGGAGGAAATGAATGATGTTAATCAGAAGTTAATAAAGCATTTGAAAAAAATTTAAAAAATAAAAGCACTAACAGGAAAAAAAAAAGAAGGCAGTTAGATACAATGGTTAGAATGCTGGACCTAAGTCAAGATTGGGAAACCTGCAACCTCATGGCCGTACTTGAGGACCTAGAGGGCCACGTGTGGCCTTGAGGCCACAGGCTCCCCACGCCTGACCTAGATTTATATCCTGCCTCAGATACTTAGTACTATGTGACCCTAAGAAAGCAATCTCTTAGCCACAGTTTCCTTTTCTGTGAAATGGAGATAGAATAGCAACTACCTGTCAGGATCACTGTGAGGATAAAATAAAATGTAATTTGTAAAATCCTTCGCAAATTTTAAATCTATATAAATTCTAGTTATTATTTTTATTGTTAAGAAATGTTTTCATTCATTCATTATAGGCCTTCTATGAGTCAGTCTTTCAGGAAGTTATCTAATCTTTTTTTTTTTAAATTTATGGCCTGCATCTATTTATTATGAGAAGTGGAGGTTTTTTGGTTTTTTGGTTTGTTTTTGGAGGGGAGAAGGCAATTATTGGTATAAATAATTGGTATAAATAATTGGTATAAATAAATAATTGGGATTAAGTGACTTGCCCAAGGTCAAAAAGGTAGTAAGTGTCAAGTGTCTGAGGTCGGATTTGAACTCAGGTTCTCCTGACTCCAGGGCTGATGCTCTATTCACTGTGCCACCTAGCTGCCTCTTCTATTTTTTCATTATTCATATTTTGTTTAATCATTTCTTGATCTCTTATAATTTCACTGGCTTCACTTTGCCCAATTCTAATTTTCAAGGTATCATTTTCTTCCTTAAGATTCTGAATCTCTTTTCATACCCTTCTCGTTTTTCTTGGTTTATTCTTATTTTCTTTCTTAGTTTTTCCTCCATCTCCATCATTTCATTTTTAAAGTCTTTTTTAAGGTCTTCTATAAATTCTTTTTGGGCAGGTGACCATTTAATGCTACTCTTTGGGGGTTTCTTTACTTCAATTTCCTCCTATGAAGATGAACCTGTCATCTCTATTCCCATAATAGGTTTCTATAGTTGGATTCTTTTTCCTTTGCCTGTGCATTTTTTTTTTGTTTGGTGATATGTTATTTGTAGTCACCTCTAACCCTAAGGTGTGGGAAATGGTGCCTCTTGCTCCAGATCTTCAGTTTTCCCCTCTAGCCTGAAACCAAAGTCAAACCTTCAGCCTCCTGTAAGTGCCCACAGCCAGGGACTTCAGTCCCACTGCTTCTGTACTAGCCTGGCTTGTGCTGCTTCCTTCTCATAATTGCTACCACCCCCGCTTCACAGCACAGCTGGGTGTGATTTTCCTGGTCAGCAGAGGTTCCCTCAATCTTCCCAAGGATCAGAGAGTCAACTCCCTTCACTATCCCCAGGGGTAAAAGTTCAGGTTGGGGCTGAAGTAGCCTCTGAACCAACTAACCCCAGGGCTTGCCAGCTTGTTGTTTAAGAGGCTTGCTGCTTGCTGTTAAAATGGAACCTAGGCTGGAGGTGTTTTCTCTTCACAGGGACCAAGCTTCGTCCTGGGATTTTTCTTCTGATCTTCTGAAATTATAGGAGGAGAAAAAAAAAACCAACAAATTTTTGGAGGAGGTCCTGGGCTATGCACCTTTTCTTATTTATCTCCACCCATACTTTGTTTGCCCCAACATGCTATTTTAACTCTTGTAGGGGAAGATCTTGAGAGCTTGGAATTTTCTGACCTACTCAGCTATCTTCCCAGAATCCTCTTTTGTTTGTTTTTAACAAAATTATCACAAACTATCTGCTTCAAGCTTCCTAAGGCTTAATCTTTAGAATACACCAATAAATTTTGTTAAATGGGGTAAATGAATTGCTGAGTCCTTGAAGATTCATTTGGAGTTGATTTGTAGTGCTGGAGAGAGGTTTTATGAGATCCTTTTCATTCTCTTCCTTTAATCCTATCTGTGACCAAGACCACATATGTGAAAAACAAATACTTGAATTTAGGGGTACAGTCAGTTTCACTGCAGCACCACAAAGATGATTAGCCTAGTTTCTTTCTTGGGACTCACTCCACATCACTTGTCTTGCCCCCTGAGCAGCATCTCTTAATTATATAAGACATAGTCATCAAGAATTCCTCACTTCTCTGCCCCAACTCCACCTTGCATCTACATTGCTGGTCCTTCTGGGACAACTCCAGCCTGAGGTTGCCTCAGTGACTGGTGAAACCCTGCCTAGACCATTATGGCACTCTGCTACCTTCTTGTCTTTTGACTTGTCCTACTTCCAGGTGCCTAGCCTCCTGGAGATCACCTTAACTCATCCCTCAGTGATTAGTACATTGAAATCTGTAGGGAAAATATTTTGTTATTTATTAATATTATTTGAAAATAGCTTTGTGTGGTTAGACATTGTCTATACCAAAGTTTTAAGTGGAGGTCAGACTGACCTTGAGATGTTCCATGGAAGCCAGAGACCACCCCAAGGATTGATTTGGTTCCTTCTAAAACATTTGTGTTTTGGGTCTACCTGAAGCTTATGTTTTGATTTTGCCCAAATTATACTGAATTATGTATACTTACCTGCTGATATAAATCTCAATCTGTCTTTTTGCTGGAAACTAACTGCCAACATACAGCCAACTAGTCGCCTATCTTTATGCCTTTTCTTGAACTCCATAAGATATAAACCTCCCAGCGACTCAGAGAGGGACCCAGACATTTTCCTACCTGTCTTCTTTGCTGAACTGATAAAAATTTCATTCTAAAACTTTTTCAAGTTTGGGGATTTGTTCTCCACTAAGTGACCACATTATATTCTCCCTGTCCCAATGATTCTGATCTCTTGGTCCTCAATATATATTGTCATTTCTCTAACTCCCACTGTCTGCTCCTTTATTCCCAACTCCCTTAACCCACACAGCATACCACTCCAGATATTCCTTCCCCTTCTACTGTGCTCTCTGAAAAACCTGCTCTATAACTTACTTTGATCTATTTTTTCCCTTCTCTCTCCTTCTATTAGCCTACACTCATTGAGACCTGAATCCCTTTAATCACACCACATTCATGATCATCCTATCCAGAACTGCTTGTATTTTTCCTCATATTCTCGAAGTCAATGGTTCTGGTGGGACCTTTAAAATATTCCTTGCTACCTATGGCCACTTACAGACATGTTTTACCATCATCATTCAGCAACTTCTATGCCTTTGATATTTACTCTCTCTATATGCATATATGTATATCACCCAACTTTGGAGAGTACAGTTTCAGTAAAATGATAAGGAACTTGTCTTAGAAAACTTTCTCAAGGAGTTTAGTTACAAATGGGACGTGAGATAGAGGCCAATAGCTAGAGGAAATGAACGGATTGAGTGACCACTATTTTAAGGATAAGAAAGATGCAAACATGTTTGCAGGCAATACAACAGCAGTCAGCAGTCAATTAGTGAAGAGGTGGGGGTGCTACAGGGGTAATAAACTGAAGAAGATGGAATGGAGTGGAATCACTTGTGTGTGTAAAGGGGTTTGTCTATGAAAGAAAGGCAATCACTTCATAGAGGACACAGGTGAATATATACATGTATGTATATATGTATTTATATATACACACACATATAAAATCACCCAATCCAGATAATGGTAGCTGTTATCTACTGAACTCCAGGACAATATCCTTCCTTTCTCAATGAATTTAGCTGACTCATGGCTTTTCCTCATGCTAAGGAAACTCAACACACATATTGCTACTCCTTTGAGTACCCTAACTTCACAGTTCCTCAATTTAATCATTTTTATGACCTATTCCTTCATCCCACCTCAACTTCATGGAAAGATGTTTATAGCCTTCACCTTGCCATTACCCATGGATGTTCTATTTCTATGTTCATGAATTCTAAAATTCCTTTATCTGATCATAATGTTGTATAATTTTATCTTTCCCTCTGCCTCACAACCTCTAATCTTATTCTTCATCCTCATGATAACTTCAAATCCTTCCAGCTATCATTTTTTTTCACAGAATATCATCCCTGTCCTGACTATACTTTCTCATCTTGACATGGTGGTGAACCAGTTCAATTCTCTATTATTCCTCTACTCTTGAATCTTTTGACCATTTATTCTATTGCCAGTCTTTCCCTGCCAAGCATCAGCATTACATTATTCCCACCATCCACAGCTTTTATTTCTAATCACATGCTACTAAATAGAGTTATGGCAAAAAAAAGAAAGCACATTGACTAGATCCATTATGAATTCATTATATAATCTTAACTGGGTGCTTACTATGGTAAGGCAATTTTCTTAATCTTTCTGGCTGATTCAGTATCACACCCACCATAGCAGCTTTGACAAACCTTTTGATCCTCCTCAAACTTTTCCTGACACTCCATTCCTCCACCCTCTCAGCTGAGAACTTTACTTTAAAAAACATTAAAAGTAATGAAGTTGGGGCAGCTGGGTGGCACAGTGAATAGAGCACAGGCCTTAGAATCAGGAGGACCTAAGTTCAAATCCGGCCTCAGACACTTAACACAAAAGCCTAGCCCTGTGACCTTGGGCAAATCACGTAACCCCAATATCCCTCCCAAAAAAAAGCAAAAAAAAAAATTAATGAAGTCATTCATCAAGTG
The DNA here is from genome assembly GCF_028583685.1 of Petaurus breviceps papuanus. NCBI lineage: Eukaryota > Metazoa > Chordata > Mammalia > Diprotodontia > Petauridae > Petaurus > Petaurus breviceps. Next base: position 10,654,372 of record NW_027185712.1, on the reverse strand, counting down.
ATCCTTCTTTTCACCTCATCTTTATATTACATCATTCAGATGCCTTCCCACCACTAATTCATTTGTGTGGGTCCTATATACCTGGGTCCCACGAGCTTGTTCCTATCTTTCTTATCCTTAAAGCAATGCTCACTCAATCCATTCATCTCCTCTAGCTATTGGCCTCAATCTCAATTCCCATTTGTAGCTAAACTCCTTGAGAAAGTTTTCTAAAACAAGTTCCTAATCATTTCACTGAAACTGTACTCTCCAAAGTTGCTAATAACTGTTTAAGTCCCAAATCTAATTGCCTTTTCTCAATCCTCATGTTTGTTTTCTTCTGTGAAGGCTTTGAAACTGTGGATCACCTTCTTCTCTTTAATACTCTCTGAACTCTAGGTCTCCATGATTCTGCTCTCCTCTGGTTTTCCTCATATATTTTTGGCCACTCAATCTCCTTTACTGGATATTCTTCAAGGTTGGACCCATCAGTATTGGGTATCCCCAAGTCTCTGTCCTGAGCTATCTTCTCTTCTCTATATAAACTATTTACCCATATATCACCCATAGATTCATTATTACCCCTATACGGATGATTCTCAAAACTATTTTTCAAGTTTTAATCTCTCTTTTGACCTCTAGACTCATATCTCCAACTGACTACTAGATATTTTAAACTGGATATTTCATGGACACATTAAACCCATGTCCCAAACCAAAAGTATTATATTCTCCAATTCTTAATCATTGCCTTTGCTAAACTTTAGTACTTTCAAGGGCATCACCATCCTCCCAGTGATCCAAACTTTAAACACAGATGTCATCCTTGTATCCTAACTCCCCACCCATATCCAACCTGCTGTCAGTTCCTGTTGATTTTACCTCCATATCTCTCACACATGTCTTCTCTTCTTTGATCTTCAACCACCCTGGCATACACCTTCATCACCTCACCCCTGGACTGTTGCATTAGATGTATGTTTAATTTCCCGGGCTCAAATCTCTTACCATTTCAGTCCATTATCCTCCCCACCCTAAGCTATCAAAGTTATCTTCCTAAAATGCAGGTCTGCCAAGTCACTGTCCTCTGTTCCCCCCACTCCATTCAATAAACTCCAGTGACTCCATAATACTTCCACAATCAAATACAACATCCTGTGTTTGCAGTTTAAAGCCTTTCACAACCTGGCCTCTTCCTATCTTACCAGTCTTCTTATACCTTATATCATTTTTTATACCCCATGATCCAGTAACACTGGTCTCCTTGCTATTCTGACTCCCTGAATTTTTACTGGTTGTTTGCCATCTCTGGAATCCTCTGCTTCCTTGTCTCCACCTCCTGGTTCCTCTGACTTCCTTCAGGTTTAGGCTAAAATCTCACTTTATGCAAGAAATCTTTCCTGATCCCTTTTAATATCAGTGCCTTCCATCTGAGATTCCTTTCAATTTTTTCTGTATATATCTCGGTTGTACATAGTTTTTTACATGTTTCCCCTATTAGAATGTGAGCAGGGACTGTTTTTGCCTTTCTTTGTCTCCATAGTGCTTAATACAGTGCCTAGCATATAGTAAGCCCTTAATAAGTGCTTATTGATTTGACTTTTCAGTCTCACTGCCCATCACTCGCCTTGACATACACTGTGGTTTAACCAAGTTAGTTTACTTATTTTCCCCTACTCGTGGCATTCTATTTGTTGTTTCCTTACCTTGAACAGGAGTTTTCCTAATTCATGCCTGAAATAGACTCCCCACTTCCTCTGCCTCTTAGAATCTCCAGAACGCTTTGATTCATTTTCTAATGTTTCTTCCTAAAAGGGACTTTTACTGATTCTGCCATTGCCCCTCCCAGCTTCTAATGCCCTACCCCTCAAATTACCTCATTTACTTTGTACATAGCTCTGTGCTGATATTCTGTTTCCTTCTATATAAGTTCCTTGAGGGCAAGGGCTATCTAATGCCTATGATCATATCCCCAGTGCCTGACATGTCAGGCAAATAATAGATGCCTAATAAATGTTTGCTAATTGATTGATCAATCTATACAAAGACTAAATCTACCACTTAGAAGTCGCTAGAACAATGTTCTAACCACTTGAGCTAATCAGTAATAAGAGGGCAATTGAGTGGGAGAGGTTTCCTTGTGGTTTGACATAAATCTTCACACAACATGGCTCTAAACCAAGTAATTGGGAGCCTGACATGGGTTTCTCAAGCTTGATTCCTTAAAAAAGTACATTTTCTATAATAATTCACTGAGCTATTTCCTCAGTAACGGCTCCTGGCCGGCCAACCCATATTCATAGATTATCCACATGGCGGCCCAGTGAGGAGGTCCTATCACTTCTCTGATGGATTAGCAAGGAAGAAGCCAAAACTGTCGCTGAAGTGATGTACTCCCATGGGGTTGGCTGGAGGGAACTCATTCATCTGAACCTTCCTAAGTTATAGCTTGGCTGTTTTTAATTACTATTTAGAAAGTAAGGCTAAGTTACTACCGCTAAACAAGGTCACTCACAGTATTCAACTTTTAATTGATGTGATAGAGCATCAGAGAGCAGGATGAAAGAGCAAACTTGGCTATTGGTAGAAAATTGCCCTCAGTCACATTCTTTTTAACCTTGCTGAATCGCTGTCCTTCACCAACATCCTACCCCTCCCACCCTCAGATACACAAATCCTTCTGTTTCTAGTGAGGGTTTTCAGGCATGTTCCAACTAATCAACAGTTCTGTGTTAAGCAATGACCATATTTTTATGGCAAGGTTAGGAACTCTGGATGATTTCCAGCTTTATTATGCATTACTCCCCTTCATATATTCAATGGCTCATTCAAATCGGCTGCTTTTATATTCCTCATACAGGAAAACTTTACTCCCATCTTTGGACTTTTGTCCTGCGCCATTCCTTCTTCCTAAAATGTACTCCTTCCTCACTTTGTCCTCTTAGAACTGAAGTATACTGGTAAATGTTTTACAATCAGGTTTCTGAAGGAAAAATATATGCTCTTCATACTTTAAATTTAATCTGCATTTTTAATGTTTGCTTCACTTTTTAAAGTCTGGACAATCAGCAAAACAATAAATCAAGTCTTGATTTGTAGCATTTGTTGATTTCTGAGGTGTAAATATCCACGCTGAAAATTTAACAATCAGCTAGTTCAATCTGGCCCCAGCACACTCCTGCTTGGAATCCCAAATTTTCTTGAAAAATAAAGCTTAAGAATCACCTTCTAAATGAGGTTTTTCTCATCCCTCTTGTCATTAGTGTTGTCCCTCCCAAAACTATCTTGGAATTTTTTTTTTTGTAATTATCCTGTATCTATTTCTGCCTGTACACATTGTCTCCCTTGATATAAGCTCCTTATTCGAAAGCAGTCTTCCTTTTTTTTTCTTTGTATCCTCAATTCCTAACAGTGCCTTACACACAGTAGATGCTTAATAAATGGTTTTTAATTGATTGTAGCATAGGTGAAAATCTAGTTTTTATCTTAGAAACCCTAAATGATATTGGGTTTCTTTTATTCCTACTGCTTTTTTTGCATTGATATGGTATATTTACTTTGGAGTGATTATCTTTGTTTAAAGAGCCAGGTGTTATGGATGCCAGAAAGGTTGACTTTCTTTATAGGGAATCACGTCAACTTTGGCCAGTCATTTCTAAGACAGGTAAAACGTATGTGAGAGCAGAAAGTTCAAAGTACTTAAATTCCACTACTTAGAGACCACATAAAAGCAATTCCCTCTTATTATCTTTCCCCAAAAGTTTACCCCTTGTCTGGCCTGTCCTATATCTGTTGAGGCCATCATTGCATCTTTGCACAAGAAAGAAGACAATGCAGTGTCTTTGCCTTTTCAATCTCATTCTACATCATTTTATCATCCACATTACTAAATATGATCTTCTTCACCAGCAGAGATCATTATACTTTTATAACTTAGCAGATAAGTCTTAGTGAAATGACTTGTCCAAGGTAAACAATTACTAAGCTATCTATACTCATTGGCTCCCCTTCCTCTCTCATCATTTGCTTTTAATTCCCTTTGATCTGGCTTTTAGGGTCATCACTTATTCAAACTGTTCTCACCAAAGCATCAGTGATCCCTTAATTGTAAAATCCTTACTAACAAATTCTCAATTATCATACTTTCTAAAGTACTCAGCACTGCTGACCACACTCTCCTCACTACCTTTTCTTTCTCCTCCCACATGCCTGACTGCTCCTTTTCAGCATTTCTTTGTTGGATGATCATCTGTTTTCCACATCCTAATTGGGTGTGTACCCCACGTCTCTCTCTTCTTTCTTCACATATCTTCCATGAGTTTAATTATTTTCTCCATGCAGATAACATTCAGATCAATATACCCAATCCCTTTCTCTAGTGAGTTCCATTTTTTCATCTCCAACTGACTATTAGATATTTCAAACTCAACATGTCCAAAACATATGTTATTACCTTTCCCCAAAAGCTTACCCCTTGTCTGTCCTACCCTATATCTGTTGAGGCTATCATTATTCTTTTAGTCACGCAAATTCACAATTTGGCATCATCTTTGATGTAGTATTTTCTCCTTTTCTTATACAGCATCAGTTGTTAAATTTTATTGATTTTTTTCTCTATAATATCTTTCACTTTTTGTAATTTCTCCCCTCCCATGGCCATCATCCTAATTCAAGCCCTCAATACGACTTAAATTATTTCAATAACACCTCTAATTATTCTCCCTGCCAAAGTGCTAAAGCAAAGGACTAAAAATGTCACTCCCCTGCTCAAAAAATTAAAAAAAAAAATAAAAGAAATCCAAGGGTTTTCTGTTATCTATAAGATAAATTATAGAAACAATCAGTAATTTCATTCAAGAGAATGATAATAATGAGACAACATATCAAAATCTGTGGGATGCATTAAAGGCAGTTCTTAGGGGAAGTTGTATATCCCTGAGTGCATACGTGATTAAATTAGAGAAAAGGGAGCTCAACGAATTGGGCATGCAATTAAAAAACCTAGAAAAAGAACAAATCCAAAATCCCCAATTAAATACTAAACTAGAAATATTGAAGACTAAAGGAGAGATTAATAAAATCGAAATTAAGAAAACTATTGAACTAATAAATAAAACCAAGAGCTGGTTTTATGAAAAAACCAACAAAATTGATAGACCCTTAGTCAATATGATAAAAAAAAAAAAGAAAGAAGAAAACCAAATTATGAGTATCAAAAATGAAAAGGGTGAATCTACCTCCAATGAAGAGGAAATCAAAACAATAATTAGAAATTATTTTTCCCAATTGTATGCACATAAATTTGACAATCTTAGGGAAATGGATGAATATTTAGATACATACAAGTTGCCCAGATTAACTGAAGAGGAAGTAAATTACTTAAATAATCCCATCTCAGAAAAAGAAATTGAACGAGCCATCAGTCACCTCCCTGGGAAAAAATCTCCAGGGCCAGATGGATTCACTAGTGAATTCTATCAAACATTTAAAGAACAATTGATTCCAATACTCTACAAATTATTTGGGAAAATTAGTGAAGAAGGAGTCCTACCAAATTCTTTTTATGACACAAATATGGTACTGATACCTAAATCAGGAAGAGATAAAACAGAGAAAAAAAATTATAGACCAATCTCCCTCATGAATATAGATGCAAAAATTCTAAATAAAATACTAGCCAAAAGACTACAGCAACTTATCTCAAGAATAATACACTTTGATCAGGTAGGATTCATTCCAGGAATGCAAGGATGGTTTAATATTAGGAAAACCATCAGTATAATTGAGCATATCAACAGTAAAACTAGCAGAAACCACATGATCATCTCAATAGATGCAGAAAAGGCTTTTGACAAAATACAACATCCATTCCTATTAAAAACATTAGAAAGTATAGGAATAAATGGAGCCTTCCTTAAAATAATAGGTAGCATCTATTTAAAGCCATCAGCAAGTATTATATGCAATGGGGAGAAGCTGGAAGCATTTCTCATAAGATCAGGGGTGAAACAAGGGTGTCCACTATCACCCCTCTTATTCAATCTGGTACTAGAAATGTTAGCAGTAGCAATTAGAGAAGAAAAAGAAATCAAAGGAATCAAGTTAGGCAAAGAATAGACCAAGCTATCACTCTTCGCAGATGATATGATGATATGCTTAGAGAATCCTAGAGAATCAAGTAAAAAACTGCTTGAGACAATAAATAAATTTGGCAAAGTTGCAGGATATAAAATAAACCCACATAAATCCTCGGCATTACTATATATTTCCAATGAAACTCAACAGCAAGAAGTAGAAAGAGAAATCCCATTTAAAGTTACTGTAGACATTATAAAATATTTGGGAATCTACCTGCCAAAACAAACCCAGGACCTGTATGATCATAACTACCAAACACTTTTCACACAAATAAAGTCAGATCTAACTAATTGGAAAAATATCAATTGCTCATGGCTGGGTCGAGCTAATATAATAAAAATGACAATTTTACCTAAATTAAATTATATATTTAGTGCCATACCAATTAATTTACCAAAAAAACTACTTTATAGAGTTAGAAAAAATAGTAACAAAATTCATCTGGAAGAATAAACGGTCCAGAATATCAAGGGAATTAATGAAAAAAAAATGCTAGGGAAGGTGGACTAGCTTTACCAGATTTCAATCTGTACTATAAAGCAGCAGTCATCAAAACTACTTGGTACTGGCTTAGGAATAGAGGAGTGGATCAATGGAATAGATTAGGCACACGAGATTCAGAAGTCAACGACTACAGTAATGTATTGTTTGATAAACCCCCAGACCCTGGTTTTTGGGATAAGAACTCACTATTTGACAAAAACTGCTGGGAAAACTGGAATATAGTATGGCAGAAACTGGACATAGACCATTATCTAACACCATATACCAAAATCAAGTCTAAATGGGTTCATGATCTAGGTATAAAGGTTGATACTGTAAGCAGTCTGCTAAAACAAGGAATAGTTTACCTATCAGACTTGTGGAGAGGGAATGACTTTATGACAAAACAGGAATTAAAGAACATTATAAAATGTAAAATGGATAATTTTGACTACATGAAATTGAAAAGTTTCTGTACAAATAAAGCCAATGTAACCAAGATTAGGAGGGAGGTGGGAAATTGGGAAAGAATCTTTACAACCTATGTCTCTGACAAAGGACTCCTCTCTAAAATATACAGAGAACTGAGTCAAATTTATAAGAATACAAGTCATTCCCCAATTGATAAATGGTCAAAGGATATGAACAGGCAGTTTTCAGAGAAAGAAATTAAAGCTATCTATAAGCACATGAAGAAATGCTCTAATTCACTATTGATTAGAGAAATGCAAATCAAAACAACTCTGAGGTACCACATCTCACCAGTTAGATTGGCTAAGATGACAAAACAGGAAAATGACAAATGCTGGAGAGGATGTGGGCAAACGGGAACACTAATGCATTGTTGGTGGAGTTGTGAACTAATCCAGCCTTTCTGGAAAGCAATCTGGAACTATGCCCAAAGGGCTATAAATACTTTCATACCCTTTGATCCAGCAATACCACTCCTAGGGTTATATCCCAAAGAGATCATAGAAATGGGAGAAAGACCCATATGTACAAAAATGTTTATAGCAGCTCTTTTTGTTGTGGCAAAGAATTGGAAATTAAGGGGGTGTCCATCAATTGGGGAATGGCTGAACAAGTTGTGGTATATGCATGTTATGGAATATTATTGCACTATAAGAAACGGGGAGCAGGCGGTCTTCATATTTACCTGGAGAGGCTTAAAAGAACTGATGCTGAGTGAGAAGAGTAGAACCAGGAGGAATTTGTACACAATTACAGACACAATGTATGTGTGATGACCAAGTTTGATAGACTGGACTCTTCTCAACAATGCAGGGATATAAGTCAATCCCAAAAGACGCATGATGGAGAGAAAAACGTGCATCCAGAGAAAGAACTAGAAAGAACTAAATTTATATCCAGGTGGAAGCAAAATACCTGATCTTTTTCGTTCTCTTATTTGATTTTATGTCCTCTTTACCATTTTTCATTCCAGCTGGTATAATCCATCCTTATAACCTGACCATTGTATAATGTGAAAGTATTTACAGATCCTATACTTGATTATAAGACGCCATGGAGGGGGGAGGGGAAGGAGGGGGACAAAATGTGAAATTCAAGCAACTGTGGAATTGAATCCTGTAAACTAAAAGGAAACAAACAAATTAATAAATTAAAAATTGAATTAAAAAAATAACATACAAATTCTTTGTATGATATTTAAGGTCCTTCAAAACTTACCTTTCCAATGATATTATGTATAATACCCCTTCACATACTCTATACTCCAGCCAGACTGGTATCATGAACACAGGTTTTGAGGCAAATGGGGTTTTTGTAGATTATATAATTTAATTTGTTCATTTTATAGATGAGGAAACTGGAGTACAGACTGTCTTCCATGCCTTGAATGTTCTCCCTCTTCACATTTCCTTTTAAAATCCAAAATTTCCTTCACAGTGAAACCCAACTGACATCTGAAATAGGAAAATCATATTTTAGTAAGTTAATTCGGCCTCTTATGAGAACCTAACCCCTGAATGAACCCCTGCCTTTGGCTCAGGAGCAAACATGCTGACTTTATGCCTAAAAGTTCCAGAACTAGTCACTCCCAGGAACACAAGTCCGCAAGGGGGAACTGACTACTCCCCCTGGCGCACGTATTAATCTTACCAGGTTGTTCCTGTTCCAAACTGTCAAAACACGATGGAATAAGGAACTTAGGAGAAACGTAGCAACTAGCCTTGCCGAGTACAGTTAGCTGTGTGCCTTCTTTGTTCTCGACCCTTGAAAACCCCTGCTTCCAACTGCGTCTTTGGAATCTCACCCATGGAGAGTAGCTCTGCCTGGGACCCTCCCATTCGGGACTCAGAGGCTGTACCCCGGGATTCCCCAGCCACGCTGATCGAGAGTTGGCGCTCCCCCGAATTGGTGATGTTTTCTTTCTCTCCTCTTACTATTCTTACTTCTTATTTTAGTTACGCTTGCTTTAATTGTGCTAGGAATAATGCATTGCTGATGCCGATTCAAGCTTCCTTGTTTCTATGTTCAATAAAACTCCTTCCTCTCTTAAGACTGTGTCATTTGTAGGTGCGAATCCGAAACCCCTTAATAAAATTTCAAAACAACATCCCACAGAAGGCCTTTCCTTATTCTCTATCTAGAAGTGACTCTCCTCCAAAATTAAATTTTATCTATTTTATCTATTAAATTTATCTATCTATTACCTATTTTATCTATGTTGGGGGGAATGGAGGTGGGAGTGTTTATATGTATATGTATATACACACATATATTTGTATGTATATGCATACCTCTGTGTGTGTGTACTTCTCTTATAGGAAGTAAGGTCCTTGAAGGCAGGAATTGTTTTCTTTTAGGTTTTGTATCATCACAGCATAGCACAGTATCTGGCATATAGTAAGCACTTAATAAATTCTTAATGTTTTTTTTTTTTTTAAGTCCCAAAGGCAGGATTTGAAACTAATTTTTCCCTATAACAAGCCTAGCACTATATTCGCTGTGCCAGGTTGCCTCTCTGTAATACAGAAGTCTATTCAGATAAAATATTTTTTTTTTAAATGCCAGCTGGTAATGATGATGAAACCTGAAATGGTTAATGAAGACTTCATGGAGTAGGTAAGACATGAACTGGGTCTTGAAGAATGGGTAGGGATTATAAGCACAGAGAGATAGTCTCACAGTTCTTGAGATCTCTCCATTTTGGAGAACCTTGCCCAAACTCTGGTATAATAATAAGAGAAAGCGTAACTCCATCCACCTCACCACTAGATTCTTTGGTTACTGCAGCAATCTCCTAACTCTTTTCACAAACTCCGGTCTCTGCCATTGTCTCCTCTTCCTTGTGCTTTAGTCGTAACTAGCAATTTAACCTAAACATCAAAGCTAACTTAGCTTCCTAAAACACAGTTTGTATCATGCCAATCCCTTGCTCAAAACTGTCAAAGGAAGTTCATTGCTTAAGAAATCTAGGAAGTGTGGTGAAATACAAAGATCATTAAAATCAGCATCAGAAGATCTGGGTTTAAGTGCCAGCTCTGTTCTTGATCAAATGTGTGGCTATCATGATCTCTCTAAGCTTCTATTTCCTTCTCTGAAGGAAAAAAAAAAACAGGAAAAAATCATTTCAACAATACTTAGCCCAAAGGGTGTGTATGTGTGTGTGTGTGTCAGCAGAATATTTTGTCAATTTTGAAGTACCATATAAATAAACATAAGCTCTTATTAAAAAATCAAGTCTAAATTCTATAGCCTGACTTTCCTAATCCTCCATAATCTGGTCCCAAGCTATTTCTTCAAATTTTTCTTTCTACTCTTGTGTGTGAACCTTCATTCTATACAAATTAGTAAAATCACTGTCTCCTGAAATGCCTCATACACACACATACATACACTAGAGAGAGAGAGAGAGAGAGAGAGAGAGATTAGCACTTCTGTATCTTTGTTCCAATCTAGTTCAATGCAAAAGAAACAGACACATGTATACATACATATATACAAATACGGGTCCACATATGAGCCAGTCGCATGGGTGATCACTAGGGATACAAAGATAAAACAAACCAATAACAACAAATACCTTGCCCATAAGGTGCTTACATACTACTAGAAGAATACAATATGTGGGTAAGTAAGTATATACATGATCATTTAAGGGGAAAAAAAATGAGCACAAGCAGCTATCATATGAGCAAAGTTCTTCATAGGAGGCGGCCTATATACAAAACCTAGCTGTTGTCTATGTTTGGGATGTTGCCCTTCTCCCAGCCATGAAATTAAATCATGTCACCTTCCTCTAGGAAATCTCACATGTTTACTACAGGCCTCCTTAGTGTCTTCCCTCTCCTTCTAATTACCATGGTACTTATTGATCATGTTACTTATTTGGTGCTTACCATGTACTGTAATTCATCGTAAGTTAACTTTACTGTCCCTCTGCTCCACTGAACTAAACTGGATGTTACTTATGGTCAGGGCATGAGGATTATGATGATGATGATATCCATAGAATCAAGCCCATAGGTACTCAGTTTATGGGTGGTGATGGTAAATGATGAGGATGATGAAAAGTATTCATTCAGATACACATAAATTGGTTATTACAGTTCAAAAGAAGGTATCCCTAAAGGAACATAAGGGAATATTCCATAGTCTCATTCAGTTGGGATGGAAGACAAGGCAGAAACCTGAAAAGCATGTACTAATATAACAAAAGAGAGAATGAAATGTTTTCCTTTACTTTTCAAAATTCTTTCCTCAACTTCAATTTGTCATAGGCAGAAATGGAAATGCTCCAAATTGTTTCCGTATACATGGGTTGTAGCAACTGCTTACCCAGTTGGGATCTAATAATTATATGATTTTGGCAGGAAAAACATATATGCAGCTATTTAACAACTGACAGCAAGGAAGAGTTGTACATGGAATGGAAACAGGATGGTTGATTGGATTGTAGTCTAGGTTAGTTACCTCTAATGGCAAGGTAGTCTACAAGGAAGAAACAGGTCTACATCCCCCAAATCAAGGCAAACAATCACTTTACTTTAAACCTTGATCTCATTTTCCTAATTGATTAAACTGACTAGCAGTGATTCACTAAAGGTCTAGATCTGAAATTGAATCTCCCTGTGGTCTTGGTTAGGATTTGCTTCTGGCTTCACCATGAAACACAGCAAGTCAATACACTTCAAGGCAAGATGATAGAATGACAAAATATTAAAGCTGGAAGGAAACTTAGAAAATATCTAACAATCCACTTGAGAGATGGGGAAATTGAAGCCCAGATAGTGGGAATGAACCATACAAGGCAGAGGCAGTACTCTTTCCAAAAAGAGTGATCATCGCACTAAACCAAAAAGTCTTCTATTTTCCAAGTCTTCCATTTATTATATGGCTATATAGGCTACTATTGTAAATTTCAATGTATTACTTTAAATGCATTGATTTTTTAAAAAAGACTTTTAAAATAAATAGAATGGTAATAGTATTTTATGTGATGATCATCATGTTATTCCTAAGCAAATAACACATCAGTATCTCCATTATCACTATCTACCCAGCCAATATTCAAGACTGACACATATTTAAATATTTGCTACATAAAACAAACTTTTCTAGGCACTGAGCCTACAAAGAAAGTCACTTTTCTTACCCTCAAGGAAACAGGTATAATTCAATTCAACAAATATTTATTAAGTTCCTACAGTAACAATTGAGATGAAACATAGACAAATACATCAAAAAGTTGAGAGTAATGGGTGGTCCAAAGCAGAACTTGACTGTACAAAGGAGACATCTAGACAGTGAGCTAGGAGAAATTTGAAGAACGAAAGATGTCTTTTAACTGGTAGCAGTGAGAGGGAGTCAGTGAAAGCTTCACAGAGTAGATAGAATTGTGTCTAGAAGCAAGAGGAAATCCGTGGGTGGAAGTGTGGAGGAAATCAAAAATACATTCTAAGTCAGGTTTATGTTCTAGCCATCCTATCTCTAAAGGCATTCACTCAAAGTTAGTTTTATGGTAAGCATGTTTGTCCTCTGTAAAGTCAACTGCAAATAGCCAGGGGTTTCCACAAATGTTCCAAGCATCTATTAATGATTAGATTGAAGCAATCATCATTCACAATTTGGTACAAAGTGTTTTGGAAACAGCATATGTTTCATTCTGTACCTAAGATAATAATGATTAAATTTGTTACTGCAATTGCTTAAGAGAGTGTTGTATCATGGATGAAGAACTAGGAAAGAAATCCTAGGTTTAAGTCCTGCCTCTGATGCATACTAATTGTGTGAAGCTGGGCAAGTCACTCAACATTTCAATGCTCTAGATAATTCTCTAAAATAGGTTTGTAACCAGTGTGTGTGTGTGTGTGTGTGTGTGTGATGGTCCCCTTTGGTAGTCTGGTGACATCTTTGGACTATATTAGAGTGATTTTTTAAATGAACAAAATAAAACACATAGGATTATAAAGAAAACCAACTATATAGGTGTTTATACTTCACTTAAGCCAAACCTCAGACCCTGGAGGTCATGTCTTTCCTGAGGTCCTTTCAAGTTGTCTTAGGAGGACAGCTGCTTTGCCCTTTTATTTTTAACATTCTATGTTCACTTAGAGTCAGTGTTCTGTCTGTGGAGGAAATTGGGAGAGCCTGGATTTTTCTGACTTATGTAGTCATATTCCCAGAATTCCCCTTTTATATTAATACAGTTTGCAGAGAGGAATATTGTAATCACACTTTAGCAGTATATATAAGTACATTTAGTGATGAAAATAAATTATATTTCAAGATATCTGCAATTATACTATCATATGAAAATATCTCTAATTATTGATGAAAAGTCACATGTACTATTAATGTTATTATTACTATTGTTGCCTACATTACTAATTGAAGGAAGTGCTAGATTTCATTTACAGATTAATCAAAATAAAGATGCATTTTTTTCTCTTCCAAGTTCACTAATCCTCTGAATTCTGTCCATAGACCCATTGAGAACTCCTGTTCTAAGAATAAAACATCACAGATAAAGCATTCACTTCCATTATTAGAAGGAGTTTCCTCACTTGGACATTCCCCAGACCAGTTAAATAATAGACCTCAGTCTAAAGAAGGACTTCCTTTTTTTTTTAATCTAAAAAAAATATCCTTTTAAAAGATGGTCCTTAATTCTAGCCTTAATGCATTTGGTCAATAGCTCTATGTTACTCCTATTATAGTTTTAAAGACAGATCATATAACTCATGGAATTTCAACACTGGAAGAAACCCTAGAACCTATGTGATCCAATTTTCTATCATGCTACAAATTAGCCAATTAGGAACCAAAAATATCACAAAAAAAACTGGCATTGCCCCCTTTCTAGCCGTCTGATCATAGGAAAGTCATTTGAACCTTTTTGGCACTCAGTTCTCTTTTCTCTAAGATGAGGAGGCCGGACTAGATAATCTCTCAAGGCTGTTCTAGCTTTAAATATACAATCCTGGTCCAAACTGTTTCTGGTTAGTATTGTCCTCTATAATGTTCCTGACAAAGGGTGATGTATCTATTGCCTGCCAAGGAACAAGAAACAGACTACTTGTTAAAAGAGTATTGTGGACAGCCTTTAATTATTTCAAAAGTTGTTTTATGTTTTATTTTAATTTACCTTTATATGAATCTGAAATCTACCTCTTTTTGAAACTTTCACCCATTGTTCCCAAGTTCTGTTTTCTTGGGTCAAAAAGAAAAAGCCTAATCTATCTTGGCACAAAATAGCCCCTCAAACATTTCTACTGATATGGTATTCTGCTTTAGTATTTTTTTTTTCAGAACAAATGCCCCCTCTTTTTTTCAAATGATCTCATCCTCTTATGGCACGATTATCAGTTTTTCACCATTCTTATCATTTTTCCTGATTGTTACCCAGTGTGTCAATATCCTTTCTAAAATATAGTACCTCAGACCAAAAAACATGGTCCAGATGTGATCTGACCAGGGGAGAATTCCACAGGATGAGAATCTCTCTTATTCTGAATATTATGATTCCTTCCTTAATGGTTCCATTAATGGGATGTTTTGGGAGGGGGGATCATACTGCTGACTAATATTGAGCTTGCAGTTCACTAAAATCCCCAGATTTTTATCATGGATTCTTATCTAACCACAATTTTCCTTCCTAGTATCTGAGAAATTGATTTCTTGAAGGTAAGTGTAGCACTTTACATTTATTATTATTAAAATGTATGTTGTGGTGCAGCTAGGTGGCACAGTGAATAAAGCGCCAGCCCCTGAGTCAGAAGGTCCTGAGTTCAGTTCTGGCCTCAGACACAACACCCATACAAAAAAACTAACCGTGTAAACTTGGGCAAGTTACTTAACCCCAATTGTCCTCCAAAAGGCAAAAATAAAATAAAATGCATATTGCTAGATTTACTTATGATTCAGCTTTTTGTTGACCATTTTTATTTCCCAGTCAATATATCAGGTGGGGTACCACAGCAGTTGGCCTTGGAGTGTTAGTTTCAGTATTAGGTTTCTTGGAATTATGAGGAGGCAGCACAGGGTGAGAGAGGAAGACTGAAATGGTAAGAGAAGTGCCCCTTGCCAAATTTTATCTAATTTATAATTTTGCCTGGAATTAGTTCAGATTCTTTTAGCTTTAATTTTTTCTTGTCTATCAAACTAAAGTTCAGGTGCCACTGGTGACCTAGCAATGATTTCTGGTGTCACTCATTGGGACTGCTCTCATTTCTCCCTTCAGTCTACCTATCCACTCTTTACTTCTGGGAAAACCCAGGTCAATGGCAGTGGATGGATTGGAATGCATACATATGTGCACAATCAAGAAACAATACAATCTCTAATGAAAATTCCTTCAGAATGTTATGTCTAACAGAAACATATGTAAATTATGCAAATTATATTCAAATGCACATGTGGTCCTAACTAGTCTATACACCTGGATGCGGGCATTTGGGAAAATTCTATTGGATCCCATGGATTTATCACCTCTGATTCTGCCCCTGTTTGAAAATGGCAAACAAACAGTGTAGTCATGCGCCATGAGACATGCAGCCCACAACCAGACCCCAAAGTCTCTATACAGATGGGCCTCTCCAGCAAAGGGCAGTTTGTCTCTCCATCTGAAAAACAAATGTGAACCAGATGTTAGGGCGTGCCAACAAGAACCCAGGAACACCATTGCAGTTTGGTATTCACATACTCCAAATCTGCAAAGGAAAGCAGGGTTATTGCATCCAGCTGCGTTGACAACAATGCTAACGAAATTCCCCTCGTACAACAATTTTGCTGAGGTTGGTGATTACCTCACTAGGCCTTGCTTGTGAAATTGCAGTGGTCAGGAAAATGTGGGATGGCTGTAAGCTCATCAGCTGGATAGCAGGGAAAACCAGTTCTGAAAGCTGTCAATTGAGAGATGTTTTCAACCTATCAGCGGTATGATGTCCAGACACCAGATTGCATAACAACAAGTGTAGCAAATAGATCGATTTTTGCCCCCTAGAGGAAAATGTTTGACATGGGTATATGACCCAACACTTTGAGCAGACTGTTTTTGTGAGGATCTTGCTAGACTGATCACATTCTAGGGCCAAGCAGCAGGCAGCACATCGAATTGCCAGGGAGACTCCTTTTAAGTTAAGAATCAAGGATCCATTGAAAAGACAGTACATATTTCCCATCCTTTAAGATGGCCTCTGCAAAGATCATTGCACAGAACTTTAAGGATATGTAGTAGGAATCAATACTTTGTACCCCACATTGAGGGCTTAGGCTTTACTGTTTACCTGGACATTTATTTTTCTCTTGATTCAGTTTTGTAATTTCTTTCTGGTATTATATATTAAAATGAGAATTTAATAAGACCAAACATAGAACAATGACATTCCTTGATTTTTAAGAGCTATTTTTCATTGTGTAGCTCCTTACTCAAATTACAATGCAGCACATTTGATAGAATTCTAAGAAATTAATTAATCAAATTAATCAAGCTGCCAGATGCTTAAATAAAAAAGTACTGTAAATCAAATGTTGCCTTTGACAGTACACTAGGATAGTGCATAATCATAAAGTGAAAACGATGTCAGGTTTAGAGATTTTACTTTTTTTTTTTCATTGTGGGCGGTGAAAGGTAGTACAGTTAGGGTTTTTGTTTGTTTCTTCTGTATTTCTCTGTGTTTGATTTTTAAGCCCATATCTTTGGATTGTTCTGGGCTAAAAATAAATTCTATGATTCAGTGGTCTAGGAATATGTAAGAATAGCTCTAAGAAAAGACCATGACAGTGGATGGTAGGGTCCCAAGGCCAAAGTTTCTCCTTGACTTGTTGCAAATGATGGGAACAATATTCCACAAGGAGACTTAATGACAGATCTTAGAGATCTGGAGAGCTTCTCATTCATTCATTCAATAAGCATTTATTTAGGTCTTGCTGTGTGCCAGGCAATGTACCAGACACTTGGGCTATGTAGACAATAACAACAAAATTCTTACCCTCAAGGAGTTTACATTTTTGAGAGAAAGGAAAGGAAAAAAAAGAGAATGATGTGTATAAAGAGGTAAATATAAAATCTGTGCCAAGTAAATACAAAGTGATTTCTGGGAGGTGGAAGGGGGAAGTTTCTAGCACCTAAGAGAATCAAGATAGGTCTCAGATAGTTTTTGTTGCTGTTGAGTCATTTCTCAGTTGTGTCCAATTCTTCATGACCCCATGTGGGATTTTCTTAGGAAAGATAATGGAGTAATTCACTATTTTCTTCGCCAGCTCATTTCACATTGGGGAAACTGAGGCAAACAGGGTTAAGTGACTTCCCCAGGGTCACAAAGTGTTTGAGGCCACATTTGAACTCAGGAGAATGAGTCTTATGGAAGGAAGGCCTGGAGCTCTATGCACTATGGCGCCACCTAGCTTCCCAGATGTTAGACTGTAGGTTAGACTAAAGCTGAGTGAATGTTGATGGAAGTTAAGGATTATAAGAGGAAGAATGGAGAAGAGAAGGGGGTTGGGGCTTGGAGATAACCCAAGGATGAAAAATGGAATGTAGCCTACAGGGAACAGTACTTAAACCAGTAAGGCTGGAATGCAACATGTACAAGGAAGATTAACATGCAAGAGTGTGAACATTTGGATTGGAGCTTAGCACAATGCCTGACCCACAGGAGGTAGGCATTTAATAAGTGTTTATTGGATTACATTAGAGCTTTGTTGTGAAAAGCCTTAATGGCCAGAACAAAAATTTGCATTTCATCCTAAAGTCAAGAGAGAGCTACTGAAGCTTCTTCTCTAAAGGAAGAACACACATGTCCACATACATGCACACTTCCACACACATTCAAACACATGCACATACACGCATAGAGTTGAGTCTGACAGCCTCCTGAATTCAAGTAGGCAAGATTTTTTTTACTTACCTTTTTTTTTTCCTTTTTGGAGGGGGAAGGGCAGGGCAGTTGGGGTTAAGTGACTTGCCCAAGGTCACATGGCTAGTACATGTTAAGTGTCTGAGGTCGGATTTGAACTCAGGTCCTCCTGACTCCAGGGCCGGTGCTCTATTCATTGCGCCACCAAGCTGACCCAATATTTTTTGACTTTCAAATGAGTCACCTGAGCAAAAGAGATGAGAAGGAGTAAATAAATGAGAAGCATCATCACATTCCTCCTTACCTGTTCAGCTTGCTCTAATGGCAGGGATCTTCCAAGTAGGATTTAAAGATACACGTCCACCAAACCATCAAATACACTGATCCCAGATGGTGCTATGTCCAGACTCTTGGGTGTTCTGCACACTTGGCCACTAGTACATGAGACATTCTGGGGGGAAATTGCACATTCCACTGGCTTTCCTGTTTTTGTTTTCGTTTTTAATATGAAGGTCAATGCATCAACAAAGCACATTAATGTTCAGAGTATGGTGAAACCAAAACCAAAACCAAGCCAAAAATACTACTAGACCTGCTTACCTGCCTACTTACATATGCTTCGCAAAACTTAATTAAAAATTCTACTCTCTTCTAACACCTTGTTACTTCCTAGCTGCTTTGAATTGAGAAAGGGGGAGGGAGGTAATAATACACCCTTATTCCACTTGACATGCTGAAACAAAAGTATTCAGAAAAAAGGGTAGCAATGAGTCCCATGACCAGATTCAGGCATGATTTTCTGTTCCTAATAAGACAGGATCTCCTTGATTCTGGACTGAATTATCTCTTATCAACAAGAAGCACCCCCATTGACTGTTAAATTTGACATGAAATGTTGAATGAAGAAGCTATTGTTCCCTCTCCCTAATCCCAAACTTTTCTGTTTCTGCAGAGGACACCACTTCTTATCTCTCTGCTTCATATCTTGCATATTATCCTTGACTCCTTCACTCCTAACATCCAGTTGATTGCCAGATCTCATCATTCTACCTCCATAATATTTCTCATATTCAACCACTTCTCTATTCAGATGGCCTCACTTTAGTTCAGGTCCTGATCTCTTCTCACCTGGAATATTGCAATGGTCTTTTTATCTTTCTCCCCTCCAATCCATCCTCTAAACCACTGCCAAAATGATTTTCCTTAAGCACATATCTGACATTCAATCTCCTAGTCATTAAAAGCCAGTGTATAATTGAAAACCTAGCACCGTGTCTGGCATATAGTTGGTGCTTAATGAATGTTTTCTGATTGATTGATTCCCACACTCAGAGGAAGTCAAGGAATGAGTTCCAGAGACTCTAGCAAGATGGGTTGTTGGTAATCAAGTTGCTTTTCATGTAGTTACATTAACGAAAATACTGTTCTCCATCCTTACCTCCTAACTGTTCTAACTTTTTTAAGTTTACCTTCCTTCCTCTCCCTCTCAGCCTCCTCTTTACCTCCTTTTTTCTTTCAACTCTCCTCTCAAAGACATGCACAAACTACAATGTCAATGGCTAGGTGGCATCATGGAACAATATGCATAATATGGTTTAGGATAGATATTGATTTGTAATCTAATTTCATGCTATTAAAAGGAATTCTTTTCTTAAATAGGTTTCATATTAATAATATCTTCAGAAGCATAGACAGACTTATTTGAAATGATGTGATATAAAGTAAATCAGAAGCAAGAGAATAGTATGCCACAATGACTGCAACAATCCAAGTGGAAATAACAACAAAGCAACTGGACGCTGAGTAATTATAAAAAACAATTTTGACCAAAAATAGGGATGCAAAATTGCCCCCTGTCTTATTTGCAGAAGTTGTTAGCTATAGGAATATTGTCTATCCTGTTACACTTGGTTGATGTCTTGGTAGTTTTTGTTAAACTTCTCCCCCCCTATACATATATGCTAATTATATTTTTTACTATAAAGGTTAACTGTTTGGGGTAGTGAGGAAGGATATACATAGAAATTAAGGAAATACAAAAGCAAAAGCCTTAGATATTCTTAAATTGAAAATGATTATATTTTCAAATTGTCATTTTAATAATTTTTAAATGTTTATATTGAGCTAGAAATCTCCCTAAATTGTATGCCCATTTAATTCTCCTCTCCCCTGAGCAAAGTTTTCTCTATCTTGTCTAGGTTTGGAGCTACCACAGAATCTTGAGATACTGGCTAGGCATTCTAAGGTGGATGGTTAGGAAGGGAAGTTAATTA
Organism: Petaurus breviceps papuanus; assembly: GCF_028583685.1. Lineage (NCBI taxonomy): Eukaryota > Metazoa > Chordata > Mammalia > Diprotodontia > Petauridae > Petaurus > Petaurus breviceps. The sequence goes on along the minus strand of NW_027185712.1, from coordinate 10,634,175 downwards.
TAGTCCCAAAATACACCCTATAGCAACATTTATAACAGAGAATGGAAATATGGAATTTTTGAAGATAATTATGCTGCTAAAACTAAGAAGTCAGAATTATCATAGCTGGATGGTTATCTAACAACCAAATTCCCATTTGCTGCCTTCTCTTTTTCACTTTGCATGTGAGTATATTTTATCTGAAGAATGAGGAAGACTAATTTCTTTTTAAAAAAACATACATACTGATGTCATATGTTTTTATATCGCTTATATTTTCATTCATTTCTCCCAGAAAATCAATCCATATATTCCATATGAAGATGAAGAAAAACATTTAACAAAATTAATCAACCCATCAAAAAAGTTTGGCCTTGTGTAGTATTCTATACCCATCTTCCACTTCTACAAAAGAGAAGGGGAGCTTGGAAAGCTAGGTTTCAAAAATAATAACAATTCACATTAATTTTTTAAAAAACCTCACATTTTGATCACCAAATTTCTATGGCTTGAAATTAAAACAAACAAAACACTTTATTTGCAACCATCCTAAGAAATATATGTTGTCTCACAAGTAATATTCTACTCATTTTGCGAATAAGAAAACTGAAAATTTTGGGGGAAAATGTAATGGCAACATAACAAGTAAGCAAGTAAGTGCTGACATCACATCTTTAACCCCATGTCTCTTGACTTCTGTGAAATACTATTTCCACAGTACCCTCTTGCATTCTGTATTTTAGAGCCAAGGATCCATATTCCAGTGTTCTTCCCAGTCCTTTCCTTGAATGAAATTAGGTATAGTACTTTGTCTTTGACTGGTCCTGTGGGTCTCCATTGGTATAAACAATGCCTTTCTGAGCTAGAAATCATAGAAGGCTAGGACAAGAAGTTTCCCAATAAGAAGCATAGTAGAATCATATACCTATGATACTTAAAGCTATAAAGGACCCCATAGGTCACCTAATACAGCTCCCTCATTTTACAGATGAAGAAACTGAGGTCTGGTGAGATTAAATTATTTGCCTGAGGTCACATATATGAGGCTTTTGAAGTAGGATTTGAACCCAGATCCTCTAGATTGCCCAGAGTCAGTGCTCTTTCTACTGTACCATGAATATGAATCACATTAATTAATTGTAATCAGAAGACAGACACCAAAGAAAACAAAGTACTACAGTGATCAGTTAGAGACAGAAGGTGGTGTCCACATCAGACACATGAATTCATATGAGAATTTCAAGGAGTTCAAGGGGTAAGTGAATCAATATGCCCAGAACATCAGACAGAAGGAAGCAATATGGAACAAGAAAAAAGTACTTAAATCCACACTGAGTTCAACATGATTTGCAGCAATCAACTTCCTGTAGGTGAAAATGTGCTCTGATGGTTAGCTGAGTGAGCCTAGGTCTGCCTCTCAAGTCCACGCCAACCAGTTTCCATCAGCCAGTTCTTGATACAACTGGGAGCATTTCTCTTTTAGGAAATGACTCACTCAGATAGTCTATCTGCAGTTATGAAAATATAAAGGAAAATATTTAAACTGTTTTTACATGGGTGAGATGAGTGTGTCATCTGACCAATGCCATCTTACTGAAGGATAGGCCTTTCCACATGATCTTTCTCTTATTGATCCACGTGTCCAATGGATTCAGCTACAGTAACAAGCAGAAATCACAACAGCAACTACAATGGGCCACATGATGTCTTTGAATGAAAAAAAAGCAGCTTATTTTGTAAGAAAGCTAGGCTGTTATTATCAATGAAGGATGAGATAGAAATATAACTCTGTCAAATTTCGTATACATTTTATTACACAAGATCCTTTGCCATGCTAATGAGGAGAGTAAAGACATCTGTTGTCATCAACATATTCTTTTTCCTTTCAAGTCTTCTATAACAGGCATGTCCTGTGGATTGTCCAAGATAAATGTTCTTAAGGTCTGTGTGCTATGATTCAAGGGTAAAGAGGCCCCATGAGGAAAAGTTAAAGGAAGTGGGAATTTTTAGCCTCAAGAAGAGGAGACTAAGAAGTGTCGTGAGAATGGTGTTTGAAATAATGGAGGTTATTAAATAGGGGAAAGGGACCAGCTGTCCTCCATCTCCACTGAGGACAGAATAAGAGAAAAATCAGTTTAGCAGGTCAGCAGATGGGATTGATGTTAGCTATAACTAAGTCTTTCTCTGGTAGCCTCATTCCCTGTCTCATAATGCCTTCGTTTTTCCCCTCTTTTCAGCACAGAACATAAAGATTTAATGTATACTATAATGTTTAAAAACAAATACAACATATATTCATTAAGAACCTACTATGTGCCAGGCTCTGTGCCAGCAGAGTACAAAGAAAAAATGGAAGAGTCTTTGCCCTCAAGAAGCTTATATTATACAGGTGGGGGTAGGGGAATCCTTTCAGCATGTAAGAAAGCGAAAGAAAGGCAAGAATATTTGAGGAAGAAGGGGATGTATGTAGGAGAGAGATCGAGAAAGACTTATTTAGCCTATATTGATTTCCTTCTTTGAAAATGTTCTTAAATTGCTTTACACCTGGAGTTGTTTATTCCAAACTAGTATAACAAAAAAGAACCCAGGCTATCATTTCATCTCTATCTCTTCCAAGTACTACTGGCCACACTCTTGGTTATTCAACCTTCATTAGACAAGGCTACATCTATGGACTTACTAGAACTCCTCAAGTAAAGAGGAATGCATTATCATACCCTCCTACCCTCTGTACCCACCAAAAAAAGATCAAAGGGAGAAGATAGTCATCTGTCTATCCACTAATAGGACATATCTATATATCTATCTATCTATCTATCTATCTATATATATATATATATATATATATATAAAACCCCATATATACCCATGTATATATACTGTATTCTCTCTCTCTCCATCTCCCTGTGTCTTTCTCCCTTTCTCTCTCTCTCATCTCTTAGCATTTCTTTTTATCTTCCTTTCCCCCTCCCTCCTTTCATCTCTCTCCTTTCCTATTTCCTCTCTCTGTATCTCTCTTGGTCTGTCTATATCTCTGTGTGTGCTTCTGTCTGTCTGTCTCTGTCTGCCCCTCTCTCTTTCCCCACCACCTCCCCTACCATAATTCTTGCCACCTCCTCTCCCATATTCCGAAATTGGCAAAAAGAAGAGAAGAACCCATTATAGTATGCTATATGCCAAAGATGCCTTTATGAATGTACCAAGGTTTACTCCTACAGTTGATGAAAGACTATATAACCTGAACAGAGGCTTTGTGACTAAGAACACATTCAAATAGGAGGTCTAAGGATATAGTATAATCTCCAGTCACCAAGGACTTAAAAAGGAGAATAAATGCCCATCTGCATGAGATGGTTCAAAACAGCTAGCTTAGAGACAAGAGGGCAATTAGATGATCTTTCAAGGTGCCTTGTCACACTGGGTTTCTATGATTATTTAATAGCCTTTCGTTTCCTTTTTAACAGTGCAGAGCTGTCTAAGAGAAAATGCCCTGTAGTGAAAATCAATGTGGCACTTGGTAAGAACCTCCCTCCCCACAATTCAGCAAAGGTGTGGGTGTCCCTGTTAATTCAGGCTCCTTTGATACAGTCCACATGGACAGACACCCCATCAAGTAGCCAATAAGAGCTGGTGACAGTTGCTGTCAAAGCAATTTAATCATTTTTTAAAACAAATCTTTTCCTTTATTCACCACACTGTATTAGCTGTCTGATAGGATTCAAAACTGTTTGAACTCTTCACTACTTTGTCTCTTCCTTCAACATCCCAATGCATTATTGGAGTGGTCATGGCTAAAAGATTGACATCTGAAAGTACTAAGCACTTTCTGGAATGAGTTTTATCCCCACCTTGAGATTCCACCTAGTATAGTCAAGAAGTAAACCAGTTTTCCAGATAAATCTTATCATATACCCATTTTTGCCCAGAATGCCCAGATAATTGAAATCAATGTGTTTAGCAGTCCCTTGATATTGTGAAGCATACTCTAGCAGGAATGGTTTGGAAACCTTGAACAACTTATGTGAGCTTCCAAACCAGAGATGAACAAAACAGGGGATTTCAAGTGCATTTACATGAGCCCGAAGCAGAAAGAAAAATCTTGCCAATCAACAAGTTATTTTCTCTCCATGACCCCCAAATCAACTGTTTTGACAGATTTGATTTTGCTTTTATACATTAAATGTTTGTCTCAGTGTTAGAAGTGGTCAGTTAATGCCACAGTTAAAATGTGACTTACATTGATGGATTTCTAATCACCTTCTCTGATCATTAAGCCATATCTTACTAGCACCTGAAAGCTCTGGTAAAAAACATTTACAAGTCAACAAGTTAAGTCAGCAGGCATTTATTAAGCACCTATAGGATGCCAGACACTGTGCTGAGTGCTGGGGATACAAGGAAAGGTAAAAGATACTCAGCAGTTAGCATTCTTTTTACACTGAAATTCACCTCCACTTAGAGGTATCCCTGTAAACATTTAGCAACTGGATCTCTGGGGGAAAAAAGATGCAAGACATATTTTTAAGTTTTATTTGTATTATTAACATTTTCTCCATCACTTTCTTAAGTCTAGAAAATCAATAAAATTATAAATCAAGCTAGATTTGCAATATTTGCTGATTTCTGAAGTGTAAACACTCATACTGAAAATTTCAGAATTGGATCTCAGGAGTCCAGCACACCACTGCTTCTATCCCTGTGCAAACCCATAGCTGTTTTCCTACTTGTAAAAATATTATTCTAAATCAAGAGTACTTTGTTGTGTTATGCTCCCTTTTAACAATATGGTGAAGCCTATGGACCTCCTCTTAGATAAATGTTGTGTCTTAGAAGAAATATATGAAACACTAAATTTTAGTTAGAAATTTGTGAAAAATCTGGATTTTTTTCCATCTAAGTTCATAGACCCCTTGAACTCCATCTACATACCTCCATAGATCCCAGGTTAAAATGCCCTGTTCTAAAGGATCTTCTTGGCAAAGCATGAATCATGAGACTTTACAAGAGAATTTGACAAACCTCCCTAGAAACTAACTATACATCCCTGCAGTATTTTTGAAACTAACTCTTTTCAGAGGAGTGTGCCATTTTTAGGTTTTAGCAGTGAAAGTTCTAGAGAACAATTAAAAACTATTTCAGCTGTTGCCTTGACAAAAGCTTTTCCACAAGCCACATTTTCATTAGGTATCAAAATCAGCCTTGTATTGATACTTAGAAAGTAATTATGGTTCAGTAGAGCGTTAGTTCTTCAGGACTGGGGGGAATTTTTCATTTATGTCTCTGTATCCATATTTAACTAACACTGAACCTGGCTCACAATGGCTATTTTATATGTCTTTGTTGGATTGAATTAGGTAGTTGAGCATCTACTGTGTGTGCAGTTCTGTGTTAGTCACCAAGAGGGGTACAAGAAACATGATCAACACTGTTCTTGCTATTAAGGAACCTACAATTGAGTGTAGAAGATAAAATGTTGCAGTGTCAATGCAATATTCACAGCACCAACAATCACTACAAATATGCCTGCATAGTGCTCAATTGTAAAATACAGCAGATTCTTCATATAGAAAACAGAAGCAAAACATTTATTAAGACACCAGAAAACCAAATCCCAAAACCAGTTAGCTGATTCCATCATAGTAGCAAAGAAATTAATAAGATATAAGAGCGCAGAGAGACACAGCATTCCCATTACCATTACAAATGTGCATAATATGTATATGTTCCTACTTCTAGCAGTCAGGGGTAGCAAAGGACCCCACAGAGAGGAAGTATGTTGGTCCTTATCTATGGTTTGCCCCATTCCTAGTTGTCACTGACCATCCATTGTAGTAAGCCCTTTCATGAAAGGAACTCCCAGAAACATACTTTTGTTTGTAATAATCATCACCCATCAAAGAGATTAACAATTTGTTATTATGGAAAGAACCCTGAGTTTGAGACATCAATTTTCTTGTCTTAGCCCTACCCTTAATAGTTGGTGATACACACACACACACACACACACACACACACACACAAATATATACATGAATAAAAATGCAACTATATATTTTACTGCTCTATAACTTATTTGCCTGCCACACTGTGAGGTCATGGGATTATTCACAGGATCACACAGTCACTGAGTTTCAGAGGTAGGATTTAAACCTATGTCTTCATGACTTTGAGAACACCTGACAGAAGTGGAAAGAACTTGACAATAAGATGAAAAACAGAGATGGCTGAAAGTAATAAAAATAGCAAGTAGCAGCTAAAAAGTGGGGCAGAATATTAAGTCAATACTTAGAGAAAAAGGAGGTGATCACAATATAACATTATCTGGCCATGTCATTTGTATTTAGGAGATGTTGTTGCTTTTAACCATGTTCTCTATGTAGTGTCTTCCATGGCTTGTAAGTGGAGAGTTGAATTAACTTCTCTCTCATTGTCTAAAGAGGTTTGATTTTATGAAATTCAAGAATAATAATTGAATATCCTCAGTTTTTTGCATCAAAGTATGAAATAATTCCAAGCACTGTACTTTCACAATACAAATGATGAATAACAATCTCATGACAATTATTGGGGCAACAGCAAATATTTGGAATGAATTTAAAAGCATCTCTAGGATTTACCCTGAAAACTTCTAATTAGTGAAATAATAGAGTACTAGACCTGGAATGAGGATGATCTGAGTTTGAATCTTGCCTCAGCACATTCTAGCTGTATGACTGGGAAAATTACTTAACCTCTCTGAGTCTTAGTTTCTTCATCTGTAGAATTATGATGATAATACAGCCTGTTCTTTCTACTCATTTTCTATATTATCTGTTCTTAAAACTTTGTAGGATAGATCCCTGAAGACACTGGCTACACTTGGGATTCAGTATGGGATTCAAGTGTGCTCATGGTTATGACTGGTGACTCCTGAATCCTAATCTAAGGCAAAAGACCTTGTAGGAAGGCATCAAAAATTGCTGAAAATAAACTCAGCTTGTTATACTGGCAATGTCAAAGAGTAGAATCCACTGTATATAAAATGTAGCACATGCTTGTAAGGGTTATGGGATTTAAAGATCTCCCATGCCCCATGGACGTGCTAACATAGCAGAGCAAGAGAAAGTGAAAAGCCGAGCTAACAGTCCTGCGGTTGGCCATTGGTGGGAGCTGCTGGGAGCAGGACTTTCTGCTAAGGACTCCTGCTGAGGACTGCCAGGGGCCGGAGCTGCTGGGAGCGCTCTTCGAGTACGCTGGGTGGTTGCTGTGAGTGGGGAGAGGAGGACCTTTGCCTGAGGTAGCCTGTTCTGTTTTGAGGGCTTGAAAATGTGGGTGCTTTCTACTTTATCTACCTGTGCCAATATCATAACTACTCTGATGGCTTTCACTTTCTGGTTTTGGGACTCAGTCTTTTGGTATCTTAATAAATTTTCTAGTTTATTTCCCCAAATGGCAAACCTGATGTATTTTGTGATGGATAATTATATCAGCATATTTGTAATCTCTATAGGCATTGTGAATATGGCATTGCTGATACAATGCTTTATTCCACATCTTCTTCCACAGAGATACTGTGGAAGAAGTCACTGAAGCTTACAAAATTCCTTAATTTTGTAATGGCAAACTCAGAGATACAAGCTATACTTACTCCTCTCAACTTACTGTATGACCTTGGAAGAGTTACTTTATCTTGATTTAATGGCCTCACTTTTCTAATCTGTAAAAAGGGGATAGTTTAGGAGGCCTGGCCCAATACTAGGAGAGTCCTCAATCTTGAAAAACAAGCAATCAACCTGGTCTCATCCATCACAGCTGAGCCGATCATCCCATTCATTTCACAAAGATCCCCGAAGGTAAAGAAATATGGTGCTATAAAATAAAGATGATATTGGAGGGCAACCTGTTAGGTGACTGGTGAATGATGAAGTTGCTGTTCTTTCTGCTATTATTTGTGGTATGAGCTCCTGATTCCTAATCCCAGCCATGATTCAGACTCCATTAATGATGACGGGCCTAATTCTTCTTTAACTTCCTCCTCGACTTTCAAAACGCAGATGATATACATCAATCTTCGAAGGGCTGCCTGAGCTTTTGTGTGCATTCATACCTTACTAGAGTTTTCTGACCACTTTGGTAGAGAACTTGTTTTAAGGAAGTGTTTAGGAAGAAACAATACAACCCATTGTCTTACAGGTTTAGAACAGATAAGTATGGGAGGAAGAATAAAGTTATCATTTGTTTTTTGCTGAAGAAGAGAAGGTTGAGAGACAACTTAAAAGCATTTGGGATTTTAATGAATCCTTAAGTACAAGGCATCAAGCAGGAAGCAGGTTTTTGTCCATAGATGATAGAATTAGATGAAAACCACAGCAAAAGAATAAATGAATGAATGAAAAGTAATTCATTAATTGTTTACCATGTGCCAGGAACTGTAGATTTTTAGGTTAGTCAAAAAACTCTTTCTAGTTTAAGGACAGTGTGAAATTTTAGAATCAGCTCTCAAGAGGGATTTTAAATTTAGGAGAAACAACTTTGTCTTGATATAGCAGGAACAGGGCTGCAAGGAGAGGGTAAAATATGTCCTTGAACATTTTCTGTAGCCTTCATATTCTGTTACAATCTACGTAAGCCTAAAAAAAGCAATCTTATCTTTTAAAATGTGAGGTATGCATTTTACATGGTTCATTTATGGACAAAGTGTGGTGGAGAGTGAAATTTTTTGCCCTGTGGACATCTGTACAGCAACTTAGGCCCTATTATGGATGACTTTTTTTGGCCTAAATTATCTACTGGATTACATTTTTCTACCTGCCTAAATTCATTTGTAATGTTCTCACATGAGGACACAAAAGCCGACTTTAAACAAGTGTTAGGGCTAAGGTTTCCCTGTCCTAGCGATATCATTGTACTAGGTCATGTGCATTGATCCTGGTACCTTCTTCCCTCATTGCTTAGTAAGGCCATGATCTGCATGCAGCAGAATACAGTCCAGAGGAGCTATCGCTCATAGAGCCATGTGGCTGACCCAGGGCTTATTTGTGGTTCTAAGAAGGGAAATGTTTCTCCATTTGGAATCATAGGAGGCAGCATAGGAGGAGGCAAAGAGAACTCAGTATAGAATTCAGAACTTTAAATCAGGAAATGAATTCAAACCACAGCTTCGTCCTTACCTTTGTGGGCAATTAGCCTTTCTGTGCCTCAGTTTGAAAATTCAACTAGATGGCCTGAAAGGCCCTTCCCAGCCTTTAATCTCTAGTCTATGATCTTCTGTTTCTATGAGGGGTATAAGAACATTAGACTATGGGAGTATCAGACTAATGAATCCATTAAGCATTTAACCAGAAAGTACTCATTAAGTGGATGGAGTGCCAGGCCTGGGATCAGGAAGACTTGAATTCAAGTCTGGCCTCCAACACTTACTACCTGTGTGACCCTCCCCAAGTCATTTAACCTCTCTCGTCTCAGTTTCCTCACTTGATAGGGATAATATTATAGTGCTTACCTTCCAGGATCAAATTACATGATAATGGTAAAACTCTTAGTCTGGCACATAGTAAGCATCATATAAATGTTAGCTATGATTATTATTATAATGATTATTGATATTGTCACTGTCACTATTTGCCAGGCCCAATGTTTAGGGCTGGAAACACAAAGACAAAAATAAAAGTTTCTTCCCTGTAAGATTTTACAATCCTTTGTTTAAACTCATCAGCAGATTAATCATCATTTAAATAATTAGGAAATTTCAGAGTTTTTTGTTTTTTTTTTAATTTGAACGGCAATGTATCCCATTGGTTTCTCTGCAGAATTAAGTGGTCCAGGTATGATAAAGCCCAGGTGTGTTCAAGAGAAAGGTTAGGGCATAAAGATTCTTTAGGACAAATACCCACAGGCAGGAAGTCTCTCTTTAACATCACTGGAAGATATTCATGCATACGTTTTAGGAGTATTTTCAGGAACAGTGAAATCTTTTTCAAACAAATCAACCCATTCTTTTAGTGAATGTGTAATTTTTTGAAATTGGGGGGGAGGGGTGTTTGTTTTGTTTTTAATAAGAAAGGGCCCAAGTCTGCCAACCTGTATTTCATTTTCCTTTCTTTGTATCTTCACCATTTTAACACAGGACCTGACATATAGTAGGTATTGATTGACTGACTGATCACACCAGTTTTTGGAGTTTCCTCTTCTTAACCAAAACCCTCTTGCACATGACAGCTCTTCAGTTTTTTGAAGGCTGCCATAATGTCCCATTCTTTCTAGACCTCTCTAGACTTTCTAGACCTTATTCTTCCTCTGTATTTTTTCTTTCTATGTGAGGAAGAGAGACAATTGGACTGAAAGTTCCATCATCCTGGAGGAATGATGAAACCAATCCATGTCCTAAGACTGGGAGAGTGGGAAGCTTGTGGAAGAGTGGGCACCGACCCTGGAGTTAGGAGGACCTGAGTTCAAATCTGACCTCAGACACAACACAAAAACTAGCCATGTGACCTTGGAAAAGTCACTTAACCCCAATTGCCCTCAAAAAAGCAAAAAAAAAAAAGAATGTAACAGGAACGAGTTACCCTCCCCACAAATACCCCCACTTCCTTGATGGTGAATTTACAGCTTTTTTAATGGATGCCCTCTACAAGCTGGACAGCAGCAAGGGTATCATGTCATGTCCTCAGAGAAGTGGAGATCTGCCTCTTTCCCCTCATTATCATTGTGAAAAACCTCCTATGCTAAATTTGAAACAGCTGTAGAGTTAGAGATGAGGGACTGGTGAGGGAGGGCTGAGGCTTTAGTTAGACCCTCTGGGTATCAATCTATTAATCACTGAACATTCATTAAGCACCAAGTATATTCCAGGTACTGTACTAAACACTAGGCATACAAAAGAGGCAAAAACAGTCCCTGCCACCCTCCAAGGGCTTACCATCTAATAGGTGAGGAGGGGAGAAAGTTGGGCTGAAGAGGGCAGGAAGACTTCATAGTGTAGGGTGGAATAGTAGTAGACTTGGGCACTGTGAGGAGGTTTGAATTAACTTCCAGCTTGGATTGTTTTGAATAAAGAGGCTGTGGAACAAACCTGAGACAGTTTAAGTTAACTTTGTCTCTAGGTGGATTGATCTGGGCCTTTTGGGTATGCAGGATGTAAAGTCAGTTCTGGAACATTAGTGACAGGGTTTTTGAGACCCCAGGGAGCATTCTTTACTTGCATTTATGTTCCTGTGAATTGTTTGTTGGTTGTTGTTTTTTAAACTATCTAGAACATTGTTTCTATCTGGAAACATTTGAATATGTTCTTATTAAAAGAAATATTTATTTGAACCCTCAGGATATGAGTGATCTATTGTACCAGATATAAAACCACTGAGAAACATGAATATCTATTAGAGAGTAGAAAGGCTATGGAAGGGCAATAGAGAAGAAGAGAACAATAACTCTCGAGGATTAAGACTGTCCAATGGCTTATATTCTTCAGGATGGTCTCAATAACAGTGTAGAAATAATTATGTTATTTGCCCAATTCTTGCAAATATTCATTTTACCCTCAAGAAGTAAAATGCTGCAGAGAATGAGGTGGTAGTGGGAAACGTTCTCAAATGATCTCTTAGGATACTTGAGAATTCCACACATTTTGCAATGGTCGACCCATATGGAATGTTGACTTGCTTGTCAATATGTCTTTGGAAATGTGCCAACATTTGGACTTGACAGTTCACTATAGGAAGCTCAACTGGGGCATCTCCAAGATGCGCAGGAGCCCTCATAAAACAACAGTTGAGTGAGCAGACAGTAAAATCCAAGCTGCAGAAGGCCATTAAATGCTAAAGAAATGCTGCAGTGTGGAACTTGCTTAGGTAAGAACTTTCTGCCCAGCACCACGCCATGATGATTAATGTGTGCATATGTGAACTTTATGAAAAAGATAATGAATTGATTGTGTTCCTAAATGATGCCATTTTCGACCTGTTTGGCTTTCTCTCCTCCCTGGGGAACCAGTTGACCACACTCTGTTAGTTTAAACAAATGAACATTTAATGTTTACCAGTCTGCTGACCAAGTGGGCAACAACAATAATGAAAGGAGGGGGAAAACAGAGAAGAAATGATAAGAAAAGGAAAGAAAAACATTTATCAAGAAAAAGGGTTAAAAATGATGAAGCAGCCTATTCTGCTGGGATATAGATGGAGATGAGTCTCTAGGGAGAAGGTGAAACTGCTACAGTCTCCAGACTAAATTCTCTTTGTGTGTTCATTAAAATAGAGATGACAGAGAAAAGAAGAGGCTTAAGATTTATTAGCATTTTTTTTCTGCAATTTCAATTTCTGTACATAGTAAGTACTTAATAAATGCCTGTTTCCTTCCATTCCTCGTCAGCACGATTTACTCTAGCTTCCCTTCCCAGGTCACCTGGTACTCCTTTTCACTGTTCTTCCATAGATGGTAGTCTTTGTTATTGTTGGCTTTCATATGATGGAGAAGGGGAGAGTCTGAGAGTTCTCCTGGTAGCTCCCTGCTGGGATGTATGAGAAACATAGTCACTGGAATTCTAGAAATTGAGAGTAGACTATGGAACAAGACCAGGTTGGAAGCTGTTTCAGTCATTTTTTTAAAAACAATGATCTAACCACAGTGATTTATTGAATGCCTGCTGTATGCTCAGCATTGTGTTAGGTATTGAAGAATCTCAAAATAAATTTTCCCTGTCCTTGAAGAACATAGAATTCAATATAAAAGAATACATAGAAAATGAAAAATTTTTAATTAATTACAATCCACTAAAACAGTTCACTAAATAGCACAAAGATATTGCATTAATAAGAAAATTAAAAAGAATAAAGTGCAACAAGATATCAAAGGGAAGAAAGCATCCTCTGTTTTGGAGTGGATTAAAAGGTTTACTAGAGGAGGAAGGAGCTAAGCCTTTAAGAATGCCTACACCTGGGACATGAATAAGTGGAGGAAAAAATATTTTTTTTTTGTTTCTTTAAGATTTTATCCTTCGCACTCAAGTTTCATTATAGAAATCACTTCTTTTTTTTCACAACCTGAAAGTATATAGGTATTTACTATTGAGAACCAAGGTAGCCAAGTAGTTAGAATTCAGTATTCTAACCCTATCTGTCATCCTGTCTTTTGGGTGTCTTAGCCTTAGATAGTAGGAGAAGGAAGCAAAGAAGGAGTGTGCATAATCTGAAGGGGGCAAATAGCCCTGGGGAATAGAATTTGATCCCATTATTAAGAAAATTTATGCTAGACCAAGCTACTACTATTTTGGGCTTTATATAGATGTATGTAGGCTGATGACAGTCTCAGGAGACCCTCAGAGAATGTCCCAAACTTATCTCTAGATGTTTATGCCCCAGGGCATTGCCTGTAGTCCCACTCCCTTTCCACAGATGGAAAATGGGTGTAAGGTATTCCTTGGTACTTTACTGACCATCTAGGAAGGCAACGTAGTGCAGCAGCAAGAAGATAAAACTTGCATTCAATGAACTGAGGTGCAAAACTAGTCTCTGCTATTACTAAGGCAGCTGGGTGGCACAGTGGATAGAGTGCCAAGCATAGAGTCAGGAAGATCTGAGTTCAAATTCGACCTCAGAAACTTTCTTGCTTTGTGACCCTAGGCATAGCTTTTAACTTTGTTTTAAAATTAGCTGGAGAAGGAAGTGACAACCCCTTCCAGTATCGTTGCCAAGAAAACCCCAAATGGGGTCATGAAGAGTCAGACACAACTGAAACAAGTGATCTCTTTCTTTTAAGTGGATACAATGTCTGTGAGCTTTTGTTTCATCATTTATCAAATGGACTCACTAAGACCTGTTCTATTTCAGAGGGTTATGGGAAGCCTCAAAAGGTATAATGTAATCCCTGTAATCAACATCACCATCATTTTTTAGAAAGGAAAACATGAAAAGTTCATAGTGGCAAAATAATTATAATTATCACTATTGTTATTATTATCATTATTTTTGCCACCATGAGCTTCCCATGTTTTCTTCAGTCTTTCTGAGCTCTGCAGTTCTTCTGACTGAGGTAAGTTTCCACATTCTCTTTAATGAGGTACCTGTCAGACCTTTTCTTTCCACGGGGAGTGATCTCATACAATACTATACTTTTAGGAACACCATACTAAACCACCTCATGCATAGAATGATAATAAATCACTAGTTTGAGACAGGAAGGATCTTTCCACTTTTCCCCCACAGCCAAAGTTAAAGAAAGATATGTCATGCTCAAATGTCATAGAATAGAATCAAGTAGTCACTAAGTTTAAAAAAAAAACCCTCAGATTAGGGGATATAAGAACTCTCAGAAACAGAAAAAAAAACCACCTTAATTTAAGCAGTTATTGTTACTTCATCGCTCCCTTGCAATTTAATTTCCCCAGCTCTCATTTTAGGAGCAAATTTCCTCTCTGGCCAAGTACACTTCATCTCAATCAATAATCATTTCTCCCCAGAGGCCCCAAATTATTCCCTCCAAATGTCTTTTTCTGCTACTTTTTGTTTTTAACCAGCCCTTAGAAACAACACAAGCAAATGGGGTTTGACTTCCAGCTGTCACTTCAAGGGTTGAGGCAGGGCCTCTGAGCTGCCGTCACTCGATCTTGCCTCATTCAATTGAAACCAGGATGATGTGTCACCAACTTTATTCCTGAGAGAGTAAATGTGATAAAACTCCCTTGGGAGTTTTTCAGATTATTGTCAGTGTTTACACATACCTCCTCCTGGCCTCTATCACACACACACATACACACGCACACACATGCATACATACATACACATATACCACACCCCCATAAGCCATTAGCCACATAGCTTATCCTCATGTACAACATGATGTCATTCAGTGAGAATGCCCTCCAAATCTGTGCATGTGTGCGTGTGTATATACATGGTTTTATTGGTGGAGAGGTGCAAGGAACAGAGGTACAATTATTTTAAATGGACAAAACTTCATTTTTGGTCAATAATCTATACTGAGAGGCAGCCATGATTTAGTAGGTAAAAAGCTGGCCTTAGAATCCAAGAAGCCTAGTGTTCAAGTTCTGCCTCTGATATATACTGGCTATATGACCCTGACTAAGTCACTTACTAGGGGCAGCTAGGTAGCACAGTGGATAGAGAACTGGGCCTGGAATCAGATAGATTGGAAAGATCAGAGTTCAAATGTGACCTCAGATACTTGCTAGCTAGTTGTGTGACCCTGAGCAAGTCACTTAACCCCTGCCTAAACCTGGAGAAGTACTTATCAGGTATGAGGCAGGAATATTTCTGTTTAAGGTAAGGAAACAATAAATGGAATGCCATGGAGGAAAAAATAGGTAAGGCAACTTGACTGAACCACCTTTTAGTCAAAACTTTTTTTAGCCAAATCAAGAGGCATATAAGTGCTTACTCTGTATCAGACACTGTGTTAAGCACTGGAGATACAAAGAAAGGGAAAAACAGCCCCTCTCATGCTGTAATGTTGGAGACTTCATGCAAACAACTATGTATGACCAAGATAGATGCAGAATAAATTGAAGGGAATATTGAACAGAAGGCACTAATATTAAAAGGGACCAGGAAAAGTTTCTTGCAAAAAGTAGGATTTTAACTTAAACCTGAAGGAAGTCAGAGAAATGGCAAACCATTCCAATATCTCTGCCAAGAAAACCCCATGCACAGTTGGTCCCTTGGCCACACAGAGTAGGACAGGACTAAATGAATGAACAACAAGAAATCACTTCTCAGTGTTCTAGGCAATTCTTTAAATGTATAAGTGGTAATCAGGGTGGCTATCTGCATTGGAAGAAGAAGTTTTCTCATGTGTGAGTTCTCTAGAACAAAGAAATCATAGATCCTGCCCCTATTCCCTAATGGGAACTTGCTATAGTAGCTCCTCAGGGCCTTATGCTACAGAACCATGTTTTCCCAAGGTAGTTATGTTTTGTTTTGCTTTGTTTTCAATCTGTTCGACCTCTTTGAGCAGGTCAAGACCAAAGTCATTTCAAACTCAATCTTTTGCAGCAGGTTATAATGAGACTCCAGTATATTCATGATCGTATACTTCTGAGACTTGAAAACATGGTGATTAAGGATTAAAGAATTAAACCAATAAAAATGGCTTTTCATATTATTGATCCATATATTCTGGAAGGTGAGTCATAGAAAGAGGACTAGACTATCTCATGTTCAAAACCAAACTCATCACCTTGGCCCAGAGACCATCTCCTTCTCTTGATATTTTTATTTCTGCTAATGTAGCTGCCATTATTCCAGAAAGCCTAATTTAAAACCTTTGGAGATCCTTTTATTTTCTTCTTTCCCTCATGCCTGGATCGAAATCTCTTGTCAAGCCCTGCCCATTCTGTTTCTCCTTTATCTCACCCACATATCCCCATTCACAACCTGCTACCTCTCTTCCTGACTTGCCTTCTAAGTGCCCTCCCTACCATGAGTGCCTCTCCCCTCTGGTACAACCAGCAAAGCTCTGCAGAATTAACTTTGCTAAAAGACAACGGTCATTATGTCATCCCAAAGGTCAAAATTCCTTAATGGCTCTTCACTGGCTCTCAAGTAAAGCTCAGAATCTTTTATCAAGGCAATGTGATATTGTAGAGGTCTTAGATTACAATCTATGTGTTCTTGGGAGAAAAACTTATCTGGGTCTCAGTTTCCCCTGTAATAAAATGAAGTCCTTAGTCAAGATAATAGCTTTTCCAGTTTAACCTGTAGTCATAAACTCCATTCTTTGATTCTAACCTAAATGTTCTGTTTGGTCTACTAGAACTCTGTTGCATTTTTTTTTTTTGCTCAGAAACACTTATTGGAAATTAGTAAAATCAAGTGTGAACATAAAGTCAATGCAAATGTATATGCAGACCTGGCTATATAACTCTCCTAAGAGAGACCAGCCTGTGAGGGAAAATGTATCTACACAGCTCTTCTAAGAGAGTGAAACAGTCTAAAATCAGGCTCATCATCACTGTGTTTTTTCAAAACCACACTGGAGGAAATGGAATTCTTGTTCTCTCTCTCTCTCTCTCTCTCTCTCTCTCTCT
>NW_027185712.1:10612895-10617076 GCF_028583685.1 Petaurus breviceps papuanus | reverse complement strand
AGGCCTATATACACATTCTACTACTCAATACTTAGCATTCCCTAAACACTTTAAAAATATTTTTCAGTCTTTATCAATCAAGAAGCCTTTATTACTTACCAGGCACTGTGCTCAGTAATGCAAAGAGAAATAAATAACAAACAAAATTGATTCTGCCCACAGGGAGCTTACATTTTAGGAGGGAGGACTACATCTATATATGTGTGCATAGATATATAGATATAAATATATATGTATGTATATGTGTGTGCATGTGTATTTTGTGGTCTCCAGATGCTGATGCCTGTAGCAGCAAGCACCCCAAGCGTCCTCAGGGTTTGCTGCCCATACAGGTTCTTGGATCTGCTTTGTTAAAGGAAAGCAACTCAAAATGGGTTAACAAGCTTACTTTAATCAGTCAGACATATATCGTTTACCTAGTTCAGGGGAAAGAGGTCAGCACCCCGAACTGCAAAGCATACAGGCAGAATTATCAAGACAGAAACAGATCAAGTAGACAGATTTCCAAACTGTCCAACCATTACATCCATACCCAGTCAACATCTGGGTTTCCACATCTGGGTTTTTCAAAGCCGGGGGACTCTCAACAATGGCTTCCCAGAATTCAGATCAAATCACAGAACACTTCTCAAAGTGAGTCCCAAAACAAAGCTACACATCAGGGCTTATATAGCCTTCTCCTGGCTCAGAGAATGTAACAACCTTATTGACTCACTGGCCAATCAAGAAGTATCTACTGAAAAACAAGCCTCCCACCCCAGGCTTCAGGTGCACTTTAGCCTAGGGGCAGGGAAGATCTTCCAAATCTGCATTCCCATTACAATGCCTTAACCTCTAAGGCTGGCTTTCATCTACTCCATATGCATCTTTTATATAGGCCAAGTCAACATGACTGGACCAAAGAAAGTATGAAGGAGAATAATGTGTTAAAGAAACTTGAAATTAGGAAGGATCTAGGTTATAAAGAACTTTAAATGCCAGGCAGAGGAATTAACATTTGAATCTATAGGTAATAAGGAACCACTGAAGTTTAATTGAAGAGAACTCCACTTTATAAAAGACCATTTTGCAGCTATTTGGAACTCACCCCCATATCTGATCTATTTGGAGGATGGATTAGAGTAGAAGGAGACCTGAGGTAGAGAATCTAATAGAAGGCTATTGTAACAGTTCAGGTAAGAAGAGATGAGGACCTGAATTGAGGTGGGGTGAAAATAAAATTTGTATGCAAGAATTTTTATAAAGGATAAAAGTACAAGATTTGGCAACATTTGGAAATGTGGGATGAGCAAGGAAGAAGACTCAAAGACTAACAGAAAACATGAACATAGGTGAGTGGAAAGATTGTCTTGCCCTCTATGGTGACAGGGAAATTGAGAAGAAGGCAAAGTTTTATTGAAAAAGATAGAGAGTTATGTTTCAAACATTTTGATTTTGGAATGCCTAATCAATGAAATACCTATTTCAAAATGATCAGTAGGTTAGAAGAGATGTTAGAGCCAAATCAGTATGTCTGACACACTGGTCTGGTACAGCCAGGGACAAATACTACAGAAAGAATAAGAAGGGTGATAATTAAGAAGAGACCTTCTTTCCCTTGATATTTTTCTCCAGGTTTTAAACCACTGCTTTCTCCTAATTCTATTCTTGCCTGACTGCTCCTTTTCAGATTCTTTCACTGCGTCTTTATTTAAGCCATGCTGGCTAACTATGTTTGTCCTTCAAGGATTTGCCCCTGGCCCTTCTTCTCTTCTTTCTATAAACTAGTTTGCTTGGGAATCTCACCAGTTTCCATGGATTCAATTTTCATGTCTGTGTAGATAATTCACTGATCTATTTATCTAGCCATAATTTCTCTCCTGACGTCTAGATCCATATCTCCAACTGCTATATACACATTTCTATTTGGATATTCTATAGTCATCTTAACTTGGCCAAAACCTAAATCACTCTTCCACACAAAACCCTTTTTTCTTTCCTTCTTGCCTATTACTAGTGAGACTACTATTCGATCTTCCCAGTCATTCTAGCTCATAATCTGAAAGTCATCCTTGGCTCCTCACTTTCGCATCCCCATATCCAATCTGTTGCCAAGTTTTGTTGATTCTACCATCAAAACATCTGTAATATATTTACTCCCTTCTCTCTTCTGACTTTTCCAAACCCTTGACAAAGGCCCTCATCTCCTCACACCGTTATTGTTTCTGTTAGTCCTTTGTTTTTGAAGAGGAACAATGACATCAGGAGGGTGATGTCTTGATTTGCAACTGAATTGGATTTAAGTGAGGCAGGGCTGTGAAAAACCATCAGTCTCACTCTCTCCTCAGGAGTCATTCAGAGTCCAGTAACAAGACATAGGTAGGTATGACTGGTGATGACCCCAAATGTAGTGGGAGACCTTGTTATGATAGCCTTCTGGTGGTCTTCTTGTTTCACAGCTCTCCCCGCTCCAGTCCAACTTACACTCAGCTGCCCAAGTGATCTTCCTAAAGCACAAGGTTGAAATATAGAATCCTTCATTTACCTTTTAAAAAAAATTCATAATCTGGCCTCTGCCTTTCCAGTCTTTTTAAACCTTAGTCCCTTTGACATATTCTATGTTTTAGTAACTTTGGCCTCCTTGTTCTTTCCACAAGACATTCCATTTTTTGACTCCATGTATTTTGCCCCTCATGTGAGCAATTCCATCCTTCATCATGTCTGTCTCATGATTTCCCTGGTTTCCTTAAAGTTTCAGCTAAAAGCCCATCATCTGCAAGAAGCCTTTTCCAGAATACCTTATCTTTGAGATCATCTCCAATTTTTACATTTTGTTTATACATAATTACTTGAATTTTGTATTCATCATTAGAATGTGAGTTTCTCAGGTCGGCTAGGTGGCTCAGTGAATAGAGCACCAGCCCTGGAGTCAGGAAGACCTGAGTTCAAATCAGGCCTCAGACACGACACATTTACTAGCTGTGTAACTTTGGGCAAGTCACTTAATGCCAATTGCCCTCCAAAAAGCAAAAAAAAAAAAAGAATGTGAGTTTCTCAAAGGCAAGGATCACTACTACCTTTCTTTGTATTCCTAGCACTTGGGACAGTGTATGGCCTATAGTAAACACTTTTACTTATAGTAAACATTGCTTAGTAACTGACTGACTGGATCCATTTATTAAATAGGAAGAGAATGAGCTGGATTTCCTTAGGGAAACTGCACCAACCCTTTGGTTGTTCAAAAAAAGAAAGAAAATGGCTGACTCTAAAGCAAGGAGGGAAATTAAATGAGAAAAATATTTACATCAAATATCACTACAAAATTTCTTATATTATATATGTATATACCCATATATGGGGAATCAACATAAACATATGACAAATAGCCCTTCCTCAATAAACAAATAGTTAAAATGATTTTCTTTTTTTGTAACTCCCTTTTTTCCCCAACATTCAATTTTATAAGATTTTGAATTCCAAATTTTCTTCTCCCTCCCTCCCATTGCCCCTATCCAAGATGGCATGCAATCTGATATAGTCTATACATGCACAATCATATTTAAAATATTTCCATATTAGTCATCTTGTGAAAGAAGAATCAGAATAAAAGGGGAAAGCCACAAGAAAGAAAAAAAAGAGAAAAAAAATATATGCTTTGATCTGCATTCAGACTCCACAGATCTTTTTCTGAATGTGGACAACATTTTCCATCATGCATCTTTTGAAATTGTCTTAGATCATTGTATTGCTGCAAAGAGCTAAATCTCTCAAAGTCAGTCATTGTACAATGTTGTTGTTACTATATACAATGTTCTCCTGGTTCTGTTCAATTCATTTAGTTTATGTAAGTCTTTCAGGTTTTTCCAAAATCTGCCTGCTCATCATTTCTTATAGAACAATAGTATTTCATTACATTCATATACAACTTGTCCAGTCATTCCCCAATCAATGGGCCTCCCTTAATTTCCAGTTCTTCACCACCACAAAAATGCTGCTACAAAGATTTTTGTACATGTGGTCCTTTTCCCTTTTTTTTGATCTCTTTGGGACACAGACATAGTAGTGGCATTGCTGGCTCAAAGGGTATGCACAATTTTATAGACCTTTGGGCATAGTTCCAAATTGTTCTCCAGAATTGTTGGATTGGTTCACAATTCAACCAACAATGCATTACTGTTCCAATGTTCCCACATCTTCTCCAA
>NW_027185712.1:10595291-10612885 GCF_028583685.1 Petaurus breviceps papuanus | reverse complement strand
ATTGCTTTATTTATTCATCTGAAAACTGCCTGTTCATATCTTTTGATTCTTTATCAATTGAAGCATAAAAATAAGTTTTCTAAAGAAAAATTCAAATTATAAATGATTATTTGAAAACATTCCAAATCATTGCTAGTAAGAAGAGTACAAAACTCTAAAGTTTTATATCATACTCTGCTCATTGCTAGAAATGTCAGATAGAAACAGCCAATTTTCAAGAGGTTTTAGGAATAGAGGCATACATTATTAGCAGAGTTACAAATCAAACCAACATTTTTTGAAATGACTTTTTAATTAGAGTGACTAAACTGATTTTATCCTCTAACCCTCAATCAAGCATAAACCTGAAGGAGTTAAAAGACAGAAACAAAAGTCAGATGTATACAAAAACATTCACAAAAGCACTCTTAGTTGCAGCAAACTACTGGGAAAAAAAGGTGAGTGGTTATGTCCAATAATTGGAAAATGTTTTAAAAATATATTTTATTTTACTAAATGGAGGAGTAAAATGTGGTAAGAAAATATTAAATTCAAAAGAGGGATTTAGGGAAACAAAAAAAAATAGATGAGCTGATGAAGAATGAAATTAGTAAAGTTGAATAGCATTATGCCTCATGACTATGAAAATCTAAATGAAAAAATCAGTAGGAGGAAGTTGAACTCTGAGTAACTGAAGAATTGATCAAAAACCTAGAGAACAGATGATTAAACATGCCTCCCTCCTCTCAACTAGGAAGTGGGGAACTAATAGGACTGAATGTTGTATTTGCTGACTATTTTAATTTCATGTGGTTTTGCTTGTCTTTTTGAAAAAGTTCATATGCCCAAAGGGCTTTAAAATTGTACATAACTTTTGACCCTGTAATATTTCTACTAAGTCTGTATCCCAAAGAGATCGAAAAAAAGAGAAAAGGACCTATTTGTACAAAAAATAATATTTATAGTAGCCCTTTTTGTGGTGGCAAAGAATTGGAAATTGAAGGGATGCCCATAAATAATGGAAGGGTTGGACAAGTTGCAGTATATGGTTATGAACTATGAGAAACTATGCTACAAGAAAGTATGAGCAAGATGGTTTCAGAAAAAAAAGCAGGAAACTCATATGAATTGATTCAAAGTGAATTGAGCAGAATCAAGAGAACATTGTACATAGTAACAAATAATCCTGTAGGATGATCAATTGTGATTGAAGACTATTTTCAGCAGTATGATGATCCAAAACAATTCCAAAGGACCCATGATGAGTACTATCTACCTCCAGAGAGAGAACTGATGAACTCTGAGGGCAGATTGATACATTCTTTTTTTTTATTTTCTGTATTTTTCTTGTTTGTGTGTATACATGTTTTCTTTTATAAAATGGATAATATAGAAATTTGTGTCATCTGACTTCACATGTATAATTGATATCATAGTGCTTGTCTTCTCAAGGGTTTGCAAAGGAGGGAGAGGATTTAGAATTCAAAATTTTAAAAAGTGAATGTTAAAAAAAATTTTAATGAAAGTAAGAAATATTTAAAGAAATAAAAATATATTTAAAAATAAAATCTAACTTTAAAAAAGGAAAGGTTCATTTGATAAAAAGTTGATGAGACTTTTTCATGAAATAATTATTATATCACAAAAGACACCCATAAAATATATTTTCCCTAGAAGTGCGAGCCCCTTTTAAATGAACATACTAAAACTCATATACATAAATGTGTTGCCCCTCCCACATTTGTTTAACCCTTAAAGTATTGCTTAAGCTTTTCTTTGAGAAGTACATAGAAAATCAAGTTATGAACCACTGAACATCACCAGTATTCTTTTACATGTAACACTAATATATTCTGTCTTGTAAGGTAAATTATAAACACTACCACTCTGGGGAGAGAAGAGAATTATGTCTTTCACTTTCTTTTTAGCCCTAGAAGTACCTAGAAATTTAATGGCCATGCAAAATGCATTTGACCAACATTTTTTGATTAAGATATTTTTAAAATTTCTCCAATTAATGAGAGAAAGAATTCATGGCTTCACATTTTTCAGTGTACTAAGATTATTGAAATTAGAAATATGATTTTGCTAACAAATCATCTAATCCATTTTCCACATCATGAAACCAAGGCATATAGGGCAGCTCAGTAATGCAGTACCTGGGACTGGAGTCAAGAATTTAATTCAAATCTGTCCTCAGGCAGCTATTGGCTGCATGACCTTGGGCAAGTTACCTTACATCCTTTTGCCTCTGTTTCCTCATTTGTAAAATGGGGATTATGATAGCACCTACCTCTTAAAGTTGTTGTAAGAATCAAATGCTATAATAATTGCAATGTACTTAGGATAGTGCCTGTCACATAATAAGAATTATATCACTATTAGCTACAGAAGAAAACTGAGTGGTCCAAATTTTCATAGATGCTGAATAATAGAGCTAGGATTTTGAATACAGCTCCTTTGATTACAAAAAAAATGTTTCTTTCTATTATATAAAGGACACTAGATGCTCCCAAATCTCCACCAGCTATGTTGGAGTGTTCTTCGCCTCCCCCTCTGAAACACTCAAGCTTTCTGTTACCCACCTTGGCCAGTCTTCACTGGGCTAACTTCATTTCCTTCTTTGCAAATGCTCGACATGCTGGCCTATTTAAAAATATCACTCATTTGCTTGGCAAGCTATGGTTCCTGCCAGCTCTTTAGATAAAGAGGATTCACTTATTAATCTGCTCTGTCTCCATCTGCCTGCTAAATTGGGATTGACTGCTCACTGTCCAGGCTGATAGCAGGGAGATCTGATTGAGGACAAGTTTCTCTTTGTACTTTCTTATTTTTTTTCCCTGATACGGCACAACAGGTCTGGTGCAGCTGCGGTGTTAAGCTGATGTGACATGATGTCAGATGACCTGCCACGGTGCGTCAGAAATTAAAAAGAAAATATTCTTTCAGACTAGAATTCCGTATGTGATTTTTATTTCCTTGGGCTTTGAGCAGATTGAGTATTGAATTGCTTGACTGGAGCCCATGGATAATTTAATACTTGCAACATTCGTTCCTCAGTGAATTTCAGCCACATTTGGCTTGTTCGACATAGCCTTGCATGTCGTATCGAAGGCCTTATCCATTTCATGGAAATCTTGTAAATATTGATTGATGAAATCCCAATGAAATCTTCTTTCAAAATGTGAGTCTGAAATGCTCTGTCAAGAGAGATCTTAACCTTGTATTTCTTTCTACCCACTTCCCATCTAGTTGTGGGGTGATTGCTTGAAACTGAAACTCTTTTTCTTGATGTCTTCCCCGTATAGAAAGGTCCACTTTTCCAAGTTCTGAAATGAAACCAGCCTGACATGTAATAGGCCTTCAAAGGAGTTAGTCCCACTTCAAATACTGCAATGGGACCGAGGTATTTTCCATCACACTGGTATATTCCTGGGATATATAATTGAGTCTGATTGCCTCACCCTTGCCTACTTTAATAACAACCCTGACGAATAAAATGGGAAGAAAAAAAACTCAGAGATTCAAATTTTCTCAGTCATTGAGTGGTTGACATCACAATCACAGAACACACAAATGTTGGTATAAGTTTCTTCAGTTTCAAATTGAATGTTTGGAGTCTGGCAAAATAGTCCGATATCTTTTCTTTTGGTTTGTTTATTCATGTAGGTAATCATTTTGCATATGATCATTTTGTTCACAGAATCATATAGACAGATTCATGATGGTTTATTCAGAGAGTGAAATCTCTGTCACTTCAAAAAGAAGCTAGATTTCCAGTTGAGATTGTAATAGAGGCATTTCTACTTCAGGTAGAGTTTGGATTAGATTGCCTCTGAGATCCCTTCCCTTCCAATTTAGAGATTCCATAATTCTTTAATTCTATGGCCTGGCAAGTTACAATACAAAAGAGAAAAAAAAAGAAAGGTCAATCTACTTGTACATGTCAAAAATAACTTACAAAATAATATAATCAAATGTGGACTTATATGTTTTAAATCAATGGTATTCTTGGTAATCATGGCTTCATCAGAAAAATACAGTAGGACAGAGGGTTTTTTCTTTCTTTTTGTAAGTCATAGTCAACCTCTGCCCCAACGAAGATTTTTGAGAAAAAATATGCTTAGGGCAGAGTTAACATGGTGGAGTACAGGCAGCAACCCAGCTGAACTTTCCCAACGTTGTCCTGCAAACAACTTTAAAATAACACCTCAAATCAAATTTTGGAGTAGCAAAGCCAACAAAAGGTCAGGATAAGACTGTTTTTAAATTTTTTTCCAGGCTAACACAAGTTAGAAGGTCGGTGGAGAGGTCTGTGGCATTGCAGCGGAAGGCTGTTCAGAGTGCACACACATAATAATGACAGCACCAGTGCTGGCCTAGGAGATGGCAGCAGTTGCAGCTTTGGGAACTCTCAGTTCAGTGACAAATAAAGGGGTCAGATAACTTGGCAGAAAGAGATTGCAGGTGACCTCAATGCTGACACTGGGAGAAGTTGGTGCTGATTGATAACCCTACTGATCATGAGCAGTTCTGAGTCACAGTTTCAAGACAGAGAGGAGCACTAACACTTATGACTTCAGGAGAGTGAAGGACCTGGTCACAGTTCCAGGGCCAACAGGAACACTAGAACTTATGACTACAGGGGAACATATGTTCTTCCTGGGTAAAAACCAGGATACAGACCTGGAAAGCAGCGACCACACCTCTCCTCACATCACACAACCTTGGAAAAACTGAAAACTTGCAAACCCATAGAACTAGCTCTGAAAATAGCAGCATGAAAAATGTTGAAGCTTGGGGCAGTGCCTCCCCACCTGTAGGTGAGAAGAGCACAATTTTAACATAAAATTCAAATTCAAGGAATAGGCTGAGAAAATGAGCAAACAGCAACGAAGAAGAAGAAAAGAAGACGGAGGAGGAGGAGAAGATGGAGGAAGGGGAGAAGACGGAGGAGAAGGAAGAGGAGGAGGAGGAGGAGGAGAAAGTTGACCACAAAAAGCTGCTACAGTGACAGGGAAGACCAAGACACAAATTTAGAAGACAGTAATATGAAAATAGTTACAATCAAAGCCTCAAAGAAAAATACTAATTGGACCCAAGTCCAGCAAGGATTTTTTGGAGAGAGAGAAAAAAAAGAGAGAGACAGACAGACAGACAGAGACCGAGAGGAGTGGTAGAAGAAAAATTTGGAAAAGAAATGAGTGATGCAAGAAAAGTGTGAAAAAAGAATTAACATCTAGAAGCTGAAGTAAAAGGGACAGTGAGAGTAACCATGATCTCAGACAAAGCAAAAGTAAAAATAGACCTAATTAAAGAAGATAATCAGGTAAACAACATTTTTTTTGTAAAAGATACTTCAAAAAGATGCCATAGACAGTGAATTAATATCAAAATTTTTACAGTAAATTTCTCTAATAAAGGCCTCATTTCTCAAAAATATAGGAAACTTGGTCAAATTAATAAAAAAAAAAAGAGCCATTCCACAATTGACAAATGGTCAAAGGTATGAATAGGCTATTTTCAGATAAAGAAATCAAATTGCTTGGGGGAAAAATGAGCTTCCAATCCAACAAATATTTGTTAAGCATCTACAATGTTTAAGGCACTAAGTTAAGAAGCTTTCAGTATACAAAAACAAGATAAAAAAATCCCAGAACCAGAGAAATGCACATTCTACCCTGAGTAGAAGAGGGATATGGTTATCTAATAGATAAGTACAAGACTACATGAAGATGAGGGCACTAACTATTAGGAAGATTAGGAACATCTTGTAGCAGATAGCACATGAACTGATCCTTTTAAGAAATCAGTGATTCAAAGTGGAAGGGTAAAGGCATTCTGTCTCAGGCCAGGGGGAGAGCCTGTGCAAAGGAACAGAGATAGAATTCCATGTTTGTTTTTGACTTAAATCAATTCACAATTTTCATGTCTACTCAACATGATTGATCATTATGGACAACTTCTGTTTTCTCTTCACCACTATGTATAAGCTTGGGAACATAGCAGCAACCTTATAGTTACCTGCTTAAGATCATCAGGTGATTTATTACTTCTTTCAAAAGAATAAGATTAGTACCAGTGCCATTTTAATCTCTTAGAAAACCAGGGTATGTTGGATACAAAAAAAAAAATGCAGTCTTCCAACTGAACTCATGTAGAAAGATGAGAAGACCTTCTTACTTTTTGTCTGAATAGAAACTTCTATTTGTCAGAATCTGAATAAAAAATTAGAATCATATAAAGACCAACAAAAGATTAAAGATTATAAAACCAATCTAATATTTGATTGTGGGAAATTGAAGTATTGAACTCAAAGCATAGTGTAATGGGAAGGACACAGGCTTTTAATCAATCAGTGCCTAGTTATGTGCATTTCATAGTAGAGAGCAGTTGGCAGTAAAATATTGATTGATTGACTATCAATGAATGGGAGCATTTATTAAGTGCCTACTATATGTCAGACACTGTCCTAAGGCCTAATAAAACAAAACAAAAAATACAGTCTCTGTCTTCAAGAATCTTACCTGATTTATGGTGAAACAACATAAACACATAAAAATAATTGTATATAAATAACATATAATACTTGGCAGCAATTAATCAATCAGTATTTATTAAGCACCAACTATGTTCCAGGAACTATTCTAAGCTCTGGGTATATGAAAACAAGAGGCAAAAGACAGTCTCTGTCCTCAAAAAGTTTATATTCTTAATAGGGAAGAGAACATACATGCAAGTAAATATATTCAAAGCAATCTTCGTAAACGATAAAATAGGAAATAATTAGTAGAGGGAAATCATTGAAATTAAGAGTTGGTAGTGCTTCTAATAAAAGATGGGACTTTATTTGGAACTTAGAAGCCAAGGAAGTCAGTATGCAGAATTTAGGAGGCAAGCCATTTCAGACAAAGGGTACATTAAAAGAATGTGCCCATAGCTGAGAGTTGAGGCATCTTGCCCATAGTACAGATAAGAGCCTAGACTTCATTGAAGAAGAAAATAAAGAGCAAGTTGATTGGAAAGCTGGGAGTGGCCTAGGTTATAAAGAGCTTTGAATGGCCAAAGGATTATTTTTTATTCGATGCTGTATGCAATAGGGAGCCACTAGAGTTTGTTGAGTAGGACAGTGACATGTTTAGATCCGCACTTTAGAAAAATCACTTTGGTGGATGAATGGAAGATGGATTGGAGCAGGGAAAGAATTGAGGCAATAGACTTCCCAGAAGGCTATTGCAATAGTCCAAGCATGAGATGATGAACACCTGTACTTAAGTAGTAACAGTGTCAAAGGGGAGAAAAATGTGTATAGGAAAGACATTGTAGAGATGAAATTGACAATCCATGGTAACAGCCTAGATATGTGAGATGAAATATAATGAGGAGTCAAAGATAACTCCCAGGGTGTGAGTCTGAAGAATAGGGAGGATGCTGTTGCCCTCCATACTAACTAGGAAGGTGGAGAGAGTTAAGAGGTAAAGATAGAGTTGGTTTTAGACATGTTGAGCTAAATATGTCTACTATATTTCCAGTTTGAGATGTCTGAAAGGTAGATTAGTGCAGGATAGGTAGATCTGAGAATCATCATAGAGATGGTAATTAAAGCTATGGTAACTGATGAGATCACTAAGTGAAGTGTATAGAGAGAGAATAGGGCCCAGGACCAAAGCTTGAGCGCCTGTTATAGCTAGAGGGTGTGATCTGGGAGAGGATGGAGCAAAGGAGACTGAAAAAGAGTAGTCAGACAGGTAAGAGGAAAACCTAGAGAGAAATACTTACAAAGGTATTACACCCTTACACCTGGAGGCATCAAGAAAGATCTCATGGGGCGGCCAGGTGGCTCAGCGAGTAAGAGCATCGGCTCCAGTGTCGGGATGACCTGGATCAAATCCAGGCTCAGATACTCAGCACCACACCCAGAAATAATAACTGGCCGTGTAACCTTGAGCAAGTTACTTAACCGCAATTGCTTAAAAAAAAAAATCTCATGTAAAAGGTGACAAGTAAGTTTAATTTAGAAGAAAGTAGGGATTGTTTGAGGCGAAAGGGGCAAGGAGGGAGTGCATTACAGGTACAGATAATAGCTTATGCAGAGAACTGAAAGAAAGTTTTGTGTAAGGAAGAGCAAGGTCAGATTGATTGAATAAAAGAATACTTGAAGTGGTTGTAATATGTAGTCAACCTAAAAAGGTAGGTTAGAGTCAGGCCAAGATAAGTTTTAATGTCAAACAGAAGAGTTTGTATTTGATCCCAGAGGTAACAGGAAGACAGTGAAGTTTATTAAACAGGGCGGGGTGACATTGTTCATTAGAAATACCACTTTGGCATCTACACGGAGGACAGATTAGGGAGTGGCAGCAGGGCCACCAATGATGAGTTTCTTGCAATATTCCAGGGAAAGTGGTGAGGAGGGAATGAAGTAGGGTGCTGGCCCTACGAGTGGAGCCAGGAAATGAGTTGGAGTCCAATATCTGACATTTTCTGTGCAACTCTGGGTGAAAAAAATTTCCTGCCTCTTTTTTCCACATCTGTAAAGTGGAGTCAATAATATTTGCATTATCAAATTCACAGGACTCTTGTGAGACAAGTGTTTTGCAAACTTCCAAGTGACATGTAAATAAATGTCAGCTACTATTAATTTAGGCAGCTAATATTACTGTTTGTAAGTCTTTGGACTACTCAATATTTTCAGACTAATAATAAATCTAACTCTTTTTTTGGACTGGTCCACACTAGCTATTGATTAACAGATTTCATTTTCTTTCAATGTTGCCCTAATTATTTCTTATGCTCCATTCATTTTCATTTTTTAAAAATGAGTTTGATTCTCACACTTCAAAGTGAATATAAACTAGTGATTCTTTCTTTTTCTAACCTGCCTCAGCTTGACATTGGTGCCATCCATACTGTTTTATCTCTATGCAATTGATCAAATATTAGGATAAAGGAGAAACAGCAAAAATCTTCAAAATAATTAACAATCTAAAAAAATACTAATAATCTCTCTCCCCCAAATCACCTTTCAGCCCTTTTCATTTAAAGGATTCCCCTGAATATCTTAACTAGTAGTGATATTTTCTAATTGGAAAAACCAAGAAAGAAAATATGCATACTAACAGAGAAATATT
This sequence comes from Petaurus breviceps papuanus, assembly GCF_028583685.1. Lineage (NCBI taxonomy): Eukaryota > Metazoa > Chordata > Mammalia > Diprotodontia > Petauridae > Petaurus > Petaurus breviceps. The sequence goes on along the minus strand of NW_027185712.1, from coordinate 10,603,778 downwards.
ATGGAATCAGTCTTGGAAATAGGAAATACAAATAATAATTATGGTTCTGGCTGCCATTCTTTTGTCAAAGAAAAGCATCTGTTAGCATAAGTAGGGCCCAGAGAATTGATGGTGTTTCCCTCTATGAAAAGATAGACCAAACCAGTTCCCTATTTTCAGGGCTACTGTGTGAAATGGAAAAAATAAAAAGCTTAATATAGAAATTCCAGCATACTTTAATCAATGAACAGATGCCTAGAGATACTAACAGAAGAATAAATAATAACTGAAACATTAGTCCTATTTTGGCCCTTAGCAGTAATGTAACTCTCTGAGTATCTGCACACACAAATCACAGACACTAATGCATACCCTCATGCACAAGGGCAATTTGAAACACTCGAAAGAAATATTGGTTGGGCTTGTGATAGGTCAGATACTCAGGAAAAGTAAGAATATCAAATCAAATTAAAAGTGTATGAAGCTAAATATGAAGGAAATATCTTAATATAGAAAATAATTACTCCTCCACAAAATAGCCACTCAAGATACAAGATGGGAGTTGGTTTACCATGAATAGTTAAGACTATATTGAAAAGAAAAAAAATAGATTTATGACAGAGAAATTCTATATTCATCCTGAAATATGAATCCAATGATCAGTTGGATAATCTGTGGAGACAGGATGCTGTGTTTGAAAAGAGGAGGACTGAGGAGGAATATAATCAAAGTCTATAAGAGTATGAAAGGGGAAGAGAGGGATAGAAATATTGTTTAGAGAGAACAGATAAGACATGCAAAGTCACTGAATTTGTTGGGTGAGTGGGAGTAGGAAGTTGAGAATGATTTTAAGTTTGTGAATCTGTAAGAATGGAAATATGGTGTTACTCTGAACAGAGTAAGAGAGTTTGGAAGAGAAGTGGATTTGAGGGGAAAGAAAATGTTATGTTTTTATGTATGGGGTTTTAGAAGCACATCCAGTTGGCAGTGTTCAATAAGCAATTGGTGATATAGTGACTTAAGTTCAGGAGAGAGTTTAGAGCAGGATAGAAAGAGATGGATATGTCAAATTCAATACACACAAAGCAACAGAGATCCTCATAGTACCTTAAGTTGGCATGTGACTCTATCTTATGTATACCCCCAGTTCTAGGCAAATCAGGGCAGACTTGGATTAGTTTTTTGAGACAAGTGAGAATAGATTCTATATTTAAGTTTTTCTAGATTAGAGAATTCCCCTGACTCCTTCATCAAAGCATGAATCCATTGAATTAAATTGTATTTTCTTCTCACTATAACCTGATGGATTAATCATGGACAAAGTTCACTTCAGAAAGAAAGATACTTCAGAGAGGTTAGGTACATCGTGAATTACATTTCAGCCTTACCCATTTTAAAACCATTCCAGCAGTACTTACTTTGGGAACCCCAGCCCCCCCCCCACCCCGCTTCTTGAAGGCTACTAGAATGAGGGAAAGAGGGTAGATGAAGAGGTCATTGTGACAGTTCTGTGGGGAAGATATTCAGGAATGCATTTTGAAGAAGAGAAAATGTTCTCTTTGCTATCATTGTTTGTAATATGATTAATTATTTTGAAATTCTACCACCCTCTCTGTTCTCCCCCCGAATGCTCTGTTGGTAGAAAACTTTGACCTTGCTGAGAAAGATAATAACACAACATATCTGTGCCATCCATGTGATTAATGCCACCGTCTGTGAGGAGCTCCTCGACTGGCAGAATACAACTAAAATGCATGAACACACCAACGAACTCTGTGCCTTGTTCACCTTCTTTCTAAATAATTCATCAGCTTAATGATAATGACATTCAAATATCATAATTACAGCTGACTCTTTAAAAAACATCAATCCTGAGGCCAAAAATGCAGCGGCCGTTTCCCTTCCCCCTCTTCCTTTTCCCACCATTAGCTGTTAATGCCAAAATATGATCTTTATTCATTTCACTGACATAATATAAAACCAATGTAGATTTCCCATTTTTCATAAAATTTTCATCCGCGCTATTAGTTTCACTGATAGCAGGCTGCAAAATGTTGTTAGGCTACAAGATGGAAGACACTGCAAAAACCTCAGCATGTTAAGAAGCCATAAAATTTTATTCAGTTCATTTACTGCTACAGTCCAGTAACCCTATAGTAAGAGTGTGCTATTTTTATTGTGTATTTATTTAAAGGTTGAATATTCTCTTTCCTGGGCCATCTAACTGAGTTAATCTGGATTCCTAATACACTCTGTTGTATCCTTGTATCCCACTTTCAGGTGCACATTCTCTCTCTTTCTCTATCTCTTTCCTTCACACTTGTGAAAAGGAAGGTGAGATAGAAAAAATGAGAATGATGACATATAATTGTAAACCTAAGCCTAGCTACATGAAAGTGATTTGGTTTTGTTGTTACCAAAGGAAATCAATGGATAGTGGCAGAAATATTCAGAAGATAATAGATAAGTATTTTGATTTAATGAGCAGTAGACTTGATTAGCAATGATTAAGGCTCTCAAATAGAATGAAAGACCATGCCACCTCCATGTCAGAAAGTCAGAATTGGACAGGATGCCCAATTCATTTCTCTTTGGTTCCCCTGCTGAGCTCCTACCTCTGGGCTGCTGTACCAGTTCCATTACTACACTTCTCCAAAATCTGCACATTTTTGCACTGATGTGGATTCCTAACCGTGATTAATGATAAATTGCAGGGAGACAAAATAAACAAGACAAACCACAGAAAAACAATGTAAGAGACCCAAAACAGACAGAGTTACTTTTTATCCTTATTAGAAATTCAAAGGAAAAATCAGTTTCAGATACACACCTGTAGAGTGTTCTTATCATCATATTATTTATATATGTATACACACATACATACATATATATACAAATATACATGCATATACACACATTATTTACATATACATATCTTCATATATATAGTTATAGTTATTCCAGAAAAAAAAATCCCTTTTTCCAAAGCATGAGATTAGTGAAAAGTAGATTCCACATTCCCCTTTCATTGGAGAGGGAGAGAAGACAAGAAGGGAGGGAAGGAGAGAGATGTGAAGGAGAAAAGAGGGGAGAGGAAAGATGGAGGGAGGGAAGGTGGAAGAGAAGAGAGGAAAGAGGAGAATCAAGGAATGGGGAGAAGAAAAAGGAGACAGAAGAAGAAAGAAAAAGGGATGAGGAAGGACGAGGGAAGATAGAGAAATTGAATGAAGCAATTAAGGGGAAAGAAAACAGATTAAAGAGGGAGAGAAGAAAAAAAGAGCAAGGGAAAGAAAAAAAAAAGGACAGAAGGGAGTTTAAATCAGTAGAATTATGCTGTGTTTATTCATTCAAAAGAGGTACAAAGGCTCAGTCTGGGCAGTATTAAAGACTAAAGTTTCAAAAGAATATGCCAAATCCCCCAGGACACAGGAAACATAAGAATGCATTAAAATGAGATAGAGAATGTGTCCCAAAATAGCCAAATAATGACTATTTGTAGTTACTATCTTGTTAGCATCAATTGAAGAATATTTGAGGTCCTGATAGGATCAATGTATATAGTAAACAATCCCCTCTAAACTGAAATGTCAGAGACACAACCCAGAATAATAAATATAAAACTCTAGACAAAACTAATGACCAAAACAAAATAAACAAATTAAAACAGATAAGCCATGAAGGGTGAGTGACTAATGATTGAGTTGGTTATAATCCAAGCAAAAAAAATTTTTTTTAAACTGTCCATTAGCACAGCTGTGTGGTATCTATACCTCCTGACAAGCAAGCTCCACTCACCTCTTCTCAGCCTCTCTGATATGAAGCCTATGCTGTGAGTGGGGGACTGGAGGATGCTGTGGTGGGATATCATTTCCAGATCCACAGTATATGTAGCCTGCCATACTAATAGCAGAACCTTAGTGTCCAATGGAGCAAAGAATGAATATGTGACAAGTGCCAAGGGAAAAGTCATTTTCTTAATGGTCACAGAAGCAATAGAGCCTTGAGAAATCAACAAATCCATTAAAGAACCAGTGTGAGATGGGGTAGCAGAAGTACTGGACTGAGAGCCAGGGGACCTGGATACTACCAATTACTATGCCCCTAATGTGACCTTGAAGGAGATGCTTTTTTTGTCTCTGGGCATTGTTTTCCTCATCTGTAGAATAAAGGGTTTGTGGTTCTGAAGCCTTGCCTTCTACCTCCAAGACAGAACCATTTGAACACTGTAACAGCTGTGATTATCCTGAAGGGAGGTCACAGCTTGTGTGTAAAGGCTAAGTTGATAAAGAGAAATATGTATGTATGTATGTATGTATGTATGTATGTTATGTATAGGCATATATGTGTGTGTGTGTTTCTATGTATGTGTGTATATGTATATACTTTTTTCTATGTCTGTTTGCAAAGATTATCCAGCTGCTCCAGCCTGAATGCCTACATCTCAAGGTCCCACTGCTATCCTGTGGTACCCCTTCCTTCTGTCCTTGATTTCTTTGTTTACTTCAATTTCAGCCCAATTCTGCTATGGTTTCTCCGCTTAACTCCCATTAAATTTTGTCCTTCCCTCTCTATCCTAAATCCGTGTTTCCCTTCTGTATCTAGACCTAAAACTATTTCAAAATTTTGCCTTAAGAAGGAATTTTTAGAACATCTCTACTTCAACTATGGTTCCATAAGTCCCCCTAGAAAGAATAAAAACCTGTTCTTTGGTAGGGTGTTTTCCAGAATCCTTCTCAGGGAGTTTGCAAGTGGGCCCTTCATCTCTAAGGGCATACCCTAAACATGATGAAGTCAGACATAAGAATCTCTCCTTTTACTCCTTTCATATGCATATATATATGTAAATACATATATATTAAAAATATGAATGTGTATATGTGTTTATATGTACATAAAGATAAACTTTCTAAATCATTTGAATTTTTAACAACCTTTATTGTTATGCCTTTTTGTTGTTGTTGTTCAAAGCTAACTCCCTCATGTAACAGTTTGGTAAAAACATTTGTACTTGTCCTAGCTTCATGGGAAATGTAAGGGAACCTGGAGGGAGGATAAAAGAAATATATGGTATACAGAAATGGAAAGGATATGATTCCCAGGTGCTCTCTCTGGGCAACCATGAAAGCTGTCCAGACGTTTTGGGGACTGAAAAAAAGGCACATTTTTTAACTATCAAGTTTCACATCTTTCTGTTAACAAGGTAATCAGAGGATCACAGAATGTTAATGTTGGGAGAGATCTCAGAGGTCATCTTGTCCACCCTACAGAAGAAAAAGAATGGCTTTTAAATTCCAGTCTTTGCTTAATGACTTCAAGTAAGAAGAAAACCCATTTTCTCCTGAGTCTTCTACATTGAGGTAGCTCTAATGATTAGGAAGTGTTCTTGTTGTTGTTCATGTTACTGTTCTTATATTACTCCTCAATTTGCATTTTTAAAACATGTTTCCATCGCTCCTAATTCTGTCCTCCAAGGCAAGTGCTACAAATGTCTTTCTTTTTACACATCACATTGCTTCAAATATTAAAAGACAGATAGATGCTGCACAAATCATTATTTCTCTAGCTAAAGCATTCTTAGTTATTTCATTCATGAATTGTTCAGTCAACAAGCATAGTAATTTTTCTGTGCTTGGCATTGTGCTAAGCACCAAGGGCACAAAGAAAGACAAAAACACAGTATCTGCATCAAGAGGCTGATATTCAAAGGGGAAGATGACATTTAAATAGCCATGTACAAAAATGGTATATATCAAGCAGATGGAAGATAATCTCAGAGGGAAGGCACTAATGAGAGGGTGAATTAAGAAGGGGCTTCCATAGAAGATGGAATTTGAGCTGAGCTGGAAGAAAAACAAAATAGCATTTCAGGAATGAAGAATAGTCAGCAGAAAAGCATGAAGACAGGGCAAGAGATAGGGTGTCATACACAAAGAAAAGTGAGTAGATTGGTGTAGTTAAACTGTGCAGTTCACAGTGGGTGGTAAAGTCTAAAAATATTGGAAAAGTCAGAAGGAGCCAGGTTGTAAGATCAACAAGCATTTATTTATTGCTATGTGCAAACAAGTTCTATTTATATAGCATAGCTATGTGACCTAAAACTTTTACCTTTAAAGTAGGGAGAATGACAGAATGAAGAATGAAGAGGACCAGGAAAACTTCTTATGGAAGATGGACTTTAACAGAGACAAGAAGGAAGTTAAGGAAGTTTACAGGAAGTAATATGGAGGGAGAGCATTCCAAGGATGGGGGCAGTCAGTGAAAATGCATAGGTTCAAGAGATAGAAAATCTTTTGTGGGGTGCATCAAGGAGGTCACTGTCCTTGGATCATAGAATATTTGAAAGGGGTTCATTCCAGAATACCGGAAAGGTGGGAGGGGAGCAGGTTATAAATCCCTTTAAAAATAGAGATTTTATATTTACCCCTAGAGGTAATAGGGAACTATTATAGGTTAGGATTAGAGGTTGAGAGAGATTAGGACTTGACAAATAGATATGAGATTCACCTACATAGAGATGAAAATAGAATCCATGGCAGTTTGAGAGAAATTATTTTCTATTACATTAGTAACAAATTATTACATTAGGATTGTTTTTGTTTTCCCCCTTTATTTCCTCATTCAGGGACCAGCCCTTGCAAGTCAGTTAGTCAGTCTCTGAAGGACTTTGCTAAAAGATGAGATCGTCCAAATCCTCCTGGAACAGAGACTGAGATATTGGGTGGGACCCCATCGAACTAGAAACCTTAAGAATAAAATCTAATCTAGGTGAATTCTTGCCCTTAGGAAATTTATGCCCTTGCAGACCTTCATTAGAAATTAGGGTGACCCAGCTTATGGAGGAAAAAAAACAACCAGAGTGGTCAGGGTAAAGATGTATTCCTTTGTCCAAATTGCTAGAGGTGGCAGAGTCTAGTAATCAAGCCACAATCTCAGCATGAGAAGCTAAAGACTTTCAGCCCCCCTCCTCATTTGAAAGTCCACCTCTTTATTGACAGTTCACCAATCATTGTTGATATTCACCAAGGTCTTTGTCTTTGGTTACTGAGAAAGACCACTGCCAATCAATTTATTGATCAAACACTAAAAGATAGACACTGCTCAAATAATCTAATTAATAGTCTAATTAATAATTTGATTGTTAATTACCCAGAAATGCTGTCTTTCTGGCTTTTCATTTGTCTCAAGCTGATGAACTCAGAAAGCAAAATAGTATAGAGGGAGAAGAGACAGAGCTCAGGACCAAGACTTAGGGAGATATCCATAGTTAAGAGGGTGTGACCTGGATGTAGAATTTGAAAAGCTAAACAGAGAAATTCATATTTTATCACAGTGGTAATAAGCATCTACTAGAGTTTATTCAGCAGGGAAGTAAAATAATCATACCTACATTTTAGGAAAAGCACTTCACTGAATGAAGAATTAGAGTTAGTACTTAAGGCAGGGATACTGATTAGAAGGTTATTGGGACATTCTGATAATATTTTTTTAAATACCTTACAATCTGTTGCTTACAAGAAACACATTTAAAAGCAAAGTTATTCACAAAAACAAATTGAGATGATTAAAAAAAAATCACCATGCATCAAGTAAATTAAAAAAAAAGTAGTAGTTGCGACCATCCTAACAAATCAAAACAAAAACATTCGAAAAAGAAAAAGAAAAAAAGTACATCATACTAAAAAGTATGAAGTGAATTGTAGAATTAAAAATGCTTTCACCAACAGCCAAGTTCAAGAAGAAGATACAAGCATTTGATTTCTATTTCACTAGCCAGCAATCATTATTACAGCATCTGCCATATTCCTGTGATTACTCACTGGCAGAGTCTTGCATAGGAGGAGATTCATAAGGTATTGTCAAAGACATAGTTATTGCCTACCTGGGACAAAAGACATAATTACCCAGTCTTTTCATGTATTCTGTGTCATAGTACAGCCTAATATACAAGTCTTCCCCTCCACATTTCACATCCCCACAGAGAATTTATACCAATCAGGGGAACACAAATACAGATATACATGGAAAGTCACTCAGCTAACTAAACTCACTGACTTGTATTGTTCTACTACAGTGAAGTCTCTTGGCCTCCTTCAGGTCAATACACTGAGTTTTATAGTCATTAGTTAAGGGAAAGTTTAAGGAAGATCAGTCAGTCTATAGACCTCTACTGTTATTGATTTCATAAGTAGTCTATAGGAAATCTAAGAGCAGAAGGAAGGCTGCAAAACCTAGGCAGCAAGCAGCCACTACTTCTCTGTTCTCATCAGTTATTATCACAGAGGAGTCTTGTCTCCCTAATGGTGCTAACTATACATTGCAAATTTCTTCTAAGGGTCCATTTCAATAATGACAAAGTATATCCCTGTGGAAACTTGTTTTTTTCCTTGTCCCTGTGAACCCTTCCTTCACCCTCCCTCCTGGAAAAAGCAAAACAAAACAAAAACAAACAAAAACAAACAAAAAGGAAGGAAGGAAGGAAGGAAGGAAGGAAGGAAGGAAGGAAGGAAG
>NW_027185712.1:10590601-10595281 GCF_028583685.1 Petaurus breviceps papuanus | reverse complement strand
GAAGGAAGGAAGGAAGGAAGGAAGGAAGGAAGGAAGGAAGGAAGGAAAAGGATAGCTTCCTCAAAAAGTTGGAAAAATGAAGAGGAATTCACTTCACCATTTCCCAGATTCCCTCAGCACAAAGCATTGGAGACCAGGGAAAGGAGACATTATGTATCTTAGAAACCTGAATTTGAAGCTGAGCTGGCCTCATTTGTTTCCTGCTTCTTTTGCACATGGTATTGGGAACCATTAGTACTTGGTCGAGATGCATAGATAATAAACTCTAATCACAGGCTTTCCTTTTGTCTAGCTGAGAATTATGTATTCAATATGCAGGACTGCTACTTGTCTTTGAGAGCTTTGCTGAGGATTTTCTTTGGTGCCAATGATCTCAGTAGAAGTGTGCTTTTGTTGTGACTATTATTGCTTATTATATCACATTTATTGAGCTTTGAATTGTGCTGGGTTCAGTCCAGAATATCGAAGTAGGTATGGTCTCTGACTCATACAAGTTATGAAAATTAAACATACAAAATAATGAAGGAATAGTTAAGCAGAGAGATTTTTTTCCCCTAGGGGAAGAGATTTAACTTGCACAGAACATTGATTTGTGTTCAGTTATATAGAAAAACTACTCAGTAATATAGAATTCCTAAGGAAGATAGGCACTGCCCTAAGGTTACATATGTAAAGTCTATGGACAATCTCCAAATAAGAAATGTAATAACCCACTCTTTACCCACCCCCCCACACACACACACATCTTAATAATATTTGCCAGCTTTGAATTAATTTCAACTTTTCATGGCCTACTAATGTAAGGCATGGGCATAATGCAAGGTCAACAGGTGATTTTGGTTTCAAAGGATAGTAATTTCTGTTTTCAGTTGTCTCCAAGAACGAAAGTGCTCAACCCATCCTAGCTGCTTACTAAAAATTTGCTGATTGATTGGTTATTATAAACTGCCTCAGAATTTTCATTGTTTTTTCTTGAATTATTGAGTAAATAGGCATAGTAGGCACTTCATAAATGCTTTTAAACTTTCACCCATTCACTCTTTCACTCATACTTGCTGTTTCCTCTTTTTCCTCCTTTTTCTTTATCAAAATTCTCATAATAAAATAATAGGATCATAGTTTCAGAGCAGGAAGCAATCTCAGAGGCTTTTCAGTAAAGAGGTGTCAAATAGCCTGCTAGTAAGGCAACACTCCCAAGGTCAATCCAACCAGATTAAAATATAATTGAGAAATATTTGACAAACAAAAATAAATTAGATCATGAATGATATAAATATAGTTTTCTAAGTCAATATGTGGACTTTGGGGATTCTTATATAGTTTTTGTTTCTATTTGAGCTTGATGCCACTAATCTAATACACCAACAACCCCTCATTTTAAAGATAAAGAAAAAGAGAAGAGCAGTTATATGACTTGTCTAAGGTCATACATCTGTCAAGTGGGAAAACGGTTCAACTCTTAACTCTATAATTCAAAATCCAAAACTAGTCTTTTTGCCATCAATAATAAAGTTTACCAAAAAAACTCTCTACATGCAGAGTACTATACTAAAAAGAAACATGTTATCTTTCTCTACAATTAAATTTTTTTTTTTACTTGTTGGAGATTAGAAATATAAACATTTGGGAAAAAAACTCAAAGCCGTTTAGGATCAAAGTTTTCAAATGTTCAGATGTATCTAATCTTAAATATTAGGCTCAGCTTGGGTTAAATTTCAATGTAGAACCCACATGAAATTATTATTTTTGTTTTGTTTTAGGTACCTGAAACTAGGAGAATTGAGAATGCTGACATGGGCACATTCCCTGGATAATTGCTTAAACCACCAGTATTTTTGGAAGACCTGATTTTGGTGGGAAGTAAGTTAAATATACAAAGCAGAATTTTATGATACTTTCTGCTCTGCATTGAGACTAGGCAAAATTGAAAGCCCCACCACCTCAGTCATTATATAGTGAGTTTCCTAAGGCTAGTAGCCATTTCCCTCTCTTTTTTTCTTCCATATTCCACAACACTAAGATTGAAGTTCTTTAACTTCATTAAAGTTAGTGGTAGCTTCATTCATTGACACTGACTAGAATAAGTGAATAGGCTTTACAAGGGATGAGAGTAAGGATAAATTATGATTGTCCCAGCTGTGCCATTTGGTAGCTGTGTGACCTTCATAAAGTCATTTTTCCTCTCTGAGCCCCAGGTTCCTCATTTTTAAAATGATAGGTTTAGACCAGATGAATACTGTGGCCATTTTTACCTCAAAAATCCTATTATTCTATACAAATGTAAGCTATTTCTTATTTTATATCCCAAACAGCATCAGCCAGAAAGGAAATTAGAGTCACTATCATCTAGATTGTTGCATGTCTTCGTATGTGAGCTATCAATGGCATTAAAATCAGGGAAAATGAGGCTAGGTGGTAAAGCATATTTTAAAGCTTTACTGGGTACATTGGCATTTTTAGAAATGCTTGTTGAATTTTAATAGTGTAACATTAAATAGTTAATAAAATAACATTTAATAGTGTAACAGTGAGATTCTATACCCATTCCAATCAAAGTATTTAAGGAAGATCTAGGCACCTCAGGTTAAATCAATTCATTTTTTTAAAAAAGAGTAAAATAGGTGAGAATGAATTATTAATAAATTTGAAAGAATCATATTGCCTTGACCATTGGATAAAGGAAGATGATCCACAGAGGAAACATTTTGTTAATAGTTGAAAGAATCAGATGAAGTTCTAGGCCTATGCATAGAAATAGTAGTCATTAAAGAATTGAATAAATGCTGTGGAAAAAACTATAGCCTTCTATGCAACCTGTGGGGGGACTTCTGTATCTCCTGAACTGACCAAGTCACCTGGACACTTCCATCATGAAATACGTATTTGCCAAGAAACAATAAACACAGAGAAAGAGCTAGCTGAGAGCTCACAGTGTTTATGTTTGGGGAACAGATAGAGACTACTGTCCCTCCTCATACCCTCTTGCAACTCTGCTACCAGCTTAATTATTGAGTTCCACTGATCTTATCTATCCATGATCCAAGCTAGATGAACTTTATGTTAGTGGTCCAGTTTCTCCAGTAACATGATCAATTCCTGGGGTGTGGTAGGGGGAATAGAAATAATGGGGAGAAAAGGAGAGAAATTCTCTCCTTTCAAGTATTATGCACTTTCAGGGAGCTGACTCCAAATTTCCAACTGGAATTTTCTGAACTCAACTCTTCCACCACCAGATTTGTTTACTGTTGGAATAGGAATTTTTTTTTATGTACAGGTACAGATTTAATTATTTGTCAATCACAAAATATTTCTTGCATCATCTGCCTTTCTTATTCAACAGTCAAAGGAATATTACTTGGAGTGAGGGTGGATCCTTGGCCTTGTAGTAGCATTGTTCATAGGTGCACAAATCCCTGCATCTGGGGAACATTATTGTACATCAGGGAAGTCTTCCTTGATCCTTCCTGAAAGAAGTGGTCCTTCACTTCTCTTATCTCACAGCACTTTATGCTTTTTTTATGCCATTTTATTATGACTGGTTTCATATTTGTGATACCTTTATTCTATTCTTCTTGCAGGTGCTTAAAAATTTCTCAAAGTAAGGTGCACAAAGTAGTCATTTAATTAATGATTTAGAATGAGTGAATAAAAAGTAAATATAAATTTAAGGAGTATGTTAACTGATTGGTTTCAAAAACTAGCCTCTGATGTTCAGTCCTGGGAGCCACATTTTTTCTTTGCCTTAGAAGATCAGTACCCTAACATAACTTTTATTTTCTCTAAACCATGTATCTCCCCATCTATGAAGCTTAGGCAATTGATTGTGAAGAATTTTATTTTTTATTGTATTGACATGATATTCTAAGTTTCTACTAAATTGAGAATTTTTGTGATCCTATCACTTTTTAAAATTTTCTTTTAACTCTAAACATAATGTGATTTTAATATAACATAACATAACATAAATATAGAATAATTAATAACATAATTTTATTGGACCAAAGTATTATCCTGAGACTGATCCGTAAAGGAACTGGGTAAGGGAGAATTTGTCTGTTTCCTTCCAGATCATCAAAATTGTAAAATGTGGTATAATGGCCTCACATTAAATTTGTGTTGGCAAAGAAAAGTTGGTATTGAGGGAAGGAAGGCATGATGAGGAGGTTCAAGGAGGCAAGAGAATAACAAGAAAAATAAATGAATGAGATGAGGAGGTGATGGACAAAGGAGTAGGAATATGAAGAAACTTAAATACAAAGAAAACGAAGCCCATGGGGAAAAAATGAAGGAAAAAATAAAAACTGAGAGTAAAACTTGTGCATCTCAACATGCTTAAAATACAGAGCTAGAAAGGAAAAAAAATACACAATTTAAGACTTATGATGCTATGCCCCAAGGCTGAAATCCAAGTCCTGGGCTCATCACCCTAAGCTCCCTGCTGACTTAAAGAGAAGAATTTTTAAAATAAATAAATAAAACAGAACAAAAGATCTGATTCTCAAAGCAACTAATGAAAACACATACACACAAATCCCTCAAACCCCACCTCCTCCCCAGTGTTTGCTCCATCCTAGAAGGAAGAAAATTCATGAACCCAGCAGAGATCTGATTTCGTCTACCTTACTCCAGAATTAAAAGGAAGGAAACTTGCTGGATCCAAACTTCAAACTCAAACTTCAA
>NW_027185712.1:10588645-10590591 GCF_028583685.1 Petaurus breviceps papuanus | reverse complement strand
CTCCCTCCTCCCCTTCCTTTCTCTCTCTCTCCTATCTCTCTCCTCTGTCTCTCTGTCCCTCTGTCTCTTCCTGTCTCTGTCTCTCTCTGTGTGTCTGTGTCTGTCTCTCTGTCTCTGTCTCTATCTCTGTCTGTCTCTGTCTCTCTCCCCCTGTTTTTTAGTACAGTAAGATAAAAGGAAAAGATAGAGACAGAGTTAGAAACAGAAAGAGACAGAGAGACAAAGAAAGAGACAGCAAAATTGTTAAGATGAAGCCATTGCCATTGATATCTTTGCCATCTCACAGAATTTCCTCTCTTTCCAGATGTCCACTTTCCTTGGAGTATCCCTTACTAAACCAAGAATGCTATACACAAAATTTGTCAAACATATGTCAAACACATGATGCCTGAGGGCATCATGGGGCCTGAAACACTTGTGTAAGCAGGCCTGAACCAGATTAAAATGTAATTGGGAAATATTTAACAAAATCAATTTTGATACAATAAAACATAGATAATATTACATTTTAAAATAAATCAGGATGCAACCTGAAAGGCTCCTTCTATGCAGATTAGTAACCCCATTTCTATGTGAATGGAACACAAATGCTATACAGGGCTCCCATTTTGATGTTCCATCAAAGTCTGCCCTTCACTAGGATATCTCTTGTTCTTTCTCCTCATCTCCTGTATCCAAATCTTGATAATTTGTTTCCTTATGTAGGAATATGTATTCCATATTCCTTATGAATATGAAGAGCAATTAAGCATTAAAAAATGCGCAGCAGAGAAAAGGACAGAAGAAAGCACTGACAATACGGACAAATTTGAATTTATTGTACATTTTAAAAGAAAAGCAAGATGTACATAATAGTGATATAAAATTTCATGCCTAATACACTTTTTAGGTTTTATTATGTATGTGAAAATCATTTAATTTGAAATTTGTTCATTTTTTAATAAAAGAATAGAATAGAATTTCCTTGAGAACAAGGATTGCCTCATTTTAGTCTTTGGATTATCCCTCCTTCTCCTTAGAACAATGCCTGGCACATTCCAAGTATTTAATAAATGCTTTGTCATTCATTCATTCATTCATTCCTCTCAGCTAACTATCCTTGTTAAATACCTGAAGTTTCCTTAGACATTACTAATTACGTAACTTTAGACAAATCACTTAACCTCTTTTTGTCTCAGTTTTATCATTCCTAAAATGGGAAAAATAATACTACTTTAGAAAGATGTTGTAAATATAAAATGAAATAATATTGGCAAAGTCCTTAAGACAGTGTCTGGCATATAGTAGGAACTATATAAATGCTAAATATGATGATGATGATGTTAAAAAGTCATTTGATAAACAATTCTCTCCTAATGTGCTAATAGATGATCACTTAATGTATTTACCTCAAAGAATGCCATATTTTAATAGGAGACTCTAGAGTGTGAAAAATTTTAACATAAAGGAATATATTTATAATGGTGAAATTTTATATACCACAAAACCTAGGAAGTTATCTTATTCTTTTTTTTTTGAGATAGAGGTCATGAAGTAAAAAAAAAAAGAACTTTCCCAACATTACTCAATTTGTACTCTAAAAGTATCATTATCATCTATGAGTAATTTCAGTCCTATTCTTATGAACTTGTTAAGGTTCCCCAAATAGTTAGTGATATGTTTATGACAGTCAAATAATCAGATGATATAATTTTTGGAAAGTATAATTGTTGAAAAGAGGCTACACAGGCCAAAGCTGAACAAAAATTTCCTCTACAACATTTGATTTCATAAGCATCTCAGTACCTACCATGTTGTTCTAGGTGCTAAGGAGCTAAGGATACAAAGATTAAAAATAGAAAAGCCCTTGCCCTCAAGGAGCTTACCTTCTATTAGAGGAAACAATATACAGAGATAGCTTCTCTCTCTCTCTCTCTCTCTCTCTCTCTCTCTCTCTCTCTCTCTCT
>NW_027185712.1:10570336-10588635 GCF_028583685.1 Petaurus breviceps papuanus | reverse complement strand
CTCTCTCTCTCTCTCTCTCTCTCTCTCTCTCTCTCTCTCTCTCTCTCCCCCCTTTCTTTCTCTGTATACATTTAAGATGTACATATAATAGGAAAGGGAATTTGAAGATCTTCCCCACCCCTTAATAAGTCTAAGGGAATTTGAGACCTTCTCTGCTTTGAAAATATACTCTGCCCCCAATAAACTGAATGTAATCACATGGAGCCTGTGGTAGGAGGAGTTTGCTGAAGTGTGGAGCAGAATCCAAAGGAAGCTGTGATTCAGAGCTAGGCTAGATGGTTAGGAGGAGGGCATGAATCCAGGGGAGTCAAATAGGCTTGTTAGTAAAAGTTTGTTGTTTTGTGGGAAGGCTAAAGGATGGTGTGGCTCTCTGTGCTGTTGTGGCTTATTAACTTCTTTGCTACTATGATGTAATGGGCTTACTGGTTTGGGGATTTGGTTGTCTAGTGTCTGATTAAATGTTTTGCTTCTGTCTTATATATGGAGAGCCTTTTATATTTTGTGCTTGAGCACCATGGAGGCATATTTATAGTGACCATGGGTGCTGTGAATATTGCATTGGCACTATAGTACACGAATGTATATTTTAATGTATATAATTCTTTATATTATATATGTATATATATATTTTTTTAACACAAAATAATTTAGAATCAGTATTAAAATACTGAGGGAAATCAGAAAAGTCCTGCTGAAAGAGGTGTCATTTCAACTGAACCCTGAAGGAAGCTGGTGGCAAGGTAGGGCAGGGGGAAGAAATGAAGAGGGAAAGGATTCCAGGCATTCCTTAATGCCCTGATGCCTCCAGGATTAAATACAAAATCCTGTGTTTGGCTTTTACAGCCCTTCATAAATTGGTCCCATCAGAGCTTGCTAGGGTCAAACCTTACTCTCTCTTCATATCCTAAGATCCTGTGTCAATGGCCACTTTACTGTTGATCACTCCATAACGCAGCTCTGTGACTCTTCATTGGCTGCCCCCTATCTCCTCACCTCCTTCTCCTTGTTTCCTGACTTTCTTGGTGTCTCAACTAAAACCCCACTTTCTGCAAGTAGTCTTCACTAATATACCTTGTTTGTACATAGTTATTTCCATGTTGTAGTCCCCTCCCCCAATTGAACTGTGAACTCTTTGAGGGAAGAAACTATTTTCTCTTTCTCCACTTTTCTTTAATCTCTAATTCTTCTCACAGTACCTGAAACATAGTAGGTCGCTCATAAATGTTTGTTTATTTGACAGGTAAAGAGTATAGTCTGTGCAAAGACTTGAAAGACTATAGAATGCACTCTATGAGGAAGCAAGTAGACCAGTTTAGTTTAAACACGAGGTACCTGGCAGGAATAGAGGGAGCATTAAGAAATGTGGCATTTGCATGGAAAGCTTGATCAGAGTCAGACTGTAAAAGTCTTTAAATGACAAGTATAGGGCTTATATGTCATCAAAACCACCAAACTTTCATGCATATACCTTTTGCTTCAAGACCTCTACTGAGGGGGAAGCCACTACCTACTGAGGCAGCCCTTTCTGCTTGACTATGGCTCTAATTATCAAGAAGCTTCCTCATATATCAAACATAAATCTGTTCCTTTTCATTCGTTACATCTAGTTCTAGCCTCTGGGGAGATGTAGAACAACTCAAACCCTTCTTCAATATAATAGCCCTTCAAATACTTGAAGACTGCCAATACCTGATGCTATAGACATTTTTCTCCCAAGGGCCATTTGGATAGGGCAGATGTCCACTGGTGAATGGATGACTTCTTGGACCTAGAATTCTGATTCTAAATAACATTTTCAACTGCTTTGTCAGATTTGTGATCTCAAAAATGGTAGAGATACCTCCAAGGGTGCAGATTATAACTCACCTACACCCTTTCATTCTCCGTGACCCTTGTTTATATCACCATTCCTACACATCCTTCCCAGGATATCTATCCAACTGTTTGGACATCTACACTAATATTTACACACCTTGCCCATCAATTTTCCCTTCTTCTTAGAATATGACATTTATATCTCCTTTTACAGTTGTGTACTGTTAAGATATTCTTGAATATTCATTATTTTTGTGTTTCTTTTATTGATATGTTTTATTTTTACATTATAAATATTCACAGATTGCCACCACTCTGAGAGAGGTATCTTATTTAAAAGTAAACCCATTTAGAAAAACTAATAATTTAGTGACTTCATCTGAAAATACAAGACACATCCCATATCTGTAGCACATTCTTGTACTTCTCTCTTTTTTTTTTAAATTTGAAGTCTCTTTATGGCCACAACATGTATCTCTATTGTGCTAATTGTGACCCCAACTTTTCATTTCTTGGAGATTGCTGCATTCCAATTCACAGCCATAAAGCTTCACAAGAAAAAAAAATGTTGGTATTAAGCAGATGAGTTTATTCTTTGTTTGTTTGTTTGATTATTATATAGAGAAGCTTAGTGTCTCCCTTAAGCATCCTGCATGGGGAAAAAAAATATTAATCATCAAGCTGGGAGAATTCTATTCTTGAAAGGGCAGGCAGCATGTGATTCAAGTTTTCCACAATGGCCAACTGTAAGATATTACTGAAAAATTTTATCTGTTTGGTATTGGTTAGCAGCTCTCATCATGTGAGTGAGTAATTCTAACAAATAGCCTTGCTTGAAAATATTTGGGAAAAGATGCATGGGAAATTGACTCTGAAAGAAAGTATGAGTTGACTGAGGTCAACATGGACTAGGTGGGCATGAGCAATGAGTAGGTGATCAAAGGATAATTGGGAATAGATAATGAGGAGAAGGATAAGATGATATCGCCAAGACAAGAAATAAGATTTTACATGGCATGTTAAGAACACAGAGGAAAACTAAAATCCTAGATGAAATGGAGAAGTTATGTTGGGAAGAAACATGTAGAGAGATGAGCAGTATTGATCATTCAAACCAGTGAAGGCTTCCCTTAATTCCATTTTTGAGTTTTTTTGTTCTAAAAAGCATTAACTCTCTAACCTTCTTTGCCATTGGAGACATATCTGTGGCTCAGGGTAGCTGTGACAATTACGAATACTGTCACTAAGCCTAGGAAGATGGGAATCATATCATTTTACTCTTCTGTGAAGCATCAAACATTCAACCTATTGGATCATGAGAGTAAGCAAGAGAGCACTTTTACTTGGAATAATGTACTTGGGAAGGGTTCAGGTTTTAAAAGATTCAATCTCTATTTCTGGAGGTCATTTTGTCAGTCAATAATAGATTTTTCCTTATAAAAATTATATTTATAATATGATATAATATAATAACATATAGCATCAGCTTAGTGAAACAAGACAAGTGAAAAGCCCTAAATATCATACTACATAACATTTATTCCAAAAGTCCTAAATATCATACTAAATAATATATTTAATAGGCTCCTTAATTGCTAAAATTCCATGATATAACATGTGATGCTATTTCATTCTATTTCACAATCATTTATTATATATTTACTAAGTTTAGTGCATGATAGGTTATAAAGCCCTTTCTCAATCTTCATTTTCTTTGACTTCTCTGCAGCCTTTGATGCTATTGATCACTCTCCCCTCCTTGATAATCATTTCTCTGTAGGTTTTGGGACATCACTCTCTCTTTGTTCTCCTCCTACCTCTCTGACCACTGCTTCTCTAATTTTTTCCTAGATCCTCTTCTAGATCATGCCCCTTAGGGTTTAATCCTGGGTCTTCTTCTCTTCTCCCTTTATATAATTTCATTTAGTGATCCCATCAATTTCCACAGATTTAATTATCATCTCTAAGATGATGATTCTCAAATGTACCTATCTTACCGCAGACTTAAGGGTAAGATAGGGTAAGATACTCTGATGATATAATCTCACATCTTCAGTTACTTTTCTGACATCTCAAATTGAATGTCCAGTGAACACCTTAAACTCAATATGTCCAAAACAGAACTGATTATTTTTCCCCTAAACTCCTCTCTCTCCTATCTTTTCTACTAATGTAGAATACAACACCATCCTCCCAGTCCCTCAGGCTCATAATCATAATAAGAGTCATCCTAGACTCTTGTCTCTCACCATGCCCCCCATGTCCAATCTGTTACTAAGGCCTGTCATGGTCACCTTTGCAACATCTCTCAAATGTGCTCCCTTCTCTCCTCTGGCACTGCTACCATCTTGGTACAGGTTCTCATCACCTCACACCTGGACTGTAGTGATGACTTGGATATGTGTCTGCTTACCTCATTCTCTCCCCAGTCCAATCCATTTTCTATTTAGCCATCAAAGTGATTTTCCTAAAGCACAGGTCTGATCATGAAACTCCCAACTCCATAGATTCCAGTGTCTCTCTATTGAAAATTTTTGCATTTGCTCCCTAGGAGCAAATATAAAAATGCTCTTTGGACACTCAAAATCCTTTACAACATTGCCTTCTCCTACCTTTCCAGTTTCTTATATCTTAATCCCTAACACTTACCTTCTGGCTGTTCCTCAAACAAGATACTCTGTCTCTGAGCTTTGGACTTTTTCTCTGGTTATCCTCCATGCCTGGAATGCTCTACCTCTTCTCCACTGACTACTGACCTCCTGGGCCTTATTTAAGTCACAGTTAAAATTCTACCTTCTACAAGAAGCCCTCCCAAAGCCCTCTTAATTCTAGTGACTTCCATCTGTTAATTAATTCCTGTTTATCCTATTTTTACCTTGCTTTGTGTGCGTATACATATATATACATGTGTATATATATACCCAAACATACATTTCCATACATACATGTGTATATACATTCATACACATGCATGTCTTTATGTGTACATATCTTCCTGTATGTATATATGTACATACACACATATATGTTTTCATGATCTCTCCCCTATTAAATAGTAAGCTCCTGCAGGGAATGAATTTTTGCCTTTTTTGTGTCCCCAATATTTAATACATGCCTGGAATATACTAGACACTTAATAAATGTTTATTGAATGATTGATTCTAAAGATGGAATATAATTAAGGCCCTGACCTAAAGGAAATTAAAATTTAATAGTTTATATTTAGTTCATGGGGTTTTCCCCTTTGTAAAAGTCAACTTTCATTCAACTTTATGTTGCCAATCATTTATAACTTAGTTCAACATACTTTGGGACTTACTATAGATCATATTTTGATAGAAGGACAACAGAAAGAAAACAGATTCCTAAGACTGAGCAAAGGGTAGATGGAAGTGTAATTTAAGGAAGGGGAAATGGGTATAGAAATGGAAAGCTGGAATTTTTTAAGACCAACTTGTCAGCTTCACTAATTTGCCTAGAACTGGCACTATTCAACAACATTTTTGTGGCCTAGTGAATAAAGTCCCATGCTTTTTAAAATCAGAAAGACCTGAATTTGAATACTCTCTCAGTTTTTTAATAGCTATATGAAAATATATGATCTCCTCTAATTCTGTCTCTCCATCTATAAAACGGAACTAATAATGCCTCCAGCACTTCCTTAACAGGGCTGTAGTCAGAATCAGATGAGATGGTATTTGTAAAGTATTTTAAACCTTAAAATAAATATTTTATGTATATGTATCACTATCACTATGTGTCACTATATATCAGTTATTGTTGTTGGTGTGGTTCTTAATTGTCCTCAACTTTAAGCACTGAAATGGACAGAAAATATGACTTTTGCCCTCAAAGAACTTCCAGTCAGATGGAATTGACCAAACCATAGGGAATCACTGCATCTTAAAGTTGGAGATCACCTCAGAGACCATCCAGTCCAATCTGCCTATAAGTTAGAATTTCTTTTTATTACACTCCAAGAAATAGTCACATAGCCTTTGCTATAAGTTTTATTTATTGAAGGGGATTGCCCTATCCCAAAACACAGACCATTTTTTTCTTTGGGGGGGGGGGTTAATTTTGATTTTTAGATAATTTTTCTCCTTATATGTGTGTTCTTAAGATTAAGCCCAGTACCTAATACATTGTGATTAATAAATGTTCTATTTCTCTATTTGTTTATATCAGTCAAATATCCATGTCCTTTATGTCCCATAAAACCCATTGTCCCTTGTTTTATAGTTTAACTTTGAAGAGACTAAGAAGAAATAACTAAAATCAGATAATCATTTAGAAGGTCACTGGAATTGTGGCCTTAAATATAGTCAAAGAAAGAGATAATTTGGGAAGAAACTAAGGAAGCAGAAATAAGGATATAAAGGAAAAGGTGAGTTTGAGAAAGATTTCACAGATAGAGTCAAGGAAACTTGACAAATTATTAGATCTTGGAATCAAGAAAGAAAATAATTGTGTAGGAGAATTCCAATAACACTAATGTTAATAGGGGAGCAGGTCTGGACAGGAAAGGTGAGCTCAATTTTGTCAGTCTAAGAGGTCATAGTCCACAAAGAGTTGGAAATATGAATTGAAAGTTCAGGAAAGAGGTTAGAGTTATAGAGACAGAGCTGAGAAAAATCTACCTACACCTGATGGGGTGTATGGCATGTCAAGAGTATATAGTGCCTCTGGTGTGAGGGTTTGCCAACCCCTTTTTAGAGCCACTTATCCACCTTTAGTATCCACCTGGCACTTAGCTCTCACCTGTGGCTCCAAGAAGCTATAGCATGTGTAGCAGCCATACCCCAGTGAAACTATCTCAGTAGATGGACTAAGCCAGCTTGAAAGTAACATGGTCTCAAACGTGTCAGTGAGGAAGACTTCCTCTGGCAGAATGGGTTGATGAGAACAATTTGTTCCAACTACCATAAAGGCAGCTGAAGCAAGATGTGTAGAATGCTCAGAGCTTGGTCAGACTTCGAAGATACCAAGATTATCCAATGTATCCTAGGCCATGGCCAGTCAACTTGACTTTTGTCTTGCCACTGGACTTTAATGACTCTGAAAGAAAGAATGAGGTTGATGACTTTGTGCAACTCTGCCTCACTTAAATCTAATTCACATATCAGTCAAGACATCAACCCATGATGTCATTGGTCCTCTTAGAAAATAAAGGACAAACAATGTCTAGATCTGATAATTGAAATCATGAGAATAGGTGAAATTCCTGGAGAAAACATAGAAAGAAAAGAAGTCAGAGGACAGAATTTTGAGCAACATATACATATCAGTGGGTAAGAAAAAGAGTAAGAGAAAGAGAGAAAAAGGGCTATTGGAAAGATAAAGTCATTAGGAAGATGCCAGGTCATCAAAACTAAAATTACCAAAAACAAGAAGAAAATTCAAGAAGGAATAAGTGATCAGTAGTTACAATAGTACCTAGATGAGGTCAGGTAGGTCTTAAGTACAAACCTATTGGGAGGATAAAGTGAATTCAGCAAAAATGAACATAAATACATGGATTTATATAATTCACAGGCAAGTAAGATATCTTCTAAAAATCATGGATTAAACAAGTCATTCCCCAACTGATAAATGAGCAAAGGATGTGCAGTTTTCAGACAAAGAAATCAAAGCAATCTATAGTCACAGTAACAAAAAGCTCTAAATCACTGTTGATTAGAGAAGTGCAAATTAAAACAACACTGAGGTACCACATTTTCAAAATGACTAATATGACAGAAAAAGAAAATGACAAATGCTGGAGGGGTATGGAAAAACTGAGACTGTAAAGCACTATTGGTGGAGTTATGAACTGATCAAATTTGAAGAGCAATTTGGAATTATGCCCAAGGAGCTATAAAAGTTCATACGCTTTGATCCAGCAATACCACTAACAATTCTGTATCCCCAAAAAGATTTTTTTAAAGGGAAAAGAACCTATTTTGACAAAAAAATACTCAGAATCTCTTTTCATAGTGGCGAAGAATTGGAAATTAAAGGGATGCCCATCAATCAGAAAATGGTTGAGCAAGTTCTGGTATATGATTGTAATGGAATATTATTGTGCCATAAGAAATGAAGAACAGGATTGTTTCAGAAAACCCTGTAAAGACTTATTTAAACTGATACAGTGTGAAGTGAACAGAACCAGGAGAATAATATTATACACAGTAACAGCAATATTGTATGATGAACAACTGTGAAGGACTTAGTGATTCTCAAAAATACAATGATCCAAGAAAATCTCAAAGGACTCACAATGAAAAATGCTATCTGTCTCTAGAGAAAGAACTGATGGTTTGTGACACAGACTGAAGCAGAGAATTTTTTTTCTTTTTTTATTTCTTTCCTTTTTTTCTTTCTTCTTTCTTCCTTCCTCTTTATTTTTTCTAATTTTTTTTACCAAAAAATGAAAAATATGGAATTGTTTTACATGATTACACAGGAATATCCTATATCATATTGCTTATCATCTCGGGGAGAGGGGTGGGTAGGGAAGGAGGGATAGAATTTGGGACCCAAAACTTAACAATGAATGTTAAAAATTGTTTATATATGTAATTGAGTGGAAAATACTTTTTTAAAAAGCCATGGACTCTGATCTTAGAGGAGAGTAGAATCCAAAACTAATGGTTTTGCCTGCTAGTCCCAAAATAATGTTTCACTCTCATCCTTGCTCTTACCCCTATCCCCAAGCATAGAGATAACAATGGGAACTCCACTTTGTCCTCCTCTTTATCACATTATCTTTTTAAAGACATTTGGAAAAAGTATAAGGAAGTGTATATCACTTTACATTATTCTTTATCTTGGTTGATGGAGAGATGAGGGGTGGAAAGGTAGTGTTGGCCAGAGGGGAGGGGCGTAGAGCTTCTAGGGAGCTGAGTGTGTCTCACCAAAGGCTTACTCCTGCTGAGTTCACAGCACTTCTGCTCTGCAGGTGGAAATCTAAAAATAAGAACTCAATAGCAAAGACAGTACGCCTATAAAATAACTAAGCCAGAACCCCTTCCCCCCACCTCCTATTGCATTTGTGCCAGGGAAAGCTGCTCTTTCTTATAATTCTCAAGAGTTTGTCTTTATTTCCTACTATGTTGACTGGCATCCAGGCCAGGCTCTCTACTGAGGACACCAGGGTACTCACTGGTAAATCTGAGTGCCCGTAGACTTCTAATAGGAGGGGTCATATACACTAATACCCACACTGATAATGTATAAGCAGGTTGAGGCCTAGAATAAAAGTATCCCTCAGATTATAGTTATTCATAGGTTTACAGACACAAAATTCAACCTCCCACCCCACTGTTGATCCATTCACCACACAAAAGAAGAATCAGTCTCCTTACTGGTGATTTGTCCTCCCATTACACCCAATCACCACTAATTAAGCTTTAAATACATACATATTGCACCTGAGGTTCAATACTCAGAGAAATTTGGCAGTTTGACCAAAGGCTATTCAGATAAAAGCCATGAATAAAAGTTTTGCAAGTTATCATGAATATAATCCTAGGAAAACCTTTGAGAGTTTTTCTTGTCTGTATACCCTTGCCTCCTGAACAAAGGGAACTAGAATCATGTCAAACAGAGAGGCATCTCTGAAGTCAAGTCCAGCCCTTTCATTTTACTGAGGAGGAGGAAAATGTCCATCCAGAGAAGTAAAATAGCTTCTTCTGGACAGTATTCAAACCCATGCCATGACACCCACACTGAGGTTAGGGCAGGGATAAGGAGAGAAGAGGGAGGGAAGAAGGCTTGAGGAGAAGCAAAAAAAACTGATGATTTACTGTGCAAAAATGACATAAGCTGTCAATGAGAATAGAATAAAAGGATAGGACTGGAGTTGCTGAGCCCAGTTCCCTGAGAGCATGTTCTGAGCTTTCCTTTCTCTTTACTACTGTATTATCAGTATCTATCACACTGCCCTACCCATATTTTTTAATTGAATTTTCTTTCCACTAAAAACATATATATATATACATATATATATATACATATGTAAATACTCTTTTATTTTTCCAATCACATGTAAAGATAGTTTTCAACATTCATTGAATGCCAATTTTTCCTCCCTCCATCTCTCCCATCCACCCTCCCCAAGACAGCAAGCAATCTGATACAGATGATACCAGTGTAAATATGTAAACATATTTCCACATTTTTCATGTTGTGAAAAGAACAAAAGGGGAAAGCCACACACACACACACACACACACACCATAAATTCGAAAATAGTATGCTTTGATCTACATTCAGGTGACTAAGTTCTTTCTCTGAATGTGAATAGCATTTTCCATCACGAGTCTTTTGGAATTGTCTTGAAGCATTCTATTGTTTAGAAGAGCTAAGTTAATCTTAGTTGATCATTGCACAATGTTGCTATTACTGTGTACAATGTTCTCCTGGTTTTCCTCACTTCAGTCAGCATCAATTCATGTAAGTCCTTCCAGGTTTTTTCTGAAATCCAGCTGCTCATCATTTCTTATAAGACAATAGTATTCTATTATATTCATAAAAATATATATAATATATTATATTCAACTTGTTCAGCCATTCCCCAACTGATGGGCATCCCCTCAATTTCCAATTCTTTGCATCCTCAAATAAAGCTGCTATAAATATTTTTGTACATGTAGGTCCTTTTCACTTTTTTATAATCTCTTTGGGATACAGACCTAAGAAGTGATATTGCTGAATCAAAAGGTATAGACAGTTTTTATAGCCTTTGGGCATAGTTCCAAATTGCTCTCCAGAAAGGGTGGATCAGTTCACAACTCCACCAAAAACATATTACTGTTCCACTTTTCCCATGTCTTATCTAACACCCATCATCTTCCTTTCTATCATTTTAGCCAATATGTTAGGTGTGAAGTGATGACCTCAGATTTATTTAAATTTGCATTTCTCTAATCAATAGTGATTTAGATCATTTCTTCATGTGGCTATACATAGATTTAATTTCTTCCTCTAAAATCTACCTGTTCATACCCTTTGGTCATTTATCAATTGAGGAATGACTTGTATGCTTACAAATTTAACTCAGTTCTCTCTATATATATATATTTTTTTCACTTTCTCTCTTTTTTATTTTTTTTTTAGTTTACATCATTCATTTCCACAACATTTTGAGTTACAAATTTTCTCCCCATTTTCCCCTACCCACTGCCCCAATAATAATAACAATATGTATATATATTTTTAAATATTTGATTTTAAAACTTTTAATTCCAGCTTCATTCCCTTCCTCCCTGGTCACCCACCCTCACTGGGAACATAAGCAATTCGATATAGGTTGTACATGTGTAGCTATGCAAAATATTTCCACAGTTGATATATTGTGAAAAGTAAACTATATTTCCTTCCATCCTATCCCACCCCCCACTTGTTCTATTCTCTACTTTGATCCTGTTCCTTTTCAAAAGTGGGCATTTCCAACTTCCCTCCCCCCCAGCCTGCCCTCCCTTCCATCATCTCCCCTCTAATTCCCTTCCCCTCTACTCTCCTGTAGGGTAAGATACCCAATTTAGTGTGTATTTCATTCCCTCTCCAAGCCAAATTCGATGAGAATAAGGTTGACTCATTCCCTTTTGCCTTCCTGTTCTTCCCCTCCATTGCAACAGTTTCTCCTTGCCTCTTCTATATGAGATAATTTACCCCATTCTGTCTCTCCCCATCTCCTCTCACTATATTCCTCTCTCACCTCTTAATTTCACCTTTTAAGTATCATCCCTTCCTATTCAATTGGTCCTGTGCCCTCTGTCTATCTATACCTGTGCACATATATACACACACTCACATATGTATTCATATGCTCCTATATAGACATATATATGTATGTATACATGTATATATATATATGTATGTATACATATAAATATACAAATTTCTATTCCCTTCAACTATTCTCATACTGAGAAAAGTTTCATAAGTTACAATTATTATTTTTCTATGTAGGAATATAAGTAGCTCAATTTTAATAAGTTCCTTATGATTTCTTTTCCTGTTTACCTTCTTATGCTTCTCTTGTTTCTTGTATCTGAATGTAAAATTTTCTAGTCAGCTCTCATTTTTTCATCAAGAAAGCTTGAAAGTTCTCTGTTTCACTGAATGACCATATTTGCCCCTGAAACATTATACTCAGTTTTGCTGGGTAGGTGATTCTTGGTTTTAATCCCAGTTCCTTTGACCTCCAGAATATTATATTCCAAGCCCTTCAATCCCTCAGTGTGAAGCTGCCAGATCCTGAGTTATCCTGATTGTGTTTCAACAATAGTCAAATTTCTTGTTTCAAATATTCAAGTTTCTTCCTGACTGCTTGCAATATTTTCCCCTTGATCTGGGAACTCCAGAACCTGGCTTTAATATTCATAGGAGTTTTCTTTTTGGGAGCTTTTTCAGGAGGTCATCTGTGGATTCTTTCAACCTCTATGTTGCCCTCTGGTTCTAAAATATCAGGGCAATTTTCCTTGAGAATTCCTTCAAGGATGATTTCTAGATTCTTTTTTTGATGATGGCTTTTAGGTAGTCCCATAATTTTTTAATTATCTCTCCTAGATCTATTTTCCAGGTCAGTGGTTTTTCCAATGAGATATTTCACATTGCCTTCTATTTTTTTTTTCATTTGTTTGGATATGTTTAATAATATCTTGATTTCTCATAAAGTCACTAGCTTCCATTTGCTCCAATCTAACTCTGAAGGATTGATTCTCTTCAGTGAGCTTTTGAGATTCTTTTTCCATCTGGCAAATTTGGCTTTTTAAGGCATTCTTTTCCTCATAGCCTTTTTGAGCCTCTTTTGCCATCTGAGTTAGTCTATTTTTTAAGATGTTATTTTCTTCAGTCAGGTTTGTTGACTCTCATTTCATAATTCTCTTGCATCATTCTAATTTCTCTTCCCAATTTTTCCTCTACTTCTCTTATTTGGTTTTCAAAATAATTTTTAAGCTCCTCTATGGCCTGTAACCAATTCATATTTTTCTTGGAAGCTTTTGGTGCAGGAGTTCTGACTTCACTGTCTTCCTCCTGTTCCATGCTTTGATCCTTTTTGTCCCCAAAATAGGAGTCTAATGCTGGAATGCTTTGTTTGCTTTGCTTCCTTTGCTTGCTCATGCTGCCACTCAATTATTTGACTTTTGAGCCTTTTGCCACAGTAGAATTCTGCTACCAGAAAAGGGAGTTTTATCCCAAATGCTGGGATTTTGGCAGCTGCTGGAGCCCTTAGTTGGGTGCCCACTCTGAAGCTCCCACATGCTCTGGTAGACTGTTCTCACACCCCAGGACTTCCACCCTAGACAGCAATCCAGATCCAAGCAGGTTAAAGCAAGAGTGATTACCCCTCAGACTGTTAACTTGGTCCCCCTACAATCTGCAGACCAGGAGCTCTGAAGCAACCACGAGGCAGGTGACTGCAAGGCCATGGAGCCTCAGCTGCTTCTCGCCCTGGGGGCAAGGGCCATACCATACTCCTGAATTCCCAGGTCCCAAAGTCCACACTGCATTGACTTCTTACTTCATCCTTAGCATATATGGGTTGATAATTCTGGAAACCACCATAGCTGCTAGTGATCTAATGTCCCTCCAGCTGGTGGCTGGTCAGATTGCCCTGAGGCTAATACCTCTGGCTCAAGCAGGGCTGGGCTCAGCTCCCAGAGTGCTATGCTGGCTGCTTCCTGCCAGCCTGCGAGGCTGTCCTCAGTGGGAGGTTAGCTTCTCTGTGTCATTTTGTGGGTTCCATAGCTTCAAAGTTTGTCTAGAGTCATTTTGTACATGAATTGGAGGAGGTGGGAGCCAGAGCTGCATGGAAGTACTGTTTCTACTCTGCCATCTTGACTCTGTCCCCTTCTTTATATATTTTAGAAATGAGGCCTTTGTCAGTAAGACTTGCTGGTTTCCCAGCTTTCTGCTTTCCTTGTAATCTTGATTGTAATGGTTTTGTTTGTGCAATTTTTTTTATTTAATGTAATCAAAATTATGCATTTTGCATTTCATAATTTTCTCTATCTCTTGTTTTGTCATTAAATTTTTCCCTTCTACATAAATCTGACAGAAAATTTATTCCTTGCTCTCCTAATTTGCTAATGTCTAAATCATGTACCTATTTTGACCTTATCTTTGTACACAATGTGGAATGGTGATCTATACATAGTTTTTGCCATATCATTTTCCATTTTTCCATCAGTTTTTGTCAAATAATGAGTTATTATCCCAGAAGCTGGAGTCTCTGGATTATCAAAAGTTGATTACAATTGTGATTTACTACTGTGTCTTTTGTACCTCATCTATGCCAGTGATCTATCACTCTATTTCTTAGCCAGTACCAAATAATTTTGATGATTGCTACTTTATAATACAATTTTAGATCTGATATGTCCAGGCCAGCTTCATTTGCATTTTTTCATTAATTTCCTTGATATTCTTGACCACTTGTTCTTCCAGATTCATGTTATTATTTTTCTAGCTCTATAAGTTTAGTATTCTGCTTGCTAGGGCACTGAATAAATAACTTCATTTAGGTAGAGTTGTCATTTTTATTACATTAGCTCAGCCTATTCATGAGCAATTGATATTTTTCCAGTTGTTTAAATCTGACTTTATTTGTGTGAAAAGTGTTTTGCCATTGTGTTCACATGGTTCCTGGGTCTGTCTTTGCAAGTAGAAGGTCAAATATTGTCTACATTTATTTTTAATGGAATTTCTCATTCTATCTCTTGAGGGTGAGGTTTGTTGGTAATAATATATAGAAATGCTGCAGGGTTGTCTCCAGCCATTCTGATCTATGTCTTGCCACAGGACTCAGAGGGCTCTGGAGAAGAAAGTGAGGTTAGTAACCTCTCAAGCCTTCTCTCACTTAAATCCAATTCACTTGAAAGCCATGGGATCATCTTCCTGATTTCATGATCCTCATCAAGAAGGAAGAACAAACAAGAACAACAATACAAACACTGATGATTTATGTGTGTTTATTTTATATCCTGCAAATTTATTAAAGTTGTTAATTATTTCAACTACTTGTTTATTTGTTTTTGGGTGCTGGAAGGCAGATTTTCTAAATATATCATCATATCATCTGCCAAGAATGATAATTTTATTTCCTCATTGCCTTTTCTAACTAGTTCAATTTATTTTTCTTCTTTTATTGCTAATGCTGACATTTCTAGTATAATATTGAATGATAGATGTGATAACAGGCATCTTTGTTTCATCCTCAATCTTATTGAGAAGGCTTCCAGCTTTTTTCCCATTGCAGATAAAGCTTACTGATAATTTTAGATAGATACTAATTATCATTTTAAAGAAAATTCCATTTATTCCTATTTTCTCTATTGTTTTTTATAGGAAAGGGTGCTTTATTTTGTCATAAGCACTGTCTGCATCTATTGAGATAGTCATATGGTTTCTATTGGTTTTGTTATTGGTATGGTCAATTATGCTGATAATTTGGGTTTTTTTTCCTAATATTGAACCAGCCCTGCAATCCTGGTATAAATCCTATCTAATCATAGTATATTATCCTGGCAATAAATGGCTGCAATCTCTTTGCTAATATTTTATTTATTTATTTTGCATTAATATTAATTAGTGAAATTGGTATAAAATTTTCTTCCTCTGTTTTGGCTCTTCCTGGTTTAGGTATCAGTACCATATTTGTCATAAAAGGAATTTTGTAGGATTTTCCCAAATAGCTTATATAATATTTCAGTTAATCATTCTTTAAATGTTTGGTAGAACTCACTTGTGAATCCATCTGGCCTTGGATATTTTTTCCTGGGGAGTTCATTGATGGCTCTTTTGATTTCTTTTTCTAAGATGGGATTATTTAACTATTTTATTTCTTCTTCTGTTAATCTGAACAATTTATATTTTTTTTGTAAATATTCATCTATTTCACTTAGATTTCAGATTTATTGGCATACAATTGAGCAAAATAGCTCCTAATTATTGATTTAATTTCCTCTTCATTGTTGGTGACTTCTCCCTTTTCATTTTTTATTTTGGTAACCTGGTTTTCTTCTTTCTTTTTCCAAATCAAATTAACTAAAGGTTTGCCTATTTTATTGGGGCTTTTTAGTTGTATTTAATAGTTTTCTTTCTTTAAATTTTATTAATCTCTCCTTTGATTTTCAAAATTTCTAACTTTTTGCTTAGGTGTGGATTTTTTTTAATTCCAGTTTTTATTTATTTAAAAAGACCAATAAGAGGGAAGAGGGAGGGGACTGCAAGGTTTATCCTGAGAAAGTGCCAGAGCCCCTGCCCCTTCAAGGCCCAGGCAGGGCAAGGGACACATTTTTCTTGGAAACAAAAATTTAGAAAGAATTCCAACAAATTGTTGCACAAAACACCCCTGAAAATGGAGAGAACCTTCGGTCACCGAATCCCCTGGCCAAGCAGTGCCTATGGAGCCCCTTCTGGAAAAGAACAGACCCCAGAGCCAGCAGTGCCCAGGGCAAGCTGGCAGAGTCCACCCACAACCCGCTGCTCACTGATGGCAGGGCATCTGGCTCAGTCCTCCTCGTTGTCCTCACTGTCCTCCCCCTCGTCGTCTGCAGCGCGTTTCCTTTTCTCTCCATGCTGGGGTTCTTCTCCCTCTTCCTCTTCATCCTCCTCTCCATCATCATCATCATCCTGCTCATCTTCTACCCCATCTTCTTCCTCCTCCTCATCATCTTCTCCATCAACATCTTCATCATCCTCATCCTCATCAAGTTCCTCCTCTTCTTCACCTATCACTTCCCCATTCTCCCCGCAAACACTATCCAGGCCCTCCCTTCCAGTCTCAGGGTCCGAATCTGGAGCTTCCTTGTCATCGACATCGTAGCCATCGAGGTAGGTGAGTTGGGGCAAAAGGGCAAACACACTCTCCTGGTAGCTCATCAGCATGGTTATGTTGCATTTGAAAAGGTCCAGGCTCTTAAGGTTCGGCAGTTTCTTCAGGGGCTCCAATGTGTTGATGTCCTTGATTTTGTTCCCACTCAGGTTTAACTGGATCAGGCTGGGTGTTCATTCTGCCAGGACCTCCAGGCCCCCAGAGAGGTGGTTATCACTCAGCTCCAACTTTCAAAGTCGGGGAAGCTTGGGTAGGTTGGCCAAAGATACAAGGTTGATGTCGACCATGCTGAGAAACTCAAGGTTTTCAAATTCTGAAGACAGGCCCCCAATCTTCCCATCATCTGAGAAGCAGTTATCCAAGACTAGATCTTTCACCTCCCCCGGCTTCCTGTTCCGCAGCTCCAGAGTAACCCGCTTCTTGATGTCCATGGCCACGCAGCCCGAGCCCAGCCCAGCCAGGGAGCCCCGAGAGCCACCGCCGCCCAGTTGTGGATTTTTAATTTGCTCTCTTTCTAGCTTATTTTGTTTGCCCAATTCATAGACCTGCTCTTTCTCTATTTTATTCATGTAAGCATTTAGAGAAATGAAATTTCCCTAAGTACTTCTTTGGCTGAATCTCATAAATTTTGGCATGTTTTCTCATTATTGTCATTCTCTTTGATGAAAGTATTTATTGTTTCTATGATCTGTTTGACCTGCTCATTCTTTAGGATGAGATTATTTAGTCTCCAATTAATTTTTAATCTATCTTTCCATTTCCTGATGAAAAGAGAAGAGCTGAAGAGAAAATTTGATTTTCAAATACAAGACTGAAGATCATAAAAAGGTAAATCAGGGGGTAGCTAGGTGGAGCAGTGAATAAAACACCAGCCAGTCAGTAGGACCTTAGTTCAAAATTACATGTAATTTTTATTTCATCTTGATCTGAAAAGGATGTCATGAGTAGTTCTGCCTTTCTGCATTTGATTTTGAATGTTTTTTACACCTTAACACATGACCAGTTTTTGTATAGCTGCCATGTACTGCTGAGAAAGAGGTATTTTCCTTTCTATACCCCTTCAATTTTCTCCAGAGGTCTATCATATTGAACTTTTCTGCAATTCTATTCACCTCCTTAACTTCTTTCATGTTCATTTTGTGGTTGGATTTCCCTAGTTCTGGGAAGGGGAGGTTCAGGTTCCCCATTAGAGTTTTGCTGTAATACTTAACTGTCCCACTAAGAATTTGAATGCTATACCACCCCATGCATATATGTTTAGTATTAATATTACTTCATTGTCCATGCTATCTTTTAGCAAGATGTAGTTTTCTTTCTTGTATCTTTTAATTAGATCTATTTTTATTTTTGCTTTGTCTGAGATCAGGATTGCTACCTCTGCTTCTTTTACTTCTGCTGAAATATAATATATTCTGCTTCAGTCTTTTCCCTTACTCTGTGTGTCTCTCTATGCTTCAGATGTGTTTCTGGTAAACAAAATATTGTAGGATTCTGGTTTTTGATCCATGCTGCTATCCACTTCCATTTTATGGGAGAGTTTATCCTATTCATATTCACAGTTATGATTACTGTGTGTTTCTCTCAACCCTATTTTTCTCATGTTCATATTTTTGTCTCTCTCCTTTCACCCTATCTCTCCTTACCTGTGCTTTGTTTCTAA
>NW_027185712.1:10558304-10570326 GCF_028583685.1 Petaurus breviceps papuanus | reverse complement strand
CACATCCTTCCTCAATTTGCCCTTCTTCCTATCAGTTCCCCCCTCCTTTTCTTTTCCCCTTCCCCTACTGCTTCTCTATGGGGTAAGATCTATTTCTTTACCTAAATGTGCATGTTATTCCCTCTTTGAACCAAATCCACTGAGAGTGAGGTTTAAACAATGCTCAACCACTCCCTTCTTTCTTGCTACTGTAACAGGTCTTTCATGCCTAGTCATGTGATATAATTAACCTTGTTCTGGCTCCCCCTTTTATTCTTTCTCAATTACAATCCTTTTTTTCATCCCTTAATTGTTTTGTTTATCATCACATCAAAGTAAATGTATACTCATACCCTTCATCTAAGTATACTCTTTCTAACGGCCCTAATAGAGATACAATTCTTAAAAGTTACAAGTATTATCTTCCTATCCAAGGATGTAAATAGTTTAATTTTATTGAAAATTATATTATTTTTATTTTGGTTCGTTCATTTTTTCTTTCTTGTTTACCTTTGTTTTTTGAGGGGGGAAGGCAAAACAATTGGGGTTAAGTGACTTGCCCAAGGTTATGCAGCTAGTAAATGTATCAAGTATCTGAGACTGGGTTTGAACTCAGGTCCTAATGACTGGCTGGTGTTTTATTCACTGCTCCACCTAGCTACCCCCTGGTTTACCTTTTTATGATCTTCAGTCTTGTATTTGAAAATCAAATTTTCTCTTCAGCTCTGCTCTTTTCATCAGGAAAGTTTGAAAGTCCTCTACTTCATTGAATATCTATCTTTTCCCCCAAAAGATTATGCTCAGTTTTGCTGGGCATTTGATTCTTGGTTGTAATTCAAGCTCCTTTGCCTTCCAAAATATTATATTGCAAGGCCTCCGATCCTTAAAAGCATAAACTGCTAAATCCTTGTAATCCTGATTGTGACTGCTTGAATTTATTTAATTGTTTCTTTCTGGTGGCTTGCAGTATTTTCTTGTTCACCTGATAATTCTGGAATTTGGCCACAATATTCCTTGGAGTTTTCATTTTAGAATTTCTTGCAGAAGATGATTAGTGAATTCTTTCAATGACTACTTTACTTCCTGGTTCTAAGATATCAGGACAGTTTTTCTTGATAATTTCTTGAAAAATTATGTGATGATGTCCAGGCTTTTTTTTGGGGGGGGGAGATCATGGTTTTAAGGTTGTCCCATAATTCTTAAATTATTTCTCCTGTATCAATTTACCAGGTCCATTTTTCTTACAATGAGGTATTCAACATTATGTTCTTTTTTTTCATGCTTTTCATATTATTTGATTGATTCTTGATGTCTCATAGAATCATTAGATTCCACTTGCCCAAGTCTAATTTTTAAGGAATTATTTTCTTCAGTTAGCTTTTTACTCCCTTTTCCATTTGTCCAATCCTACTTTTTTAATTGTTTTCTTCAGTGATTTTTTTTTTCACTTGGCCAATTCTGGTTTTTAAGGAGCCATTTTCTTTAGTCAGTTTAGTGTTTCCTTTTTCAAATTGTTGACCTTTTTTTATTTCATAATTCTTCTGTGTAACTCTCACTTCTTTTCCTAATTTTTCTTTTACCTCTCTTACTTGATTTAAAAAAAATTCTTTTTGAACAATTCCAAGAGAACATTTAGGCTTGAGACCAATTCATACTCCCTTTTGAGGCTTCATGTGTAGGCAATCTGACATTGTTGTTCTTTCCTGAGTTTGTGTTGTGATCTTCCCTGTCACCATATTAGCTTTCTATAGTCAGGGCTCTTTTTGTTTTTTGCTCACTTTTTAAAATTTGAGTTCTGTTCCTTGGGTGTAGAGAACACTGTTAAAAGTGTCTTGTACTGGGGGCCAGGAACCTAGTCACTGGTTTACTGTACTGGGGCCTTTGGGGTTGGTGGCTTGTTCCCTACACTGGAGTGACCCAGGTTAATCTTATCTGTTGCGCCTGGGGTTCCAGTGCTGGCAGTTTACTTGCTGCACTGGAGCTTAGGACCTCTCAGTTGGCCTCCTGTGACACTGGCCTGCTGAGGCAGTGCTGCAGGGCTTTTGTTGCTGGCCTATGCTGTGGCTAAGAGTCTCCCACTGACTTTCCTGGAAACCTCCTGCACTGGGATCTGCTCCTCTTTTACCCAAGTGAGAAACACCTTTCCTGAAGTCCTTCTAAGTTATCTTGGGCTGGAAAATAGGACAATTATTGAGGACTTCAACAATTGGGGAGGGGGTAGGGAAGGGGGAAGAATCTTCCATACCAATTGTTGAAGTCCTCAATAATTGTCCCCAACATTATGGAGGACTTCTTGTCTCCAACAGGGCTCTTCAACTCCTACCTTTAGGTCCTATACTCCCCAAATCTCTAATTAGTTAGGGTTCCCTTTAGCTAGTCAAACTGTCCTCTATATAACCTCCTTCCTCTAGTTCCCTCCCTAGGGCCCTGTGCTCCAAATAGTGAAAGTTCCCTGTATAATCAAACTGAGCCATATTCACCATCATGATATTCTTCAACTATCTTCATGCCATAATGACACCAATGTACCCTTTTTATGTTTCCCTCCCTTCAACAATACAGCTTTTGTTTTAGGAACAATAATTAATCAAAAATATTATTTCTGGAAAGGTGCTGAAAATCAACTCTCTTATGGCTCCAGTCACTATCTCCTCAAAATACCCCTCCCAGGATGTTCCTTTATATGTGTTTTCTTCTCTTACTAGAATGTAAACTCTTTAATGGCAGGGACTATTTTCTTTTTGTATTTATATACCCAACATGCTTAGGACAATGTCTGGCAGACACTAAGTGCTTAATAAATGCTTTTTCATTCATTCTATCCATGGCACACACCATACTAATGCATTTTAATGCTATTTAATATACCACAATTGTATGGTTCACTCTTCCTATTAGGGTTCTTTCTAACTGAAGCAAATTGGATTTTCTTACCAAACCACTATCAATACCTTAACCAAGGGTCTTGGAAAAACACAGGTTCATGAAATTCATAGAAATTGAAAGTTTAATGATTCTTTGGTCTGGAAAATGAAAGCTTGGTAGTTATGTTATTAAAATCTATAAAGTCCTGAGAGAAATAGAGTAGGGAAGTGGGAAATGCTTTACTAAATCCTAGAATACTAGAACTAGGTGAAGGAGGGAAAGAGTATAGCTTGAAGTTGAGTCACTAAATGATTTCTCTCAGCCTCATTTTTTCGTCTTGACTCCTAACTCTCCCCATTAGTTGAGCTCAGTTGAGAAACATATGTGAGAGTTAAAAGAGACTAGAAACTTTTCCTTTATCTGCAGCTACATATCAAATGATGTCCCTATCTTGGTCATTAGTCCTATCCAGTACCTCTTCACTGAGTACTTAAATTGAAGTACTAAAGTACTTAAAGTGAAGTACTTCACTTGTACTTAAACAAGATATTATTATTTAATTATTAATAGGTTCTTGTGGGCACATCAAATACCAATATAAACATACAAACAGTAAGTGCAAAGCTTACTAGTCCTGCCCACTACCATTTATATATACAATAAATGGGCAGAGATATTTCACCATCCTCATCAAATTTCTCCTCTAGAATTTCATCTTCTTAGTGGAAATACCCACTAGGAAGGGATTTTATGGGCAAACAATTCATCTGAGTAATGTTTGGCATGCTTTGCATTGTGGTCACTAAACTGATATTCCAGTTTAGATGTCATTCTCCTGGGAGTACTGAGCAACATGAAATTTTCCCAGGATTTGATCATCTCTGTATAAAGAAGTAAAATCAAGTTCCTAAGTCTTCAAAGTTCAAACCTATAAAGATGAAATCTACTCAAGTGTAGGCGTAAAGAGACCAGGGTTTGAATCATGCCTCCAACAATTAAGATGTTAGAATTTTGGAATTTTTATGGACTTTAGAAAAAAAAAATGTCCAGCCCTGCTCCTCTATTTTATAAAGAAACTCAGGTTTAGTATTAGTGCCTTCCCTCTGCTGATTCTCTCTCATTTTTGTATAATTGTTGTCGGATTGCCTTTCCCTCCATTAGATTGTAAGTTCCTTGACGACAGGAACTATTTCTTTATCTTTCTTTGTATTCTCTTAGCACAGAGCCTAGCATATAACATGCTTAATAAATGCTTACTGAGATGACAAAGGGATAAAATGATTGGCCTAAAGTCGTAAAGTATGTGCCAGGGTCCATATTTATAGCTAGAGTTGACCTTCATCATGTAGTCAGTGTGATCATGTTATAGAAGAGGATATAGGACAGTGAAACCAAAAAAAAAAAAAAACATAGTGACTTGCCCAAGGTTACACAGGAAGATCTAGCAGAGATTCAAATTCATTTTCTCTAACTTCACATTCAAGGCCCTTTATAGACTACATTGGCTCCCAAAGTGAGATTTGTTGGGAGCGAAGGCCTTCGGGCTAGGTACCCTTCCCCCCATGAGAAAGCCACACCCCCGAGTACCATGTTCCGAGAATCGGCCGACCTTGAAATGTTCCAGTACCAGATGTCCTAATCAGAAGTTTTAGTTAAACCGCAGAAGTTTCAGTTGCTACCCATGGAAACTCCCCTCCCTCCTCCCTTTCTCTACTTCCTCATTCCCCAAGAGTATATATGTTTTGTTTTAGCATAATAAAGCCAGACCTAGACCTTGATACAAACTCGCTTGGTCTCACTCTTTCTTTCCCACCCATTCCTTTGCAGGCTGGGTCCTCCTCGGCCCCACGAATAACTTGGTCCCGCTGGACGGGACAAGTGGCGCCCAGCGTGGGGCCCGAGGCACGGACCCTCGCCAGACGGACCAGTACCTAGAAGAGAAGTCGTCGCGACCCCTTTTTCGGTGAGGAACCCCCCGGCTGTAAGAGCCCCCGTTCTTGGTAAGTTGAATTCGTCCGTCTCACATTCATGGGTCAAAAATTATCTAAAGAACAGGTCTTTATAAAGGACCTTAAATCATTACTCAGGGAAAGGGGAGTTAGAGTTAAGAAAAAGGATTTAGTAAAGTTTTTTTTATTTGTGGATAATGTTTGCCCTTGGTTCATTGTAAATGGGCCAGAGATTCACCCTGGCAAATGGCAGAAGGTTGGTAAAGATCTAAATAGAAAATTGCAAACAGAAGGTCCGGAAGCGGTCCCTGTGACTGTCTTCTCTTATTGGGGCCTCATTAGAGATATTGTAGAAGCAGCCTACAAGGACCCAAATAACCAACAATTACTGTCAGTCGCGGAATTCTGCCTCCGCCCCCTGTCCTGAGCAGCCTCCTTGGCCTCCTTGCCCCCCGCCGGCAAAGAGCCCTCTCGGCCCCTGTCGGTGGTAATAGACATGCCCGTAGCCCCAAGACGACCCCTCTATCCCCCCCTTCCCAAGGAGGAACCACCTCCGACCGACTCCCTTAACTTTCCAATATTTGCAAAAGAACCCAGCAGTGATATTTTAGACCCTGGAGATGCGGCAACCTTGGAGGATGAGGCAGCTCGTTATAATGACCCTGATGGACCCCTTGGACCTCTCCTCAACACAAGCCCCCATCAAATTCCTCCCTCTTATGTGGTTCAGACTTGTGCACCTGCCCTTCTTTCGCCTGGCTTATCCCCTGCCACCCTCATAGAAGCTAGAAATCAGCTTTCCACCCAGGTTAATGAACTTCCAGAAGTCCTTGACCTCCAAAAACAATTTGTTCAGCTTTCTACTGAGCTCTCCTCCTTACAGAAAACGCTGCATAATTCTGTTCTCCTCCTAGCTTCAGGGGACTCAGTTGCTCCTCCCCCGCCTCCCCGCCAGAAGGGACCCTCTCGTAAAACCAGAGATGTAAGGTTAACCTTTCCTGTAGTAACCTGCTCCGATAAGTCCGCCCCCCCTTCCGATGGCCCCTCCACTTCTGCCGTAAAGCCCTCCGCTGCTGATGACTCAAGGTGCTCCCCCTGCAGGGTTCCGTAAATTAAATTTTAAAACCTAAAAGGATCTGAAGGCCTCAGTCAAATCTTACGGACCTAATGCGCCTTTCACACTCTCAGCCCTTGAGGCCATGTCCCACGGAGGCCATATGCTCCCCGGAGAATGGGTCCGTGTAGTTCAAGCAGTCCTTTCGCGCAGGCAATTCCTAACCTGGAAGGCAGGTTTTTTTCAGTGGCTGCCAGTCCGCTGCCGCTGCTAACTTGAAATCTCCACATTTGCCTTCTGTGAACTGGACTTATGAGAAACTTAGTGGACAAGGGAAATATGCGGAAGAAGACCTACAGCGGCGTTTCCCCATGGGGCTTTTGGCCCAGACCGCCAACGCAGCCCTTGCCTTGGCGATCCCTGCCCAACACTGGCTCCCCCTTTGCGCCCCTCAATAAGATCGTTCAGGGAGGGCAGGAAGATTTTTCTGAATATGTCACTGAGAGGACCCTGGGGCAAGAGGCTGCTAATGACCAACTTGTTAAGCGCTTAGCTTATGAGAATGCTAATAATGCCTTCCGAGCTGTACTACACGGCAAATGGAGAGATAAATCCCTTGATGAAATGGTTCGTTTGTGCCGCGATATAGACCCCCTTGCTTCCAAAATGTCACATGCCGTGCATTTAGCTATAGGAGCGGCATTCCAAGCAGGCGGGCCTCCTAGAAATTGTTTCCGGTGCGGCCAGCCCGGTCATTTTGCTCACCAATGCCCTGGGGACACCCCATCCCCTGCAGGCCCTACAAAACAGCTAAATCAACCCTCTACTGTTTGCCCTCGTTGTGGAAAAGGGAAACATTGGGCCAATACCTGTCGGTCTGCCACTGACGTGGACAGCCAACCCTTACCCTCCCATCAGGGAAACGGCCGGAGGGGCCAGCCCCGGGCCCCTCAACCCATTCCCTTTGTACAAGCCTCGGGGAACAGCCCCTCCGCCCAGCACCCCCCCTCTGCCTCGCAACAACAGGAAGCGCAGGGGTGGACCTGTGTGCCGCCTCCCCCACAATATTGAATCCGGAAGATGTGGTGCACACCATTCCTACGGGTGTCTTTGGCCCTCCCTCACCGAATTCTTATTTCTTTGTTATGGGCCGCGCGTCCTCCACCCTTGCTGGCCTGATGATTCATCCCTCCCTGGTTGATAATGACTATACCGGAGAGATCCAGCTGCTTGCTACCGCCCCCTATGGCTCCATCTCGATTGATAAGGGACAACACTTGGCCCAGGCTTTGCCGCTCCCCCTGGATACTGCTTACCCTGCCCTTGCCAAAAGGCACGGAGTATCCCGGCCCGGATCATCCAACCTGTACTGGGTCCAGGCCATCTCTCAGGAATGCCCTACTCTTAAACTCACAATACAGGGTCAGATTTTTGAAGGTATTTTAGATTCTGAGGCCGACTCTACCGTTTTGTCACAAGAAGCCTGGCCCACTGCTTGGCCTTTGCAGGCCTCCATAACCCACTTACAAGGCATTGGTCAGTCCAGGAACACCCTCCAAAGTTCCCAATGGTTACCCTGGAAGGATAATGAAGGAAATGCTGGTACCGTCCGGCCGTTTGTGGTTCCTGGACTGCCTGTTAATCTCTGGGGTAGGGACATCCTTTCTCAGATGGGAGTCATTATGTGCAGCCCCAATGTGATTGTGGCCCAGCAGATGCTCTCCCAGGGATTCCTCCCAGGACAAGGTCTTGGAAGAAACAAACAGGGACATTTGACCCCCGTACCGACTGCCCCTAAGGTGGGTCGTGCAGGCTTGAGCTCCCACAACCCCAGACTATCAAAACTGATAATGGGCCTGGTTACACTAGCATTGCTTTTCGACAGTTCTGCGCCCAAATAGGGATTAAGCACATCACAGGCATCCCATATAACCCTCAAGGCCAAGGCATAGTTGAAAGAGCTCATCAAACATTAAAAAATATGATCTTAAAATTACAATCAGGGGGGGATATGTTATACCCCAGAGCAGGGAGTTTTAAGACCCTCCTAAACAATGCAATGTTTGTTTTGAATTTCCTCACTTATGATGCTAATGGCAAAACCGCTGCCGACCGCCTCTGGCCTTCATCCACGGCAAGCACTTGTGCACAGGCCATGTGGAAAGATCCACTGTCCAATAAATGGCAGGGCCCCGACCCGGTCCTTATCTGGGGCAAAGGACATGCCTGCATCTATGATACACAAGTACAAAACGCCAGATGGCTTCCAGAGCGCCTGATAAAACTTCACAACTCGCCCAGGGATCCCCCTGAGAAGTCTTCTAACTGTGCTTTGTTTCAGGAGACGTCATGAACCAGACGAGCCTGCCAGACATCACAATGATCCTTTGCCTGTTTGTCATCTTCGGGGCCATCCCGGGCACTTCGTACCAGCTTCTCAACCATACCTGGCTGGTAATAAATGGAGCAGGTGATACAGTGTGGAGTGAGTCAAAAATAAAATCTGAAGACTGGTGGCCTATCCTATACCCTGATCTTTTCAAATTAGCTTTAGGGGCGCCAGCTGACTGGGATGTAGAAGGATACACCGATCTGCACCAGGCCCCCCACATCCTTTTCCAAATAGAGCCGGTCTTCCTGCATGGGGAGGCTGCGGGGGTCAGGGGTGAAGGAGTAGGTTGAGAGGCTATCCCTTCTATGTCTGCCCCGGTTATCATAGAGACCGCACACTTAACTCCAAGTGCGGAGGCTTAGCAGACTACTACTGCTACAGCTGGAGCTGCGAAACCACTGGGGACACCTACTGGCACCCCTCCTCCTCCTGGGATTTTATTACGGTTAAAGCTAACTATACACACCCTTTCCCCCATAGTACAGAGTGGAGAAATAACCAGGAGTGCTCAGGGTGGTGCCATCCCCTGCGCATCCAAATTACAGAACCCGGTAAAAAATATACTAACTGGGACCGGGGTGTGTCTTGGGGTCTACGGCTTTACCAAGATCAATATGATAATGGTTTGACTTTTACCATCAAGCTCCGTAAAAGCATCCCTAACCAAAATAAGCCTGTGGCTGTTGGTCCCAATATTGAGCTTCACCTGGGGTCTTCTCAGAGGCACAGTATCAAGCCTAATCCCCTGCCCATTTCCCCTACACCTAGAGCATCAGTGAGTGAACCCTTTCGGCCCACACTTCCCAAAGGACCCCCTTCCTCCGCTGAACTTATTCCTTCTTTAGTTAATGCCTCTGTATATGCAATTAGTCAGATGACTAACCATTCCTTAGAAGATTGTTGGATTTGTTATTCCTCAGCTCCCCCCTTTTATGAAGGAGTTGACCATTTTGGGAACCTTACCTTTACTAATGACACCTCTTCCCTGCGCTGGGGAACAAAGGATAAACATGGCCTTACCCTCAGTCGCATTTCTGGCCTCGGCCTGTGTCTCTTGGGACCGCTTATGCTCCCTCTCAGGCAACTTGAACAGGTTTGCAATCGTTCTCTTATAGTTAATGCCTCATTTCAATATATTGCAGCACCAAATAATTCCTATCTTTCCTGTTCCTCTGGACTTACCACCTTTGTGATTACGACCTCCTTTTTGAAAAATAAAGATTACTGTTTCCCTTCTTCCTCACCTCACCGTCCATTACCCAGACGAATTCCTCCGGTTCTGGGAGCAAGGCTCCAATTCACATAGTAGGACTATAAGAGAACCCCTGACCGCACTTACCTTGGCTGTCCTCATAGGTCTTGGGTCCATTGGCACTGGAACCGGGATTGCCTCTTTGGTCAATTCAAATATGCAATATGCTCAGCTTAGCGCAACTATTGATAGGGACCTCCAGGAACTCCAAGCAGGCCTTGAAAATCTTAAAGATTCTGTGGCCTCCTTGGCCGAGGTGGTCTTGCAAAATAGGCGAGGCCTAGATCTCCTTTTTTTACAGCAAGGAGGCCTTTGTGCTGCTTTAAAAGAAGAATGCTGTTTTTATACTAACAAGTTGGCCTTTTAGAAGATAGCTTAAAAAGGGTTAAAGAAAGTTTAGAAAACAGGAAGAGGGAAAGAGAACAGAAGGAATCCTGGTATCAAAACTGGTTCTCTACATCCCCCTGGCTGACTACCTTGCTCCACACTCTTTTGGGACCCCTCGTGGGGATTCTGTTGCTCCTCTCCTTTGGGCCATGGGCCTTTAACAAATTAACCACTTTTGTCAAATCACAGATTGACTCGGCTCTTAAGAAACGCATTGCCGGTTTTTTGGGCGGAGCCAAGATGGCGGAGTAGAAGCAAGACCTTCCCTCGGCTCCGGCTTCCACCCTCCCCAATCTATGTAAAAAGGGGACTCTAAACACACTTTGGAGCTGCAGAACCCACATAATGACAAAGAGGAGCTAACCTCCCGCCAAGGACAGCCCAGCAGGCCGGCAGGAATCAGCCAGCGCAGTGCTCTGGGAGCCGAGTCCAGCCCCACACCGAGGCTTTAGCCCCAGGGCGGGCCTGACCAGCCACCGGCCAGAGGGACTCCAGATCAGCAGCAGCTGGGGCCGTTTCCAGATTTATCAATACATAGACACAAAGGACAAAGTGAGAGGTTCGAGGCTGAGAAGGCGCGCAGCGGCTACGCAGGGGACGCAAGCCGTAAGGCACGGCGGCTGCAGCACTGCGGGTGCAGCCTGGGAAGGCCTGGCGCGGCGGGGGCGGCAGCGGACGCAGGCCGGGAAGGCGCAGCGGCCTGTGCAGGAAGGCGTTGTGCGGCTGGCGGATGCAGGCCTGGAAGGGGCCTGATCAACTCGGAGGGCAAGTCTTCCCACCAACCACAAGGTCCACTACCAGGCCTATCATCAAAGGGCTGGGACTGGAAAGAGCAAGGTAAGAAGCAAATACAGGGGCCCCTATACTGGACAGCAAACACTCCTGGGGCTACCACTTCATAGCCCAGAAATCTTTAAAAAAAAAAGCCCCTTTCAGGACCTCCAAAGACAAGGATGACAGAGTGAACCCCACTTGCTCCAAACCCCCCCTCTAACCCTGAAAATATAGTAACTCTTGCCCCAGGGCAAAACCCTCTACAGTAAAGGCTTGGGATCCTAGAAGAAGGGCGTGGCTAGGACACTGCCTCAAAATGGGTAGAAAGCAGACTACAAAGACAAAGACTCTGGAGTCCTACTATCCTCAGAGGGAGGAACCAACCTCAGAGGGAGACAATGTGGATTCCACACCCATAGCTGAGACTTCAACAGGGAATGGATCCCAAGCACAGAAGGCTCTCCTAGATGAGATCAAAAGGAACTTTGAAAGCAAAATGAGAGAGATAGAAGACAAAATGAATCATTCTCTCAAAACGAAAATAGCAGAATTCGAAAAACATTATAATGAGGAAAACATCTCTCTAAAAAGAAAAGTGTATGATATGGAAAAGGAGCTTCAAAAATTAACCAAGGAAAATGATTTGCTAAAAACCAGAATTAAACAAATGGAAACAAATAACTCTATGAGGAACCAAGAATTAGCCAAGCAAAACAACAAAAATGAAAAATTAGAAAAAGAGGTAAAATACC
Source organism: Petaurus breviceps papuanus (assembly GCF_028583685.1). Classification (NCBI taxonomy): domain Eukaryota; kingdom Metazoa; phylum Chordata; class Mammalia; order Diprotodontia; family Petauridae; genus Petaurus; species Petaurus breviceps. The sequence continues at coordinate 10,558,922 of NW_027185712.1, read as the reverse complement.
TCAAAGAAAAAATAACTGACCTAGAAAACAGATCCAGGAGAGATAACCTGAGAATCATAGGCCTACCAGAAAATTATGATGAAAAAATGAGCCTGGACAACATTCTCCAAGAGCTCGTTAAGGAAAACTGCCCTGAGATACTAGAACCTGAGGGGAAAATAGAAATCAACAGAATCCACTGGACACCTGCTGTAAGAGATCCCAAACTGAAAAATCCTCGAAATGTTGTGGCCAAACTCCAGAACTACCAGATAAAAGAGAAAATACTTCAAACGGCCAGAAAGAAACAATTCAAATATAGAGGATCCACAGTGAGGATTGCACAGGATTTGTCAGCCTCCACACTGAAAGATCGGAGGCAGTGGAATACTATTTTCAGGAAGGCAAAACGGCTCGCATTACAACCAAGGATCCCATACCCAGCGAGACTGAGCATATTCTTCCAAGCAAAGAGATGGTCATTCAATGATATAACAGAGTTCCAGACCTTCTTAATAAAAAAAGCCAGAACTCAATGGAAAATTCAACCTCCAATTACGAGAAGCAACAGTGACTTAGAAAGGTAAACAAGGAGAACACACATCATTTTAGAGGGAAAGAGGGGAGGGAGAGGAGCTT
>NW_027185712.1:10489358-10553304 GCF_028583685.1 Petaurus breviceps papuanus | reverse complement strand
ATGCATGTTATGGAATATTATTGCGCTATAAGAAACGGGGAGCAGGCGGTCTTCATATTTACCTGGAGAGGCTTAAAAGAACTGATGCTGAGTGAGAAGAGTAGAACCAGGAGGAATTTGTACACAATTACGGACACAACATATGTGTGATGACCAACTTTGATAGACTGGACTCTTCTCAACAATGCAGGGATATAAGTCAATCCCAAAAGACGCATGATGGAGAGAAAAACGTGCATCCAGAGAAAGAACTAGAAAGAACTAAATTTATATCCAGGTGGAAGCAAAATACCTGATCTTTTTTGTTCTCTTATTTGATTTTATGTCCTCTATACCATTTTTCATCCCAGCTGGTACAATTCATCCTTATAACCTGACCATTGTATAATGTGAAAGTATCTACAGATCCTATACTTGATTATAAGACGCCATGGGGGGGAGGGGATGGGGTGGGGACAAAATGAGAAATTCAAGGAATTGTGGAATTGAATCCTGTAAATTAAAAGGAAACAAACAAATTAATAAATAAAAGAATTAATAAAAAAAAAAAGAAACCCATTGCCGTTCACTATCATCGGCTTAGTTCTGGTGGGTCTTGTGACGACCTTCCTTCCATGATCACCCTCGAAGGCCTTCGATTTTCTACTCTTGCTGGTGCAGATGCAGACCCGTGGTACTCGAGGGTGTGGAAATGTTTTCGTAGATCATAAGGTTTTGACCAACGCTGTGAAAGAGCCAATGACGGGAATAGTGGGGCTACCACGAGCCAGGAACATCAGACCTTGCTGCAGATGCACCCAATGTCGGGATTATTGCGGGTACCATCTCTGGAATGTTCTTTTAAGATACCAGGGCAGGGGTCCACCCGCATAGCCTAAGATAGGGGCACTGCCAATATGCTGCAGATGCACCCAATGACGGGATTATTGTGGGTACCGTCTCTGGGGTGTTCTTTTAAGATGCCAGAGGCGGGGGTCCGCCCGCATAGCCTAAGACAGGGGCACTGCCAATATAAGGTACTGGACGTGGATGCAGGCCTCATAGCCTAAGACAGGCCTTTCACCGGTCATTAGAGAAAAAAGGGGGACATGTTGGGAGCGAAGGCCTTCGGGCCAGGTACCCTTCCCCCTGTGAGAAAGCCACACCCCCGAGTACCATGTTCTGAGAATCGGCCGACCTTGAAATGTTCCAGTACCAGATGTCCTAATCAGAAGTTTCAGTTAAACCGCAGAAGTTTCAGTTGCTACCCATGGAAACTCCCCTCCCTCCTCCCTTTCTCTACTTCCTCATTCCCCAAGAGTATATATGTTTTGTTTTAGCATAATAAAGCCAGACCTAGACCTTGATACAAACTCACTTGGTCTCACTCTCTTTCCCACCCATTCCTTTGCAGGCTGGGTCCTCCTCGGCCCCACGAATAACTTGGTCCCGCTGGACAGGACAGAGATTCAAATCTGGGTCTTCTGAATACAAATCTAGTTATCATTCAATTTCCTAGCTGTGTGACCATGCACAAATCAGGGAAATACATTTCACTTCAATTTCCTCACATATAAAAAAGAAACAATACTTATATGATATTCCTTGCAGGATTGAAAGTAAGGTATTTTGTTTAAACCTTGTGGGTAGATTATATAATTTTAGAGATTGTGTAATCTTAGAGGGAAAAGAGGATATAATCTCATATAAGCAATAGAAAGATAGAATGGTGTAAATAGTATAATGGACAAAAGACAAAAACTATCCTTTAAGCCAGGAAGTGAATAAGTATTTATATAGTACCTACTATGTACCAGGCACTGTGTTAATTGCTTTTTACAAATATTAGCTCCTTTGATCTTCATAACAGGCCCAGGAGGTAGGTGTTATTATTATCCCCAATTTTTTTTTCAGTTGAGTAAAGTGGGGTGATAAGAGGTTAAACACTTTTTCCAAGGTTATGCAGCTAACAAGTGTTTGAACTTGTGGTGGTGTTTGAACTCAGGTCTTCCTGATTCTAGGCCCACATTCTATATACTGGATTCCCAATTGCCTCTTTAGTGAAGGCCTCTCTCTGATACATACTGGCCATGTGGCCTTCAGCAAGTTCCTTAAACTATCCATGCTCTAGGTAAATAATGGGCCTTAATGCTTATCTACATAGTGAAATAACTATTTAAATGGGTATTAAACTCTTTCTGTCCAAGTAGGAGTAGAATGATTCATTTTTTTCCAAAAAAATTTTACCTATTTCACCTTTTAGATTTTCACTATTTCATTCCATTCTTCAGAAACCATGTAGGTCCACATCAGCTACTGATTGGAATATAAATTCCTTATCTTGAATTCAAATCTTTTTTTATATTTTGGCACCAACTTAATGCTCCAGCCTTCTCTCAGGAAGGCTAACTGACAAATTATGTTTATTCTTTCTTCTTTGTCTTTGCTCATGCCTTTCTTCTACCCAGAATGTACATTTGTTCCTTTTCTCATTCAAATCTTGACCACCTTTCAACATCAAAATTGCATCTCCTCTAAGCCTTCACTGATTTCTTCAACCCATACTGCTTTTTCCTTATTTTGAACCCTTCTAATAAATATTGTTTGTGCCACTGCTTTGGGATTTATCAGTATGATTTTGAATTGTTGTGTTCCTGCAAATCTATTTCATTTCTTCAGCTAGATCATAAATGAGGACAAAGACCTGGTCTTTTTCCTATCTGCCACAGTCTTAACATCATGCAGAACCCATACTTGGGATTCAAAAAATATTAAGGGAATGAGTATGGAAATTGTTGGCTCCATAATGTGAGAGTGGGACAATTTAATTTTCATTGGGACTTGATGAAGAGCCCCCACCCAAAAAAAAAGCCTATGAAATTTAAAAACAAAACACTTAAATGAGGCAAGACTCACTCAAGTCCTCCTCAATATAATGCTTCCATTTAACAAATAATGCTCAGAATAAAGCCTCATTTCTTTGATTAGAAGAGAGGAGGGTGATGAGGGGGGGCACATTGAATTCTCTGAAAGAGTATTTGATCAAAGCACTGGGTGAGAGTGGGGGTTGAGGAATGGAAATACAAAATAGATTAGAAAAGACTGTGTATTGTGGCAATTAGGCTGTTTCTGAAAGGACTTCCACACCTAAGGTTTGCACCTGTGTTCCATTGATTGGCTAATTCCTTCTTTTTAAAAAGAAGCTGGCTTAGTTTGTTGTTACCATCTTCCTGTGGTGTTTTTTTTTCCTTTAAAAAAAATTTACTGCCAGCAAAATCATCACAGAAAAGCCTTGAATAGATGAGAGCCCACAGATTTATTCAGTGTATTCAAAGAGTGAATAATTTAAAGCTAGACATGCAGACATCCTTTGTAATCTTATTTTTTTTTCCCCTGAGTCCATACTACTGAGGCCAGTTTGGGGTAGAAGGTACCAGTACCTGGTCCTCACTATCTTGCCTCTTCCTCCCTCCTGGACCCTGCTACTTATTTTCACATTACTTCCTTCCAAATGAGAAAAAGTACCCTTTTCCCCCTTGACTCCTGGCATGGCGGCTGGCGACAGCCCACTGCTGCAAATGCTTGAATAAATAGAGAATAGGAGATTTCTTCAACAAGTGAATTATTTAAATCTGCATATGCAATGAGACCTGTAAGGCAAAACTTCTGCTCATAAGACCCCCGGGCTCTTTGGAAGATATTTGATATGTAATTTCCTAAACTGCTTACTGTAGTTTTTGCATCTTATTGTTTATTTTACTCGAAATTGTATTGTCGGTAGGAAGGTTCCCAGAGAGAGTTCTTGATTGAAATATGCTTGGATGAGCATTAGGCTTTATTTTTTGTGCATGTAATAATATTAAATCTTCAAGTTATTGCCAGTTGGATATTTGCCAAGATCTGAATAAAAATGTTTTTTTTCTCTTTTTTTTTCTTTTTTCTTTCCTCTCAATTCTGTTTGGGAGTCTTAAATAATAGACATTTTCTCCTAAGTTAAGCAAGGAATGCTCAAAGGTAAATGAAAACTATTGATTAGTGAATATAAGCAGAAAAGAGTAGATCCTTAGTGAGTTCTGTGTTTCTGATCTAGAGAGACTTGCTCTATTGCCAAGGAGAGGAGAGCCCCACTCCCTTTCCTGCTGTCCTTAGGACCTCAGCATATCCCTCCTTCCAAGTTGTCTTCCAAGGGTTAGTTAGCCTAATCTTCAACTCATGACAGCTTTAAGAATGCTTTCTATAAATATACTGCTTTTCATTTGACATAGTTTAGGTGATATTTGTTTGACATCAATGATGTGTCCTACATTGTAAATTTCTGTGGAATATAAAAAGGAAAAGAAAAAAAAACAGCTTATGGCAAAATGAGATTTACATGCATGAAATAATCACAGAATAATAGGAGCCAGCATGTAGGATCAAAGGATTTAGAATCAGAAAGGACCTTGGAAATAATCTATTCCAGCCTCCTCATTTTACAGATGAGGAGACTGAGGTCTGGAGAGATGAAGTACCTTGGCTACCTATCATATAGGTAACAAGTACTGGAGTAAAGATTAAAAAAAAATACCCTTAGCTGTCTGAATCCATGACCAAGGCTCCATCAACATTGCATCATGCTTCATCAACAGTAAAATGTTAGCTTTTGGAATATGTCAACTGTTTCTGATCCAGACAAGTCAGCATTTATCTGGAATCCAAACTGCCATCAATATCAAATGACCCATCTTATTTCTCCTCCTTTTCCCAAAGTCACGCACAGACATATATATAATAGCATGGGCACACACACACGCTCACTCACACATACACAACACACACACATTTTGGACTTGATTTCTATAAGAAAGAGAAAACTGATTAACAAACAAGCTGATACCAGGAATTGTGTGTGTGTGTATCTTCGTCTTCCCTTCAACTATTTCCATCCATAGTCCTAAACAATGACAACTGATGTTCAGAATAACCACATTAACGTGGATTGAAGAAGAAGCAAGAACCTCCTTTTTCATTAGAATACACCCACCTTTTCACTGCCAGTTCTAAACCCACCTTTGTGATGAAATTTCTTCCTACAATTCCAGACTATGCTGATCTCGCTCTCATCTAAATTCTTCACAAGTTAGCCCTTGTCATACTCTCTAGATATTTCATATATGTTAGTTTCATTTCTCCAATTATACCTTAAGTCCCTTAAGATATTATATATTTTTTCCTAGATGCTCCTATAACACCAAGCCCAGCAATTGATACAACATAAGTAAATATTTGTTGACTTATCAGTAGTGTAATTATAGAGACTTTCATGACTGAGTAATTGTTATAGGAAGAAAATTATTCAGTCACTATTTTCTATATCATATTGTACAATTAATTTCTAAAGTTAATTGGAAGTTTAAAAATACTCCTATTTTCCCCCATTATAGTACAGTCATGGCAGTGTCAACCTCATTATTCCAGCATGGACAGAATACAAAGTGGATGTTTCCATGATAATGTCTGAATCCATTGCCAAGGAATCAGTTTAACATGAAGATTACGGGTGGAGGGGGATGACCACAGAAGATAATCTGATTGGTGGGAAGACATAACCAGGTCTATAGATAAGAAAGTACTGTTAAGCTATTTCCTTTCAATATGTATAGATTCTTTGGCTTGTAGAATTTGGAAAGACTGCCAAAAAAAAGTTACTAAATTATTGAACTACATTAAGAGAGGCATAGCTTCCAGAAATAAAGAAGTGATAGTCCACACATACTCTGCTCCTATTATACCTGATCTGGAATGTTGTGCATAGCCAAGGGCATGGTAGTGTAAGAAAAATTTTGGTAAGCTGGAAAAGACCCAGAGGTGGGCCGTGAGGATGTCATATGATGGTCCAGTGTGGGAACTGGATGTGTTTAATGTGGATCAGAAGACTTAGTGGGGATATGAGAGTCTTGTCCACAAATGTTTGAAAAGCTGTCATTTAGTGGGGCAGGGGACGAGGGGAGGAAGGAACGATTTGTAGTTGGCCTCAGAGAGTAGTATCAGGGGCAATGGGTAGATGTTGCAAAAAAAAAAATATATGTATATATATATATATATATATATATATATATATATATATATATATATATATCACATCAAACAAAACAACTATAAACCCTCCTATCAATTAGCGTTGTCCAAAGAGGATTGATCTATTTCTTGAAGCAGAGGCTAGAAAATCACTTATCAGGTCCTTCCATGTATTTGTTGGACTATCTGGCTACTGAGGTCCCTTCCAAAACTCAAATTCTGTGATTCTGTGATTCTGCTACTTCTTTACAAGGGGCATGATTTTGACATACACTGGGATGGTGTAACTCATCCCTTTAAAAACAGGGATACCTTATAAAGTCAATAATGAAAAGTATCATCAACTATTCTGATGAACAAAAGTGAAGAAATGTCATTGAGGCAAGGCCCTTGATCTTTCAGCAGATGATATAATAACTTTTTATACAGTCTTTTTTTCTCATTATCTTTTCTAGAGTGTGAGAGTAGAATAGGGAGGCGGTTGGTGTTTTAAGAGCCATTAATGAATAAGGCTTTAAAAAAATGGTTAGGGGAAAAAAGTCAGCAAAGTGAAGAGGAAGCATAATAAGAGGACCATACATATTTGGGAAATGGAGAGTGAAATAATTTGGGGGGATAATGGTGCATAGGTTCATGGAAAAGACAAATAGAGATAGGATAAAATTGAGAAGGTAGGAAGGTGCCAGATTGTGGACAACACTGGCAAGCAAAGGGATTCCAACTTTATTCAATAGGCAATAGCAAACCATTGATGATTTTAGACCAAAAATGTAACATAATCCAAATACTGGATAATAATAATTATGCTGGCAGCATTGTAAAGGTAGATTAGAGGGCAAAGAAACTGAAAGCTAATTCTATTGTGCAAAAATGATAATAAACAAGATACATTAAAAATAAGATAGATGATATATATGCAATGAGGAATCATGTTAATCATTTTCATCATTAACTGACTAGTATGGTTTTAGAGGAAAGTATAATACAATAGCTAACATGTATGTATACACATAAATATACACACATACACATATGTATATATGTTTGTGAGCATGTGTATATGTATGTATGTATATATATCTATATCTAGATAGAAAGATGATAGATAGATAGATGATAGATAGATAGATAGATCTTAAAATCAAGTAGTACTATACCAAGTTACCTCATATGACCTTTGTAGTATAACTCTGTGAGAGAAGTAGTAAAAGAATGAATTAGCTCCATTTTACAAATGTAGAAATGAAGACAGGGCAGCCATAGCACAGTGGCTCAGTGGTAGTACAGTCAATAGAGTGCTGGACCTGGAGTCAGGGAGACTCATCTTTATGAGTTCAAATGCAGGCTCAGACACTTACTAGCTATGTGACCCTGGTCAAGTCACTTAAACCTCTTTAACCCAGTTTCCTCATCTGTAAAACAAACTGGAGAAAGAAATGGCAAACCACTCCATTATCTTTGCCAAGAAAACCCCAACTGGAGTCATGAAGAGCTTGGACACTACTGATCTCCAAATCCATCCTGAGTGCAAGTTTTCATTCTTAGTAGGACCAGACAAAGCCAGTATTTCATTGACATAACTAGACAACACACAATCATCAGCACGCCAAGAGCAAAATTTAGTAGAGGCAGCATGAGATTATTAATGACTATTGTCATAAATGTGGTTATATATTTACAAATATATATATACATATATGTATATATATAAAAGCAGTGAACCTATGGGACCAATAATCAACAGAACATGAAATTTAAATGAAAAATAGCAGTATAACAACTTATTCCAATACCATTTCTCTATCAAACAAGATGAGTATATTTTACATAAAAGTAATTTATTAAGAATCAGCAGATCAATTAATCAATAAGTATTTATTAATAGCCCATTATGTGCCAGGTACTGTGAAACATGCTAGAGATACAAAGACAAAAATGAAATAATCCCTGCCCTCAAGGAATTTTAATTTCTATTAGGGAAATAATGTAGACAGATAAATAGATATAGAGATATATCCAAAATCACTGTGAGGTATTATTAGTGGGCACTGATAACTGATGGGATCTTGAAAGATTCATGTCTCTTATTTAGAGTTTTGAAGGAAATTAAGATTTGTAACAGCTGAAGGTGAGGCAGGAGTACATTCTGAAGAACATCAAAAAATAGACTCAAAAGGCCTCCTAAGGGTAATATCCAATTGAACTAAAATAAACAACATTTTGAAAAGAAAACTCATCTAATAATATTCTGAAAAGAAAAAAAAATACATGAATGAGTCGTGAGGATTTGTTTATGGAAGTGGAGTTAATGATGACATTTCAAGATATTGCCAATGGAAATTAAAGATCAGTTATTCTAAAGGAACTTACACATATTTAATATTGTAAATTTTGCAAAAATCATGCTAAAAATTGTGAAATATGTCACTTCCAGGTTCATAAATTTAGCACCTTTAATAGCTATAGTTATTACAAAATAAGAAATAGGATCACAGAAGGACATAAGGATCCATAGGACCATAGGATTACATAAAATTATTTTTATTATATGAAATTTTTAATTGCACAAACAACCAATGCATCCAATATTAAAAGAAAAGTAGGAAACTTCAGGGAAAAAAAATTAGCAAAAATTCTGATAAAGGTCTACTTTCTCAAATATATAAGGAATTGAGCCAAATTTATTTTTTTCAGACACAATCATTGATTATAATAATATATTTTTCATAACTTCACAGATAACAAGTCCCTTCAAATATCCTTAACAATACAGAAAAAAAAAAAGCCTCTACTGGAACAGGAGCATTAACACCGCCAAAACTGTTGTCCACAATAGCTTGGAAACAACATAAGTACATAGAGAAAAAATTAACATTTTTTTTTTAATTTTTAGTTCCTTATTCTCTCCCTCTCACTAACTCCTCCTCTATCCATTGAGAGAAGGTAAGCAATAGGATATCCATTATACATGTGAAGCCATGCAAAATACATTTACATGTTAGCAATGTTGCCAAAACAAAAAAAAAAGAACAAAAAAGAAAACTTCAATCTATATTCAGAGTTCATCAATTCCCTCTCTAAAGGTAGATAGCATTCTTTGGAATTGTTGTGGAGTTTTTTATTGATCACAGAAGCTATGTCCTTCACAGTTAAGCAATGTTGCAATATTGCTGTTACTGTGTACAATGTTCTCCTGGTTCTCCTCACTTCACTTTAAATCAGTTTATATAAATCTCCCCTACATTTTTTCTGGATGTATTCCCCTTGTCATTTTTTATAATGCAATAGTATTTCATTACAATGATATAACCACAAGTATTCTAACCATTTCCCAACTGATGAACATTTCCTCAATTTCCGATTCTTTGCCACTACAGAGTTGTCATAATTATTTTTGTATATGTAAATACTTTTCATTTCTCTTTTATCTCTTTGGGATGCAGACTTTCAATTTTATTAGTGTCAAGTTTGATTTTTAGGATAACTGATTTGGTATTTAATTGGGAGTTTTTAATTTATTATTTTTCAAGGTGTTTTTTATTACAGTACCCAATTAATTGATCTGCTTTTTCTCCCTTTCTGATATAAAGATTTAGAGGCATAAAATTTCCCCTATGTACTACTTTGACTGCACCCCATGAATTTCCATATATTACCTCATTTTTGTCATTCTCTTTAATAAAATATCAATTGCTTCTGCAATTTGTTCTTTGACTCACTGAGTTCTTTAGGATTAGATTATTTGGTTTCAACTCATTCTTAATCTATGCTTCCAGGGCACTTTATTTAATATAATTTTATATTGAGTATATACTGAATTTATATTGAATATATATTGAATTTATATTATATAATTATATAATAATATATTATGATATATATTGAACATATTGAATACATATATTGAATATAATTTTTATTTTATCTCTTATGGTATGATTAATGTACATTAATATTTCTATTTTTCTGTATTTGATTGTGAGGTTTTTATGTCCTAATACATGGTCAAATGTTATGAAGGTGTCATATCCAGCTGAGGAAAAGCTATATTCCTCTCTATTCCCATTCAATTTTCTCCAGAGGTCTATCATATCTAACTTTTCTCAAAATTATATTCATCTCCCTAAATTTTTTTCTTTTTTTTTGTAATGTTTAGGTTTATCTCATTCTGAGAAGGGAAAGTTGACATCCTCTACTATTATAGTTTCACTGTCTATTTCCCCCAAAACTAATATTTCCTTTAAGAATTGGAATCCTATGCTATTTGGTTCATGAGCATTTAGAATTGATATTACTTCATCGTATATGGTATATTTTAGCAATGTTTAATTTTCCTGATTATCTATTTTAATTAGGTCTATTTTTGCTTTTGTTTTGTCTGAGGTAATGATTGCTACCCCTGCCTTTTTGACTTCAGCTGAAGCAAAATATATTCTGCTGCAGCCCTTTATTTTTACTCTGACTAAGTTTGTTTAACTATGTTTCTTGTAAACAACATATTATGGATTGTGGTTTCTGATCTCTTTTGTTATTCACTTCCATTTAATTGGTGAGTTCATCCCATTCACATTCAAAGTTATGATCATTGTGAATTTCTCAGTCTCTGTCTCTCTGTCTGTCTCTGTCTGCCTGTCTGTCTGCCTGCCTGTCTGTCTGTCTGTCTGTCTGTCTGTCTGTCTGTCTGTCTGTCTCTCTCTCTCTCTCTCTCTCCTCAAAAGTCTGTTTAGCTTCTGGCTACTGTTTCCTGTAATCCTCCCTCACTCTTATCACCCTCTACCTTTCTCTTAGCCTCTTCATCTCCTGCTTCCCTATTGGATAAGATAGAGTTTTATGACTATGTGAGTGTATATTCTTCCCCCTTTGAACCAGTTCAGATGAGAGTGAAGTTCAAGCATTGCTCATTTCCCTCCCTCCCCCACCCTGCTTTTCTGAATCTCCTCCACTATACTCATATTTGTGAGCTGCTTTTATGTGAGATATTTCCCCCCTCTTCCTTCTTCCTTCTCCCACTGCATCCTCATTTCTCCCCCTTCCTTTTTGTTTTTTTAGGTCATGCAACATAATTTACTCACACTTGTGCTGTCTGTCTATTTAGACTCCTTCTAACTGCCCTAATAATTATGAAGTTCTTAGGAGTTATATGTCTCATCTTCTCATGTAAGAATGTAAACAGTTTAACCTTATGTAACAATAATGCAATATTCACAATGCCTATGGTGGTTATGAATATGCTGATATAGTTGTGAATCACAAAATATAACAAAATATAATCACAAAATGTGAAACACAAAATAATCACAAAATATATCCACATGGAGGACAGAACCAAAGCCTTTATTCCAATACCAGAAAACTGAGTCCCAGAACCAGAAAGTAAAAGTCATTACAGTAACCACGAAGTTGGTACACATGGTTAATGCAGTGAACACCCATATTCACAAGCCTGCACAACAGAACAGGTTCCCTCAAGGAGAGATCCTCCTCTCTCATCACGGTAGCTCCTCAGCCTGGTTCTCAGAAGCTTGAAGCAGAAGTTCACAGAAGAAAATTCTCAGCAGAAGTTCCAGCTGGCTCTCAGAAGAAGCTCTGCCACCATAAACTCTGTTCTCAAAATCAAAATCACCTTCTCCAGCCTGGGTCTCTCCTCCTCAGCCTCCACAGCTGCTTGCTCCAAGAAGTTCTGACTCTCCAGCTTGTGCTTCTCCCTAAATAAGATATTAGTTCCTCCCTGTTCTATCCCCTTCCTGTTACATCAGGAAATCCATCCCACTGTGTGATTCACAAGTTCTGGGTCTTAATACTTAACTTCAAACTAAGTGCTAAGTACCTGTTAGCTTGCCAATACAAGAGAATCTTCAAATTCCATTACTATTACACCTCATTAAGTCCCTAAATCATTTCTCTTGTTCCCTTTACTTTTGTGTTCTTCTCTTGAGTCTTGTGTTTGAATGTTAAATTTTCTGTTCAGCTCTAGTCATTTCATCAAGAATGCTTGAAAGTCTTATCTTTCATTAACTATCTGTTTTTTCCCCCTTGAAGATTATACTCACTTTTGGTGAGCAAGCTATGCTTAATTTTGGTTGTAATCCTAGTTCCTTTGTCTTACAGAATATCATATTGCATGCTCTCTAATGTTCTTTAGAAGTAGCTGCTAAATCCTTGTGTCACCAAAGTCTTTAGGTCTCTTTCTACCTGCTAGCTGGAAGCTCTGGAATTTGTTTAAGATATTCTTAGGAATTTTCATTTTGGGATCTCTTTCAGGAATTGATTTGTGAATTCTTTCAATTCCCATTTTGTTATTCTGATTCTAAAATATCTGGGCTATTTTTAAAAATAAATTTTGAAATGCTAAGTCAATATTTTATTATCATGTCTTTTGAGTAGTCTAATAATTCTTAAATTATCTCTTTAAGATCCAATGAGATATATCATAATTCCTTCTATTTTTTTTTATTCTTTTTATTTGATTTCATTGTTTCTTGATTTGGTTTTGTGGAATTATTAGTTCCATTTGAAAAATTCTAATATTTAAGGAATTATTTTCTTCAGTGAAGTTTTGTACCTTTTTTTCCTATTTGTAAAACTTTGATTTTTAAGGAGTTATTTTCTTTATTTCTTTTGTGCCTGCTTTACAAAGTTACTCTCTTTTCATAATTTTCTTGTACTGCCCTCATTGTTCCTCTGTTTTTTTCTCTTTTACTCTCATTTGATTTTTAATATTTTTTGCTCTTTTAAAAAATTCTTCTTTAGCACATTTAGGAATTCTTCTCAGCTGCCGTTCAATCTGCAATTTTGTTTTAGGCTTTGTTTATTGATATTTTCATGGAGTTTTCTTCTGAATTTGTTTTGAGCTTTCCTGTCACCATATTTGTGTTCCTCTACCCCCATTTGGGGTGTGTGTGTGTGTGTGTGTGTGTGTGTGTGTGTGTGTGTGTGCTTATATTCTACAGTTTATTTCTTGACTTTGAATTTTTATATTAGAATTGGTCTCTGCTCACTTATAAGGGGGAGGGAAGTTGTGTGTGTGTGGGGAGGGTCTCATCATTTCCCAAATTTTGGACATTTCCACCCATTTTAGTAGCTAGTTTATGGGTTCTATAAGTTTTGACTGAGTCTAAAGTAGTGTGATCTGGTGAGAGGTATAGTCACTGCTCTCCTGGTCTGTCTGCATCCTGTTCCTTGCCCAGGAAGTGACCCTGTTCCATCAGACCACAAGCACTAGAACTCCTCTCTTTGTTCTAGAACTGCAACCAGGACCTCTATTCCTTTGTGACTACAAGCACTCCTCTCCAACATGGAACTGCTACTCAGAACTTGGTAATGTGCAATGGAGTTGCTAATTAGGACTCAGTCGGCACATTCATTTCTCTCCCAGGGATCCCCTATACTCTCTTTCTGACCAATTGTTCATTCCTGTGTTATTTCTGTCCAATCATCCTGACCTATGTCTTGCCACTGAACTCAGATGATTCTAGAAGAAAGTGAGGTTGATAACTTTGCACAGCCCTGCCTCATTTAAATCCAGTTCACTTGCAAATCAAGACATCAGCCTCCAGATGCCATTGGTTCTCTTTAGGAATGAAAGACAATCACCTCTATGAATAGGAGGTAGCTGCCACACTGGGGACTGAACTGACCAGTTCTAGTTGGGCAATTGGGGAATTGGGTTCCTTTCTTCCTTCTTCCTTATTCCCTTCTTTACTTCCTTTTGATATGGTGCTGGGACATGGACCCCTAAAAGGAGAGACCATGTCTTTGTAAACAACCCAGTCCCTGGATTTTTCCATACATTTCAACAGCCCAGGTCACTTGCACCTCCAACCACCCCAGACTACTAGCATACAAGGACCTATCCTTAATCCCATCTAGATTGTCTAATTATCCTACTTGGATCCTTTCACAGTTGTAACTGGCCCACCACAAACTACTTACTCTCCTTAATCCCATCCAAATCTTTTCACTGTCTTTTTTATATGTAAATATAAAATTGCAGGTTCACTAGGAACCCTATCCACTTCTTTTGGTGTTAAGATAAACCTTGTCTTTAACCTGGAAGGTCTGAGTGTGTGAATTCATTCCAAGTGGATGCCTCCCTGCACCCTGAAATTTCTGGGTTCCCAGCAACCCCAAACCACATTACTTCTTTCCTCCTCTCACTCTCTACACATGAGAAATCATACCCTTACATGTAGGTGTTCTGCCCAAAAGAATATAAATTTTGATCAGTTAAAACTTGCAAGATATCTTGGGGTTGGGGGCTAAATATTTTTTCTCCCTGGTCTACTTATTTATTCTATATTTGTTTTTCCTGAAAAACTGGGGAAAATCAATGCTTTTGCCCCATGGAGTTTCATTTATAATGGAAAATCAGACTTTGATAGAAACCCATTGGTGTCCAAATACAGCTATTTGACTATGCCTTAAACCCAAATTACTTGCCTTTTATTGATTGGCCAATAATAGGTTCCAGCCCAAACCTCACTAGGTCATTGTTTGAGTTTTGAGGGCTTAGAGTGAGTGTAAATAACAATTGTTTCTTCTCTGGCCAGAAACCCTGAGGATCTTCCCTTCCCAGATTTTTTTTTTTTTTGAGTAGGGAAACCAGACAATCTTTTGCCTTACTTCTTACCTAACCTTAAATCACTGAATGGGTGTTGCTTCAGACAAACTGAAGCCTGGGAAAGGTTTCCCACTGCATCTGGGGCCTTCTCTGGTCATCCTGACCTATGTCTTACCACTGGACTCAGATGACTGTAGAGGAAGGTGAGCCTGATGACTTTACACAATCCTGCTCCACTTCAATTCCATTCACTTTTGGGTCACCTTCCTGATGGCATTGGTCCTCTTCAAGAAAATATGAACAACAACTATCTGTTTCTGGGTGGTGAGAGCTCCTGGGACTGCTGCTGCTATTTCTACAGCCTCCAAGGCCTCCACCTGCTGTTGCTGCACCATCCACTCTGAACCAGCCCCACAATGGTATCACAGACCACTCCATCTGACTTCCTAAGTCGTCTTACACTGAAAAATGTCTTAACTTAACTTTTTGTTGACTATGGTACTACAGAATTTGATTGGATGATTTATTTTAAAGTATTCAAAGGAAAATGTTAAGAGATTTCTCCTCTACTTGCCATCTTGGCTCTGCCTCTGACCAATAAGAATTTAACAACAGTTTTAATATGAAGTGCCATAAAAAAAAAATTAAAATCTCCAAGCTCCAGAAAACAGAAAGTTTTTGAAATGTAAAGATAACATAAATAATCAAAATCATATAGGAATGGGACCAAGTATATGATATCCCTGTCACTTTCCTACTGGAGTTGTCCTGAAAATGCTTTCAATTAGCTTACATTCCAATACTTTCAATCAGAAAAAAAGGCCATTGTATTTACCTGTGCAAGTATTAAAAAGAAAGAATAGCAGAATAGTGACATACTCCAAGACCAGTTCTTCTGCCCAAAGCCTATAGAATCTAAATTCAAAGGAAAAAGATGAACTGTTTAGACTGGGACAACCGGCAATATTTTGCTAGAAACTAAAATGTTCCTTTAGGGAAAAATAATAGTCATTTGGAAAATCCTAAAAATGAAATGAAAAATAACAACGAAATAAACCTATTTTTAGAATGTTTGTATATATTGTATGTATGTGTGTATTTATCAGTATTATATATTGGATATACAGTATTGACTCTGGATGCATACATACAAATGTAGTTTCTTTTTTTTTTTTACCACTTCTCCCTATACCCAGGAACATATAAACCTACTATCCCCTTTGATTATCACTGAAGTCAGGTGTTTTGTAATATCTTATCCTCAAATCCCCTTCTCAAGTGCCACAGAAGGACACCGAAAATCACCCAGTCTTGCCATTTCACTTGCTTTTCCATTCATTTCTTTTAGGCTTTTCCCTCTACCTTGTTACTGACTCTCTTATAATATGTTTTCCCTGTCAATTGTGGTATGAATTCCTTGAAAGTAGGAGTTTTCTCATATTTCTATTTGTATCCCTAGTATTTATCACAGTTTTTGGTGAATAGTAAACAATTTTTTCATTCTTTTGTAAGTACAGAGGTAACCCTGCATTTTCCAAGGTTATGCCTACGTATCACAATCTCTGTCAGGTCACATTAAGCTGAAGGTTTTTCAGAATGGTGTCCATGATGAATAAAGGAATGAATGAATGAGAAAAATGAATGAACATTCATTAAGCATTTATTATGTGTCAAGCATTTCACTAAGGATTATGGGTAAAAATACAAAATCCAGATACTCCTTGTGCTCAAGGAACTTACATCTGACAACAAATATGGGGCAGTAGTGATGGGGTTTAGTCTCTGGGAAGCCCTTGAATCTTCCTACTTGATCTGGCATTCCCCAGAGGCCAAAAGCCTTCCATTATTAACATGAGTGACTCTCAGTTGCCTTTAACCTAGCCTCGCCCTCCATTATCTGTTATCTCCAGGGAGTCTTCAGCTACCTCCCACCCTGAATCCTATCAAAATATCTATGACCAAATCTTTTACCCTTAAACTAGCCTAGCCCTTCACTGTCTGTTACTTCAAGTTGTTTCCCACCCTTGATCCCATCAAAATCCCATTCTCTTGGTTCATGGAGTTTCTCTCATCTAGATCCTCCTTAGATTCCTTCTCAAGACCCTCCCTAGACCCTTCCTCCCAGACTACTAGACAACCTCCCACAGTCTTTCTGTGTATACGGTCTGCCTCCAGGAAGAGGCTCAGATTCAGTCTAGCTCAGACTCAGTCTGTGTCATTGTTCTGGTCCACTTGTCAATACAAGCAGCATGCTTTGGCTTCTTAAGACTATCCATTATGGTGAATCTTTAACTTTGCTTTTCTTTGGCTGAGAGAAGACTTGAGTTGAATTCATTCAGCAAGACCCAGAGTGTTGGTATTTTGGGGTCTCAAGTACCCCTAACCCTAAAGCCCAACAGTGGTGTTTGGAGAAACTATTTAGTCCCAAGAAATCACAACTATAGAAAGTGGAACAATGGGATAATGGATTGAAATGCCCTTCCAAAAGGCAATGGTAATATTGATTGGATTACTTTTTTCAGGTGGATTACCTAACTATTCTCTAAATTAGCTAAGCAGGCTATCTTTAGAAAAATTAACCATCAAGTTAGTCTCAGGATTAATTTTTCACTCCTTTAAACTGTCAAAAAATGTTTCTCTTAGAATGGTGCATCAATGTATCAGTGAATAGACTACCTGTATGGATGAAATCATAGACCCTTGAAAAATTGAAGTCAGAAGCGATAACAATTTTTATATATCTCTACCATTGGAATGAGAGGAAAAGCAATTATTAAGGGCTATGTGCCAGTTTTGGGGATACAAATAAAAAATATAGTCCCTGCCCAAAAGGAACTTATAATCTAATAGGGAATGACAACACATAAAGTGGCCAGAGAGGGGTGTTTTGTTCGAAAAGTACTATGACAGTGAATGGATTCAATCTTTCTAATATTTGATTTTTTCCCAAGTCAAAAGAATCATCTGAGTTGAGGCTCCTAAGTCTTACACAATGACATTCTCACCCCAAGGTATTAGAGACAGTTTTCTGGATAACTTTGAATAAGAATGAGGGCCCCTTATTCACAGTCCTAATTTTACCCATCTCAGAATGGGTAAAAGAACGGGGCTGTTGGATTTTAGAAATAATTTTGTGGCATATACAACTCAACTATCTGTTGAAATGAAAATACT
Source organism: Petaurus breviceps papuanus (assembly GCF_028583685.1). Classification (NCBI taxonomy): domain Eukaryota; kingdom Metazoa; phylum Chordata; class Mammalia; order Diprotodontia; family Petauridae; genus Petaurus; species Petaurus breviceps. The sequence goes on along the minus strand of NW_027185712.1, from coordinate 10,535,534 downwards.
AATAAACAGGATGAATTGTGTCTTAATTTGCATATTCTGCTGATTAGCTGTGGGTTTGGCTAATTCTCGATAAGGTTTTTCCCCATTACCCTCATAATTGAAAGCTGGCTTCAGTAATAAAGGTAGACCCAATTGTTCATCTAAACAACAAGCCAGCAGGGAATTAAGTACTTAATAACAGAAAATCTACTTTTTCCCCCCCATCTTTAAGGGAGAGGCTTACTCCTGGAGCACAGGAGACCTTGGTGATATTTGTTATCCATGTTATTTTTTTTCTTGCTGTGAAGTTTGAGGACAGCTAGATTAAGCTGTACCAATGTTCTCATCTCCAGAACCCTCATTATTTTGAACTAGAGATTTATTGTTTCTTTTTTGGAGGGTGCTGCTTGTATGCAATTATGTTGGCTTAATTGTAGTTCATCCTTCTTCATATATTGTTGTGTGACCTCGTGGTCTCTTTATTGTGGGCTGTCACTGTCAGGCTTAATCCCCAGAAAGATGTAAGTACATTGGAATTCATTACAAATAGAAAGCTAAGAAGACCAACTTCAGGCAGGCAACAGCTCAGGAAAGGAGAAGCAGCTGATCCTCATACTTGTGCCTTTAGAGATAAAAACAGAAAGACCAGGATGCAAATGCTCAAAGTAGTATCCCTCCTGATCTTGGAATGTAAATGCTGGGTCACAGAAATCCTGTTTATCACTAGAAATTGGAGCCATTTTCCCAGAGCTGCCTTATGCAAAATGATGAGGTTGTCTGAGTTTTTCCCATATCCTGTCCCCTTTTCCATGTACTTCCCCCCATTCTCCCCCAAGTTACCTCTTTCTCTCAAAATCTACCTTCAGAAAAATATTTGAAACTCATTCACAAACAGATAAAAATGATGGATGAAGACTTCTTAGGAATCATGCTGTTAAGGAAAAGGAATTCCAGAATAAGGGGTGGAGGGATGCCTCCTAAATGATATTGCCAGATGAGCAGGTTTGGGAAGGAACTTAGGAGGTACTAATACTCAGTAAACCAATAGGCATATCAATCAGCAGATGTTTGATTTCTGTTTTCATCAGTTGAGTCATTAAGGAAAAAATAAGAGATTAAAAATGACTACCTAATATAGAAATTCTAGATACATGTTGCAGTGACATATTCTTTTGGGGAGGTAGGAAATGTTCCAGTGCTCCTGAAATTACCCTTCATGGAGAGCCAATTTTTCCATCTACTCTTATAATGTTTTATTCTTTCAACTGAATTTAGCACTGGACTGCATAGATCTGTGGAAAACCCCTTATTGAGAACATATTAGATGATGAAAATTCACTGGATTCTGGCATGAATACCTGTGAATATTTCATTATAATATCAATGCAAGTGTCTGCCACTCTCTAACTTAAATCACTTAACCTCTCTGGGCCTCAGTTTCCTCATCTATAAAAATAGGTATGGCTTCAAAAAATATGGATGTGCCCAAACAGTAGCTGCCGGAGCAGACTTCAGAAGAGTAAAACACCAGCAACTGTAGCAGTTTCCAAACTCCTCAACCCATAAACACCAAAAAGCAAGCATAAGGTCAATTGGAAACTCTGTTGGAAAGGAAGGGCATGATCAAGCCCTTGCCCCTGGGTCAGAGGTGGAGGGAGCACAACAGCTGCAGCTGCTTCCCTGCGAGGCTGCTTCCAGGCCTCCTGGCCTGCAGATCGTAGTGGGACAAAGCAATCATTCAGAGGGTAATAGCTCTTGCTTTAACCTGATTGAATCTGGATCGAAGTCTTAGGTGGTGGTCCTGGGGTGTGTGGCCAGTGGGGCAGAGCTTGTGGGGGCTACAGGGAGGGTGCCCTCCTAATAGCTGCAAAAACTCCAGCAATCTGGGACAAATGTCTCTCCATTCTGGAAGCAAAAAATATGGATCCCTAGATGACTTCAAAAGTTCCTTCCGTCTCTAAATCCATAATGCCTATGATCCACCATAGCAGCTTCATTACTTTAATAGTTCATAGATTCCCAAAGTTGGTGATACCACCCCCTGGGGGTAGGGGGTATGCTGGAATGATGGGGAGGAGGGGGTTTGTTAGCCTGGATTGCAATTGGAAGGCATTGAATAAAAATAAGGGGGAGGGAAGAAGTATAATTAAAAAAGAGAAGAAAATTTTGAAAAACCTTTCATCCCTTGGGTAACAGAGTTAAAGTTGTAGTGATTACATTATTTTCCAAATAAACTCAAAAAAAAAAAAACCAGGTTATAACCCATCAGTGGTCAAATCTGCCAACAGGTCTTAACAAGCAAGTGTTGTCAGGTGAGCATGGCCTTCATTGTTGGGAAGCCTAGTTTTCATCAACAGGAATATGTGCATGTAAGGACTTATTTACAATATAACACTATATGGTTACATGATGCAATGTTGCATCATTGAAATTTCAACACAGGAAAAAACTCACAAATTTATAATACATTATTAAATTTAAGATGCATTATTTTTTTAAAAATATGTTTATATATATATATATTTTTTTTTTAATGACACAAATTTGAAAAAAAATATGTTAAAGGGTTAAAGAAATTAGATTTCCAGGGTGGTGCTGAATAATTTTTTTTAAGGGGACAATAGGTCAAATAAATTTGAGAACCTCTGCTTTAGATTGAGGCTTGATGCCCATTAATATGGACATCTGTTAGAGAAGAAAGAAGAATCACATTTGTCCCTTATTTATAGCAGAGTGCAGTCTAGAACCCAATTCCTTTGAAGCCTAGGCCTGTGCTTGCTTTTGGCAACCTACATTTAATAAGTTTTAATAATGATGAAATCAAGGGCAAATATAGTGGTTCCAGATATATGGGTGCAGCAGGAAAAGATTCATTGCCTGGAGACACCACCGACAAAAAAGGAGAAAAATTGCACATTTCCATTCCATGTACCTCTGGCTCAAGATTTTTTGTTTGTTTGTTTCTAGCTAGGATCCCACTTTAGCTTCCGATTTCTGGCTGGGATCAGACAACTAGTCTCAATAGCTTCAGATTATGACCACCAGTAATGTTCAGGACTGATTATTTGTTGAAACCTCATCTAGTCTCTATGCCCCTGGCTCATAATCATAGCCTCAATAGAAACACTGCATTCCAGACAGTCATTAAGCATTCATTAAATTCCTACTATGTGCTGCATACTGCATAAGAAAATATGCTCTGACATGACAAATGTAGAGTTATGTTTTACATGATTGCATATGTATGACCCGTACGAGATTGGTTGCCATCTTGGTGAAGGGGGAGGGGAAGGGAAGAAGAAGGAAAAAATTTTGGAACTCAAAATCTTTCAAAAAAGGAATGTTGAAAATTTTCTTTTCTTGTAATTAGAAAAAAAATGCTATTAAATTTTTTAAAAGGCAGGGGAAAAAGAAAATATGCACTGGAGATAAAAAGCAAGGCAAAAAGTCCTTGTTCCAAGGAATATACAAGTTAATAGAGAGACAACATGCAAACAACTATGGCCGGAAAAAATACACTAAAGATAAATTGGAGATAAATAGAAGGAAGACACTAGTATTAAAGAACATATGGGTGGATTTCTTGTGAAGATTGGATTTTAGCTGGAATGTGACAGAAGTAAATGAACATAGGAGGTGGATATAATTAAGCAAGAGTTTTCCAGGCATGAGAAATAACCAGTGAAAAGTCCTAGACTCTAGAATGTAATATCTCATTCAAGCAACAGGAACAAGGCCTGTATTACTGAATGTAAAGTATATAGTAACATATATCCTACAAGGTGACTAAGGTGTTAAAAAAGACAAAAAGATTGGAAAGGTGGGAGAAGTCCACTTTGTGAAGGTTTGTAAATACCAAACAGACATATACAAACTTATATCAGTGAGGGCTACAATCCACACTATTGAACTTTCTGGGATAGGGAGGGTCTTGGCATCTAGAATAAGGGTAAACACCACTAGTCTGAAGGAATGGATTTGAGGTGGAACAAAAAGGATGTTAATATGCAAAGCTACCCCCAAACAACCAGGCAAATCAATCAAATAGCAGATATGTAACATTTCTTCATTCTGTAGCTTCAAAGGAGGACCTCCTTATTGTCATACAGAAGATACTCTATCTAGACATCAGAGTTTTTTCAATTTCTTTGTGAACTCTCTAATGACTGATGTGTGAGATGCCAAAAAGCCCATAACTGCATTTTGTCTTTCTTTGTTTTGTTCATCCACCTCACCCAGCCCCCTCTCTTTTTCTTCTCACTGCAGTAAAATATAATTTGGTCGAAATAATGAGATCCAATTGCTCATAAGTAAACTGTAGCTTAAACAGAGAGAGTCAGCCAGTATTTTTTGTTGAGTTTTCTATTTCAGTGGCAAGCTTTATTATTGACTTGTTCTTAACACATTTTCCATGGGCTATGAATTTTGTGAAAGCAACATAGAAAAAATACATTTCATATATATATATATATATATATATATATGTGTGTGTGTGTGTACACAAAGGTGCATATACATACATGTGCGTATATACATATATGTACATATCTATACATACCTACACATACCTATATACCTATACTTACACACATAGATACAGATACAAAGGTTACAAAATAAAAATTGTATGCAAAGTTCTATTTCTTTTCTCTTTCAGGGATTTCTACTGGCCTGATTTTATCTGATCTTCCTTTCCTTCCTTCCTAGAGGAGACAAATTTATCATTAAAATTTTTAAATTAAATAAAAATCAATCTATTTTCACTGCCTTTTATTTCTATTGAAGCCTCTAATTGGTACACTGCCTCAAGTGTTTCTCCACTTCACTATGTTTTCCACTAAGCTTCCGAAGAGATCTTCCTAAAGAGCAGCTCTGAGCATGTCAGCATCCTCCCCTGCTCTATAAGCTCCAGGTGTCCCCCATTGCCTTCAGGATACACAAAATCCTCCACAAGTTGGCTTCATCCAAAGTTTGCATTAGACTTATACTCTACTCCCCTCCACATACTCCACAATCCGGTTTTACTAGCCTTTTTTGCTCTTTCACATAACATACATGTCCTGAATCTATGCCTTTTAACTAGCTATTTCTCTCGCCTAAAATATTCTCCATCTTAATCTCCTGACTTCCCTAGCTTCTTTAAAGTCTCAGTTCAAATCTAACTGTTTTTAAAATGTGTTTCATGGCCACCACTGCTAATTCCTTCCCTTTGAGATGACCATGAGGGTCTGAAATAGAACAATGTCTTCGTGAGTGTAGAGAAGTAGACTTCTTCAAGGGACATTTTAAAGACAGAAACAAGACTTGGCAACAGCTTGGATATGTGAAGTGTGTTCAGGAGTGGAATCAAGGATTATAGGAAGATAGTGAACCAGGGTACCTGGAATGAAAGAAGTGCTCTCTATGGTAAGATGACAATTAAGCAGAGGGAAAGGTTTAGGTGGAAAGATAATGAACTCTGACTATGAGACATAAGGGTCAGCACACCTAAAAGGTAACCGGGGATTGATGCGACATTGGAGCTCAGCAAGAGGGGGGGGGGGAAAGAGAGACACACACAGAGACAGCGAGAAAGGGAAACAAAGAGAGAGAGAGAGGGAGATGGGAAGAGAGAGAGAGCGAGTGAGAGAGAGAGAGAGAGAGAGAGAGAGAGAGAGAAGGAGGAAGAGTGAGAGGGAGAGGGGGAAAGAGAGAGAGAGTCATAGATCAAAATTGATGTTATTGTTCATTCTTCCTTTTCAAAGAGGATCAGTGACATCATAGGTGATGTCTTGACTTGCACATAAATTGGATTTAAGTGAGGCAGAGTTGCACAAAGTCATCAGCCTCTCTCTCTCCCAGAGTCATCAAAGTCCAGTGGCAAGGCAAAAGTGAGGATGACTGGAGATGGCTCAGGATACAGTAGATGACCTTGACATCTTCCAGGCCTGACCAGGCTCTAAGTACTTCACTAGTGCCTGCTTTAGCTGCCTCCATGATCTTGAATTGTTTTTATCTGCCCATTCCATAGAAGCTTTCACATCCCCCTTCCCAACGAACAGGTTTGAGGCCTGTCAGTTACCTTCATCCTGGGTTAGCCCATCTGCCAAAACATTTTTGATTGGGGAGTGGCCACTTCACATACAAGAGCCTTTTGGAGCTACAGGTGAGAGCTGGGTTCCAGGTAGACCCAAAGGTAGATGAGTAGCCCTGAAATAAGACTCAGCAAGCCCTCATACCAGATGTGCTAGTCCTCCCTGAACATCCATGCAAACCCATAGATTGACAGAAATACAGAAAGGTGATAGGGAAATGGATAGACAAAGATTTATAGATATTTAGATATGTGTATGTTTGTGTGAATGTATGTATGACTATATGTGATCCCTCTATGCATAAACATCCACATATATATGCATATAGAAATCATATTGAAATTATTATTTTTAATGAGAAAAAGTAAGGCATAGTGAACAGGGTACTGTTCAGGTAGTCAGGAAGACCTCCCTTTGCCATGCCTCTAATATACATTAGTTGTATGATCATCATTAAAAAGCCTTTCAAATACAGTAAAGTTGACAGTCCATATGTACTATCAGAGGAAGCTTCCATCCTGGCAACAGCATGGAAGCCAGGTCTCTGCTCCTCCTACTCTAATAGTGAGAATTATAATAGTGGCAATGATCTCTTAGATTGTAGGGAACTGGAAGTTTTTTCTGATTACCAGAGTTGATCTTCATGACAACTTTGAGAAGTAGAGGGGAGAGGTTTTGTTCTCATTTGTCAGATATGATAACTGAAGACTGAAGAAAGTTAAAATTGTTCAAGGCCATCTTCTAAGCATGTGGAATAAATAGAACAGGGAATATCAAGAGAGTACACTTATACTTAAAGTCACATGTCACAAAGCAAAATGGGAAATGGAAGCCTGTATTAATTAAGGGACCTGTAATCAATGGGGGACTAGAGAGTACAAGCTCAATGAATATTAACATTAAAATTCTTGGTGACACCCTGACAAAATCCTTGTGGTTCTGGGTGTCTTCTGTCTCCCCTTGATTGGGAAGGAGAAGAAAAGAAAAATAAATACTTTTGTGTGCACATACACATGCATATAGGTATACATGTGTGTTTGTGTGTATATAATCATGTGTATATGCATATCCATATTGTTAGATCCATCTGTGTGAATGTGTATAAATAGGCATGTGTACACATATACATATAATATCAATCCTAATCTGAACTCTCTGTGTGTGTATGTGTGTGTAGAGATACAGTCAAGACAGACAAAAAGAGAGAGATAGAGGAACAGAGAGGCAAAGAGGCAGCAAATTAGAGGGGAGTGTATAGGAGGGGCCGGGCCAGGAAAGATTGAGAGGATTGTATGGAAGCTAATAGGGCAAACAGCATTTGATGCCAAACTCCAGAGGTTTGCCCTCCCTTGTACAGAGAAAAGCTGATTCTAACCACTCTAATCAGATTTTACAAAGGGCTGAGAAACTAAAGCACTTTCAGTAGAAGCATGGCTTGTGTGAATACTATTTGTGTCCTTAAGGGTAAGTGTTAGATGTGAGACAGCATAATGATTCAGAATCTTGCAAATGGGCTTAACTGAGAACAGTATGGGACTGCAAAAGACATTTTTCACCCAAGAGAGATGAAAATATAAGTTGAATGATCCCTACCTCTGTCTCTATCCTCTATATTACATGACTATGACTATAGTTTAATATGCAATCATAAAGTGATAGGATTCTAAATGTGGAATTAATCTCTTAAGATCATCTACTCCAACCCCATCACTGATCACAAGATCAGTTTCTTCATCTGTAAAATGAGCATAATAATGCAAGGAATGTCTGTTTCACCTAAGTATTATAAGGATAAAATGAGATATGTTATTTTTGGTTTATGTGAGATATAGTGTTTGGTGACACATGCCAGAATTTTCTCACCACTGACCTGTAATATAAATAACACAAATATCTTCACCATTTGATTATAATGTAAGATAATAACAATATAAGGCATCACAATTACCATTAAGATCTCATGATTCTATTTGTGTGTGTATTATATGCATATATAATGCATATAATGTATAATATGTGTGCATACATCTATGCATTGTATTATCTTGATAGTAATGATAATGACTTGTGTTTACATATATTTACCATGTTATCTTGAATTCAAATGAGGAATATAAACATGTACATGTCTCTAGGTAATATATGCATATATTTTATATGATGAATACACACATAAGTATGTATATTTACATGCAAGAATAAGCAGATACATGTGTGTGCAAATGTGTATTATGTAAGTGTATGTGATTTAACTTTCTTTGTGTCCACAGGGCTTAGCACCAAGCCTGGCACATAATAGGTAGTTGATAAATGTTTATTGACTGACTATATATGCATACAGGGGCTGCACCTTTAATTTCATAAGAATATAGGTGAAGAATCTCCCTCTACCAAATCAGGTCAGCACTTTTTATTAAATTTATAATCTAACAGAGTTGCCTGAAACACTTAGATGTTGAGCAACTTTCCCAAGGTCACACCAATAGTATGTACCAGAGGCAAGGTTTGAACCCAGATCTTCCTAGCTTCAAGGCTAGCTTTCTAGCCTTAAAACCATACTGCTATCTCTCTCTCTCTCTCTCTCTCTCTCTCTCTCTCCATAGAACATATACATATATGTACAAACATATGCACATATATTATATGTATGCATGTGTGTATGGTTGGATGTCTGGCATGCTTGAGGAAACAAATTTTATTGTACATACTACCTCTGTTGATATAAAGCAAAAAAAAATTCTTATAGAATTACCTGGAGCACTGAAAGGTTAAGTGAACTGCCCAAGGTGATATAGCTAATGGAAGTATCAGAGAGAAGACATGAATTCAGACCTTCCTGATCATGAGTCCTGTCTTCTATCCACCCACCCATTTTGTTTCTCTGGCTATTGGTATGGATTCAGTTATACATATATGCTTATAGATTTCAATTGGAATGATCCCAAGACTAAGAGTTAAGACTTAAACATTCTCCGGACTGATATCTAAGTTCCAGACATGTCCTTGACATTAAATAACTATGACCTTATGTAAGAATGGTAAGAGTTATAATATTTCACTTTAATGTTTCATATTAAGATTAAAAAAACCACTTTCTTTGGAATAACTCTCTGATATAGGTAAAAGCAAGTCCTTCTCTTGTTCCCAAGAGATCCAGATCTGAAACCAGGCACTGACATTTACTGTTAGTGGGACCTTGGACACAGTACTGAATGTCCTAATCTAAGCTCCCTCTGCTGCTAAATGCAGTTAATTTGAACTGCTTGCCTTATAGAGTTGTTATGAAGGGAGACTTAAGCCTGTGTGTGATAGTGTATGTATGTGTGTGATTGTTAAAGTGCTTCCTAGGTGTGTCATTATTGTCCTCCTTTGATAGATAAGAAAAAATGAGACTTGGAGAGATTAATTGATTTTATTTTATATAACTAGTAAGTAATATAACCAGGACTCAAACCTAGGTTCTTCTGATTTCAAAACCAAAGGGGAACCTGTATCCTTCAGAGGGTTTTGGTCCCTTTCATTCAAAGTAGAAATCAAAGAGGACACAGCATATTTGATCAAAGAGTTCTTGATTATTCATTCACTTGGACCAATGAGAATTTTCATTCAAAGTTTGCTTTTAACAAAATCCCCTTCCCCACTGCTGCAACTCAAAATATAAAGGAAAAAAAATGTTTCTTCTCTTCAATAATTAATTGTTGCTTGGTACAATAAAATAGTAATAATTAAAGTACTATTGCCATTGTCACTACTGCCACCTCCATCATCACCATCATTATCAAAAATCATCATTAATATCCTCATGTCATCATCACCAAAGCACCTAGGGAGAGAGATGCAGAAACCGTTTGACATGAGACCAGAAATACCTGAGTTTGAACCTAACCTCAGATACTAGCTGTGTTGTTACTTGCTCAGTTATTTCAGTCTTGCTTGACTTTTCATGACTCCATTTGAGGTTTTCTTGGCAAAATTACTGGAATGGTTTGCCATTCCCTTCTCCAACTCATTTTATATGTAAAGAAGCTGAAGTAAATAGGGTTTAAGTGACTTGCCCAGGGCCACATGGCTTGTAAGTGTCTGAGGCAAGATTTGAACTCAGAAAGATGAATCTTCCTGATTCCAGACTCAGTACTCTAGTTACTGTAACACCTACCTGACCAAACCAACTCTATGACCCTGGCCAAACCATTTAACCTATTTCACCTTCAGTTTTCTCATCTTTAAAATGGGTATAATAATTGTTTCTACCTCAGAGTTGTTGTGAGGATCAAATGATATAACATGTCAAGTACTTTACAAACATTAAAATGCCATATAAATGCTAACTATGCTAACTAGCTTTATCATCATCACTGTCATTGTTATTATTATAGAATCTAATTCTCATTTCAGCTCTGAAAGGCAAAACAACTCACCCTCCCATATTCCCACAGGGACAAAATGCATTATAATTATACAAAAAATTGAATGGCCTTCCTTTGGAGTTAATGAATTCCTTAAAACTGGAGATATAATTTAAAGAAATTAAATGTTTTGCAACAAGGTTAGCAGATAGGAGAAGTTCAGGGTGGGTCTGACATTTATTACTCTGTGTTCTATTAAGCCTAAACATGAGGGGAGGTCCCTATGGGGAGAGGGAGGAGGAGGGACATAATACAATTTCCCTTCATCAGCCCTTGATTTGCACCAGTGGGTTCCAGATGCTATGAACTCACAAATTACTCCTAACCTGTGTTTCTGGTTTATGCGTTAAGGAAGTGGACCACAAAAGGGTACTTGGTTGGGTCAAAGTGAATCTTGAGATGCTCAGATACTCACTGGGAATGATTACCCTAATAGCAAGCAGAGAGAAATGCATTAACCACACATTTCAATAAAGCACAGAAAATAGAGTCAGACACCTCAGGGAATACATTGGGGAGGTAGAGGGACACATAGAGTCACTTATATGACTGATAATCAGAGGTTAGAGCACATCAGCAATGTGGATGCATAACAATTGAAGGACTCTTCCAAGGGCAAGACTTTGGGTTCCCATTTCTATATGGTTCTAGTGGAATGGTGGGGATACAGACTAAGGGTTATCTATACTGTCTTAGAATTGACTCATTAGTATATAAATGCCATCTGAAAGTTAACAAGACTACCTTGAGGTTGCTTCATTAACATGATATTTCTCTGTATTTACTACATGTGTCTGGGTACTTATCTGCAGCTTGCCAGCCAAGGGTCATTTATTGGGAGCTGAACTGGCTTCTTTGGATGTGATTTTGTTTAATTTAAGAGACAGATTTGGCAACTGGCTTCTATGCTCTTCTTCAACCTCTTAGTTCCTATTTCCTATTGTTACCTTACATTGGCTTCTTATATACTTGCTATAGTAAATGATCGGGTGGTTATAGAGAAGGAAAGAAGGAAGGAAGAAAAGAAGGAAGGAAGGAAGGAAGGAAGGAAGGAAGGAAGGAAGGAAGGAAGGAAGGAAGGAAGGGAGGAAGTAAGGAAGGAAGGAAGGAAGGAAGGAAGGAAGGAAGGAAGGAAGGAAGGAAGGAAAGAAAGAAGATCAATTTGACACTAGGTTGAAATAATAATATTATATAATAATATATGTATAGAATATAGTATAGAATAATATAATATATTTAATAAATAAATATAAAAATAACTGTAACTAGGTCAAAATAATAAAACTTTGCCCCAATGTGACAAATCTAAAGTACATAGGCACATTTTAAGGACTTTAGGAGCATAGAGCCAACAGTGTTTAGCATATCATTAGCAAAAATTGTTAAAATCAGAAAATACCCCATGATAAACTCTTCTGACCACTACACACACACACACACACACACACACACACACACACACACACACACACATACACACACACATATTGATTTATGCCCTTTGTTCTGGGGTCTGTTTGTCGTACTTGCCCTATGTGCAAATATTCCTCAGTCTTGCCCTAGTTTATGGGGAGTAATCTTTTGGACAAAACAGGGAGAAGAAAACCATCATGATATTCTCTGCCTAAATTTTCACTTTCTTATCTGAACAAAAATGGGAATTTTTACTCCCCTATTGCAGGACCATTGGACAGTCAGTTTGGCTAAATGACTTTAAGAACTTTAGAAAGTCAATAAGAAGGAAGTAAATGCTCTCTGAGATTATTTACAGAGATATTCCAGAAGAGGTAAAACTTGGGATTGGCTTTCTAGGATGAAAGATTGGGTTAGGATAGAGAAGAGAGAGAAGTCTAGGTAAAGGCATTAGATATGAACAATAGGGGAAGAAATTTAAAAAGAATATGTTACAACTGGGAATACTCAAAAGGCCAGGCCCAGGTTATAATATACTTATTCAAAAGGAGAGCAGTTGGAGCAGCCAGGTAGTACAGCAAGTAAGAGCACCAGCTCCAGTGTCGGGATGACCTGGGGATCGAATCTGGGCTCAGATACTTAGCACCACACCCAGAAATAACTGGCCGTGTAACCTTGAGCAAGTTACTTAACCCCGATTGCTTAAAAAAAAGAGAGCAATGGACTTACCTAACAGGAACAGAAAATTCATGTTAGGGAGATGTAGAAGACAGACTAGATCTTTAGTGTGGCATAAAACGTAAAGTGTTTAGAACTGGGACAAAAGTTACCCTTGTAGTTCCAGGCACTTTCAGTTATGTTTTACATCACTTGGTATATGGGGTATGGGATCATTGTTTTTGTGTGACATTATAGGAATCTGGAGACCTGGGTTTGCATCCTGACCATCACTTAAAGGCTATATGATCTTAGAGATGTAACTTTACCTTATCTTGATTTCCTTATCTTCCAAATAAGAGGGATAGAATAGATGACCTCCAAAGTCCCTTTTGGCCTTAATGTTCTGAATTAATGATGTAATGAAATCCCTTTAAAAAGAGATTTACTGTGTTGTTTTTTTTTTTTCATGAGAAAATTCCACAATTATCAAATTCCCAGGGTCACATTCACCTTTTCTGTTTGAATGGAATCCAGTGAAATGAAGCCATTTTAGTTGGACTTATTTTGTGTTTGTGACCATTTCCATTCCTGAAAGCCTTCAATACCTCCCCCTATCTAAAAAAAAATGTCTTCCTCTGCTTGACATTGTTATTAACTCTTCATGTGTTCCCAGTTCTCTTCTCTTCTACAACTATGTTGAGCCTTTCTTCTTCTTTCCTTTTACCTGTTATGTCTCTTTCCCATGAGTACTCACTTTTGCAAACATTATTCTGTACATAGCATGCTAGTAGTTGACTTAGATACCATCGAACTTTTCACATTCAGCTACAGTGGTGAGAAATATCTCTTTGGGAATGAGAGGTTTCCAGAGTCACTCAACTCAGTAGAACAGCTAACCTGTGTGAGTGGATGGGCAACCATATCAAGGTGTTTTAGCATGCTCTCAGGAATGCTGTTTATAGTCACCTCACCACAGACAACAGGTGACACAGATCCAGCATCTGCCTGGGGGGAGAACTGGAAATTATGGAAGTTTATTGCATTCCATTCATCATGTTGGGCTTGTTAGCATGCTGTTTTATGGCCACATTGCTCCACAGTGGAATCGTTTTAGTGTGAGAACTCTATGTTTTCAGTTCAATTTGCAACAGATATGATATAAAGATAAACGAGTTTATGTTTTTCACCCACCAATGGAAATTGTCCCCAGTAGCTTACTAGTGATCAATCAAGATGGGACAGAAGTCCTCCCCTAATGCACATTAAATATTTTATTTTCACACAGGGAAATGAACTAATGAGTGAGCACTGCCAACAAATGTACAAGCATACTCTTATTCATGGATTCCAGAGAGAAGTGTAAAGAGACCCATAGTCCTATCAAGTGTTTCCAAAGGTCAGGAACAGATTGATCTCTTAGACAGGCAGCATGGTGCCTGGAACATTATCATCCAGAGAGGATAACGAATTCTATGTCATTGACTAATTGAGCAACTCCAGTCAACAACTTTCTCATGCTCTACTCCAAAAATTGCATATTTCTAGAAGGTTCATTAGTTCATAAGATTAAGGGCTTGGAAGGATCTGAGAGAATGTCTAGTCTAATCACTTTAATTATACCGATGAGGACACAGGAGGCTTTAAGAGCTAAAATGACTCGCCTAATGAACTAGTGGCAGAACTGGGATTCAAACGAAGATCATCTGACTCTAAATACAATGCATCCTCTGCTGAATGTTGTTGTTTGAGTTGTGTTTCAGTCATGTCTAACTCTTTGCAACCCCATTTGGGGTTTTCTTTCCAGTAAACATACTGGAGTATTTTGTCATTTCCTTCTCCAGCTCCTTTTATAGAGGAAACTAAGGCAAATGGAGCTAAATGTCTTGCCCAGGGTGACACAGCTGAGACCAGATTTAAACTCAGGAACATGAGTCTTTCTGAGTCTAGGCCTAGTGCTCTCTATCTACTATACCACTTCACTGTCTCTACTGCCTCTCAAATAGATCAGTCCACTACTAACATCTTTTTATAATGTTCCATGAGAGAAGACAATGTGGAAAATTACTAGGCATGCTCTTTTTGATTTTGAAATTAATCCGTCGATAAACAAGTGTTATGTGTCTAATCTTGTGCTAGTTTCCATGGCAGATATAAGGAGAAAAAATGTTTTTGAGAAGATTGCAACTTCCTGAATTAAAAGAAACTCACTTGGAAAGATTTTTGGTAATAATGTGTTGTATATAATGAAAATCTTCAATTTAGGTGGAAAATTGTACTTTTAATAGACATTGTGAAGTATAGGCCTTAACCTGTTGTTGTTGATTAGAGACTGAAAGTTGTTAGAAGTATTTGAGAATTATAGAATGATCCTGATATTTTTAAAGTTCACTATTGATTGATACAGGTATAACTTAGGTCAGATTGTAGCCCTTGGAACATAACCATCACATACATTAGCATCTTAATATATGATTAGTCCAAAGTATATCATTGGAAATCAGTGTCATAAAGAGATTCCAAAACTTTTCAAATGAAAATGTTAGCTCAATTGTATCTTTGGTAGGCAAAGACTAATGGAATGCAGATGGAAAAAGCTTTGGGGCATTGTTTATTTATTTATTTGTATCTAATCTAAGGAAAGGGGAATTACTTGCATCATATATAGGAAATAAAATAATTAGATTTGGATTTTAACATATATCTACACAAGAATGCTGAAGAAAATATTAGCATCAGAATAGGGGGCATCCTGTGTAATATGTATTGTAGAAGATAGGAAGCTAAGGAGAATTGGAATCAAAAAATATTTTGGCAAGTTAAAATGGTAGGTAAAATAAAAATAATAAAAAGGATAATAATTTGTGTTCAGAAAATTAACTATACCTGTATAGGAGGTGTGTGCTCATGTGTGTGTGTGTGTGTGTGTGTGTGTGTGTATGTGTGTAAAGGACTACAGATAAATTCATTTGAAAAAGACATAAATATTGCATAGGTCACAAATTCAACATAGGCTCAGTATTGTGGGATAACAGAAGTGATTAATATCTTCTTAAACTTCAAGCATATTATCTTTGAGCAAGGATGATCAGATTCCTTCTATACCTTATATAAGTTAGGCCCTCGTTAGAATGCAATTCCCAATTCTGAATGCCACTGTTAAGAATTAATATTGACGGGGCGGCCAGGTAGCACAACAAGTAAGAGCACCGGCTCCAGTGTTGAGAAGACATGGAGATCGAATCCCGGGCTCAGACACTTAGCACCCACCCAGAAACACCTGGCCGGTGTAACCTTGAGCAAGTTACTTAACCCCAATTGCTTAAAAAAAAAAAAAAGAATTAATATTGACAAGATGGAATGCATCCTGTGAGATTTTACCAGGATGGTAAGAATAACTAAGCCATGAAAAAAATTGGTTGAAGGAACTATGTAAATCGTGAAGACTTATGTGGAAGCATGCTTTTTTTATATTCAAGTATCTTAAAGGTTGTTGTATGGGGGAAAAAAAGAAAAATCATATTCTACTCAGGCCTAGAAGGTAGAATTAGGACTAGCAGGGCTGCTGATTCTTATTCATAATAAAAGAAAAATAATCTCAGAAGTAGAACTGTTCACAAGCAGAATGGGGGGGGGGCAGAGAGGGGAGAGCCAAGATGGTGAAGTAGGAACTTGCTTGAGCTTCCACGCCAACCACCTCTGATACCTGTAAAAAATGACTCTAAATAAATTTTAGAGCTACAGAACCCACACAGTGACAGAGTGAACTACATCTCCAGCTGAAGTCTGCCTGGCAAGCTGAAAGGAAGGGTTTATGGCACTGAACTGGGAGCAGAGCACAGTCATGCATGGGCCACACCAGGACAGACAGGCAGCACAGACCAGCCAAAGCAGACCTCAGGGGAAGGAATCACTAGCAGCTATGGTGGTTAGCAGACTTCTCAACCCACAAATGCCAAAGTGAAAGTAAAAGGTCAGTGAGGATACTCTGTTGGACTTGGGTGAGAAAAGAGTTTGGTCCACTCCCTGCCCTCAGTGCAACAGAGGTGGTGACAATGGGGCAGCTGCTTCTAGAGTTCCAGGCCCACATATGACAGGAGGACCAAGCAGTTGGTCAGAAGGCAATTGCAGGAATCTCTTTGCTGGCACTGAGGCAGGATTCTCTTGCTTTGTCCTGCTTGGATCTGGGTTGCAGTCTTGGGGTGAAGTGCTAGTGTGGTAGAACTTGTAATGGCTATGGAGAGGGACTCCTCCTCACAGTTCTGAGGCAGGTAACTAGAAGTAGCTCTGACAACAGCTGCACAAAACCCCAGAAATTTGGGACACAGCACTCTACACTCTGGAAACAGAGGTCTACCATGACAAAGAGCTCAAAAGTCAAGGGATTAGCTAGCAAAATGAGCAAATAGAGGAAGAGAAATCAGAATATAGAATCTTTCTTTGGAGACAAAGAAGATCAAAACAGAACCAGAAGAAGACAACAAAGTCAAAATTCCTGCACAAAAAAACCTCCAATAATAATATGAATTGGCTGCTGTCCATGGAGGAGCTCAAAAAAGATTTTGAAAATCAAGTAAGAGAAGTTGAGGAAAAATTGGGAAGAGAAATGAGAAAGATACAAGAAAATCATGAAAAGCAAGTCAACAGCTTGCTAAAGGAGACCCAAAAAAATATTGAAGAAAATAACACCTTTAAAAATAGACTACCTCAAATGGAAAAAGAGATCCAAAAAGGCACCGAGGAGAAGAATGCCTTAAAAAGCTGAACTGGCCAAATGGAAAAGGAAGTTTAAAAGGTCACTGAAGAAAATAATTCCTTCAGAATTAGAAGGGAGCAAATGGAAGCTAATCTTTTTCTATTCCTACATGGAAAGATGATATTTATAACTCATGATATTTTTTTCAGTATTAGGATAGTTGAAGGGATGTTTGTATATGTATACATAGAGGGCACAGGGTGAGTTAAATATGAAGGCATGATATCTAAAAAATAAAATTAAGAGGTGAGACAGGAATATATTGGGAGAAGGAGAAAGGGAGAGATAGAATAGGGTAATTTATTGGACAAAAAAGGCAAGAGAAAACTGTTACAGAGAAGAGGAAGAGCAGGGAGGTGAAAGGGAATGAGTCAACCTTACTTTCATTGGATTGGCTTAAAGAGGGAATAACATAGACACTCAATTGGGTATCTTACCCTACAGGAAAATAGAAGGGAAAAGTATAAGATGGGGAGAGGATAGAAGGGAGGGAAGACTGGTGGAGGGGATAATCAGAAGCAAACACTTTTGAAAAGAGACAGGGTCAAAAGAGAAAACAGAATAAATGGGGGATGGAAGAAGATAGAGGGAAATATAATTAGTCTTTCATAATATGATTACTATGGAAATAGATTTACTATGGCAATATTTTGCATAACTATACATGTATAACCTATATTGAATTACTTATGTTCTCAATGGGGGTGGGTGAGGATGGAAGAAGGAAGAGTATATGGAACTCAAAGTTTTAAAAATAAATGTTCAAAAATTGTTTCTACTTGAAACTGGGAAATAAACTATACAGGCAATGTAATATAGAAATCTATCTTGCCCTACAAGAAAGTAATGGGAAAGGGGGAAAGGGGGAGATAAGGGGGGACAGAAGAGAGGGCAGACTGGGAGAAGGGGTAATCATCATGCTTACCATTTTGAGTGGGGGGTAGGGGAGAGATGAGGAGAAAATTTGGCACTCAAAATCTTGCAGAAATGAATGTTCAAAACTAAAATAAATAAATAAAAGAGCCAAATATATGAAGAGGGAAGGAAGGGAAGGGAATAAACATTCAGCACCTAAAAAAAAAAAGACCAGAAGGAGCTTCTTCAAAGTCATTGAGTCCCCCAGTGCTAGAAATGTATATGAATACTTTATTTCTTGGGTTTCTTGTAGATGGGATTCATGATATAGATAGGGGAAAAAACGAAGACTTATTTATTTCTATCATTTTGTCTCAACATCACAACCACTTTTTGTCATGTTTTTGCCATAATTCCCAACATTGTGATAGTATCAGAGCCTGAGAAATAGTTATTCATTATCCAAGCAAATACATGTCTCTTTCAAAATTCTATCTGAAAAGATGACTATGGGATGCTGTTAATCAAATGAAGATAAAATTTCCTGTGTAGACTGTGATTTTCTGAAGGAACAAAAGAAAAAAAAATAAAGTCAACTAATTGGAAATTTGGAGAACTGCTTTTGTTGTTATTGTTGTTTGTTTGTTTGTTTTCCTGGTTCTGCCACTAAGTAGTGGTGTTAAGCAATTCTTTTTAGGTCTCTGGGCCTCAATTTATTCATCTGTAAAATGGAGGCTCTGGGCCAAATGGTTGGATAATCTGGTCTCTGAGGCCTCCCTCAAGTTCTAAAAATTTTCTGTTCTAATTTGATTATTCAAAGCATGATCTGTGTTGCTTCTGTTGTTGAGGGAAGGCCCTGAAGGGCCATTATACTATGAAGTACTATGGGGTGGTGGAGGTGGAGGTAGAGTGGGGGTGATATTATGCAGGGGGAAATAGCATAGTACAGCCTAGTGAGCCGTGCCATCAAAAAAGATGCTGAGCCATTAGGGCACTGCCCTGATCTCTTTCTGGAAGGAAAGGCTTTCTGTGGAATGATACAAAAGGGACTTTTGTATTTTAAATACACCACATGACAGATGTTCCATTACTTTTTTTTTTATAACAATGACTAAATGAAGAGAATCAATTCAGCTTTTTCCTTTGCTCTCTGATTTCAATAGCCTTAATTGGGGCATCTAAGTAGAAGGTTATTTTCTGTGTTTGAGATGGAATAATCAGGGAACCATTTCCCACAGAGGCACCCTTTCTAGTGGCTAAGTAGCAATAATGCCTAGTGAATACTTCACTACCATGCTGAAGGGTCCTCCATCTCCCCTGCGACAGTAGGAGCACTGAACCCCGATGAGGTGCCTTGATGATCAGAGTCCCTTCACTGATGGCCCCTGAGCCCTTTTACTAGGGTATGTGGGCAATCTGCATTTGTGCATACAAAATGAAAAATTTTGAATGTTAGAAATGTATATTTTGAGTTGTGGGCTACCAGATTCAAATTAACTTCAGCTGGTCTGATTACACAGAAACAAATCAAAGTCATTTCCTTTCCCCTCTTTCTTCTGAAAATCACTTTGACCAAAAATATGGTTAATTCATTAGCTATATAGAGATATATCTGGCTTGTGATGCTAGATTATTAGTATGCACAATGGGAAAGAGATGTTAGTTGACAGTATTGTACTAGTAGACTAAAGAAATAATCCCTAATAGTAGCTTTGTTCTAACTTAAAGTGTGATCTTGAATTTCAGTCTGCATCTTTGGAGTAAATTACTACATTTTGTGATTCTGGATTCATTGATATATTTTAATATTTTATTTTGAGAATGCAGCACATATGATTTAGTATACAGATTGTACTATATAATAACCTTACTATGTGTACCCTTTGTATATTTTATAAATACACTTAAAGATGGTCGGGTTAAGGATATTTATTAAGCACTTACTAGGTGTTAAGCACTAGGGATATAAAAGAAGACAAAATGTCCCTGTACCCAAGGAGCTCATTTTATTGGGGGAAACAATATGAAAATATCTATTTACAAATAAGATAAACAGAGGATAATTGGAGGTAATTTCAAAGGAAGGCACTGGCAGTAGCTAGGATGGGGTCTGTGCAAAGCCTATTGCACATAAGAGTTGAGATGAATTTAGAAGGGAAGTAGAAAAACAAGGACATGGAGACAAGGAGGGAAAACATTGGGGGGGGGAAGGCATACAGTGAAAAAGCTTGGAATTGGGAGATGGGATGGAATGACTGAGGAACAGCAAGGATAGTGTTTCTAGACTGTGTGGATCACAAGCTGAATGGAACTCCCTCCATCTTGGTGAACTAAAAACAATTCCCTCCATTGGTCTTAAGCTTTAACTGGACAATTAGATGCCCTCCTTGTCATGCTCTCCACCCCAATAACCCCTCCACAATAATCTCCTGTTGCAATACCATCTGTTCTGGGAGACTGAAAAGGTTTCCTGATTCCAAGTAACCAGCCTGACCACTTAGGACATAAGTATCTTGTCTAATCATCCAGCTCTTGCAACATCCCCTCTCAATCCTCGTTTGCCTAAAGGTTCTCTACTCCTTTGTGGTTTAAGCATATATAAGTCCAATATAAACTCATTTGGAGGAGTCTTTACCCATGTGGGGGGGACTCTTTTGCTATTGAACTCAATATAAAACCCAAGATGTTTGATATCTTTTGTTGTTGTTGAGTCAGTTTTGCCATATCCAAATCTTCATGACTCCATTTGGGGTCTTGGTCTTTTCTGGTAAAAATAATAGAGTCATTTCCATGTCCTTCTCCAGCTCATTTTATGAATAAGAAAATTAAGGCAAATAGTGTTGACTGACTTGCCCAGGGTCCCACAGCTAAGAAGTGTCTGAGGTCAGATTCTAATTCAGGAAGATGAATCTTCCTCACTTCAGGCCCAGCACTCTATGCACTATACTACCTTACTACTCTTGATACTCTCTGGGGCCTTGCTATTCCTAAGTCACTCACCATTGTCATATAAATGGAAGGCAGTGAGTATGTGAGTAATGAAAAGGTAGAGAGGGATCAGACTGTGAGAAGCTTTAAATGCAAAAAGAGGATTTTGTATTTGATCCTATAGGTTAATAGGGAGCCAATGGAGTTTACTGACTGGGGCAGGGAGTAGGGAAAGCATGATATGGTCAGATCTGCTGTACTTTAGGAAGATCATTTTGACAGTTAAGTGAAGGATAGATTGGAATGGGTGAGTCAGGGAGAACAAAAAAAGGCTATTGCAAACAAAGAATGAGGTGATGAATATCTGTACCATGGTACAAGAGAGGAGAATGGTGTGTTCAACTGAGAGGTATCACAAAGATAGAATTGGGAGAACCTGTCAACGTACTGAATATGTGGGGTGAGTGAATGAGAATGACACTGAGGGCAAGAGCTTGGAGTACTGAGAAGATGATGGCATACTCAACAGTAATAGAGAAGTTTCAAAAGGGGGAAGATTTGTTAGGAAAGATAATGAGATCAGTTTAAACATGTTGAGTTTAAAATGTTTATGGGGTATCCAGTTCAAGATAACCAAGAAGCAGTTTGTGATATGAGACTGGAAAAAAAGAAAGAGGTTAGGGCTGGATAAACAGGTTTGGGAATAATCTGCATAGAAAGAATAATTTAATCCATGGGAACTAAAGAGGTCATCAAGTGAAATAGTAAATGGGTTAATGGAAGAGGGTCAAGGTGTGAAGGAAGATTTGAGGAGGGATGAAAAGAAGCCATTGTGGTAAATACAATAGTGAATCAATTAGTTAATTATAAAAGAATTGCCTTGCTGAAATATAGACTCAATTGTAATTAGGTAACATAAATTTTTAGTGAAAGCAGTCAGTAAAATTTTATGATTTTCTCCACGTCTGTTTCGCAGTATGTGAATAAGAGAGAAAGCAGAGGGTAGAAGGATTAATCCAAGATTGGGAATTAAGGAGGCATAATCTAGCTATATAATAAGGGGTCAAAGGAATTGAGCAAAAAGGATAGTGGGGAGTCGAAATGGTTCACCAAAGTATTAAGATAGGGAAAAGTAGGAGAGTGTAGTCAGTGTGGTGATGATGGCCTGGTAAAGAAAAGGTAGTCAGAGGGATTGGAGGTCATGATGAGGACAAGAAACAAAATTAGGGTTGGAAGACAGAAGGAAATAGAAAACTAAAAGATTATGATCTCAACTTGCATCCATAATATGATTGCACGATCAAGCTATGGCTCTCTCCATGTTAGTTGGGATGGAGTAAGGAGTAGGTTATGGGGATTGACTCAATTGAAGAACAGGAAAGTTAGAGTGCTTGAGGGGGCATCAATTTGTATGCTGAAATCCACTATTATAAGGCTAGGATGTGAGGAGGAGAGAAAGACTGTGAACCAGGCTCAGAACTTGTTAAGGCATGAAAGAGAAGGTTTGGGGGTTTGCAAATAAGAGCTATAAGAATCTTGATTGGGTGATAAATGTGGATTGAATTAAACTCAAATATGGCAAGGTTACTGAGAAATGTCAGTGGAAAAGAAGTAGCACTCTTATTCCCCTATTATGACCACTGAGCTGAGGTGTATGAGTACAACATAGACCAGAAAGCATGGCCAGAGATACCAAGTCATCAAGAGAAAACTAAGTCAACAGTGAGAGCTAGAAGATGAAAAGGGACTGTGATGAAAACAAGGGTGTTATCATAGAACAGGCATTCCAGAGAACACAATGGAAGGTATGGTAGTTCTAAAGGGATAAATTGTGGGGGTTCAGTTGAAGGGAATGGGAATGAGGGAATAGGCACCAGGGAAAGGGGAACAAAATTTTTACAGTAATATCCAGGGATTCCAAATCACTGGGTTGGGGAAGAGTATAATGACATAGGAGTAAGCTAACCATTGAAGAGTGAGTTTAGGCATATTATTAGAGGTTTAAGAAAAGGTCCTTGAAGGATGTAGGTGATTAGACTATTCAGGGACCTCCCTCAATGTCCAGCCTTGTGGTAGATTGTGTCCTCTGACACCCAAGAGGCCTCATTCCCAGAGAGCAAGAACAGAAGTTAGACTTAAGGAGTCTGAACAAGAGGCAGGAGCTGGAAATCCCAAGCAGATTTGCTTAGAAAATGTTTTCTCTAGCACTGGAGATAACTAGGAACCCAAGGTAATTTTCCAGGAATTGCATTTTGTTTCAACAAACATATGTGGGCATGAATGTATAATACTCATTCTGAATATGTGTATAATGAATGGTTACATTGGGCTTGAGTCATTCAGTCAAAAAACATTTCCTAAGCTCCTGCTATGTGCCCAGCACCGTGCTAAGTACTGAGGAAACAAAACCAGGCTAAAGGCAGTCCCTGATCTCAGTCTAATGGGGGAGACACAACTATAAATAAGTAAACTACATTCCTGATAAATCACAGATAATCAATAGAGCAGAGGCACCAAAATTAAGGGAGTCCAGCAAGAGGATTCGAGTAAGCTTCTCTCATCTTATGGGTCCCTATGTAAGAGAGGAAGCTTTTTCCACATTAAAGGAATGATGCAGTCCATGAAAATAGCACAAACCTTGGAGACCTCTAAGCAGTGAACATTGATGTGAGAGGGAGTCACTAAGGAGCTTCATTTAAGGAGTGAATAGTAACAGTAATAGAGGCGTCAAAATCTCCCAGGCAAACACTAACAAATATTTGAATAAAGGACCCTAGACAGAGCTAGAATAAGGAAAACCAAAGTGACAGAGAAGTAAGCTCCTCCACTCCAGTTGAGAACTGCAAGAACCCATAGGCAGAAGCCAGTCGAGGCTAAGATTGGTGAAAACAATTGGTGAAAAACAGGGGAAAACAAAAAAAAAAACAACCCACTAACTCCTACATTCAGTGCCAAAGCCAGACAACACTCTGAACAGAAGGGACAAAATCCAGGACAAACCCTAGTTATTACAGGCCTGAAGCTGTGTACTAACCATTGCCTGTCAGAACAGAAGTGGAAGACTGAGTCAGTCACCATAGATGGCAGAGTTGTGAGGTAAGGCCCAGCTGTACACTCCTTAAATCACTAGTAAGAAGGCAAGGACAATTCAGAATCAAGGGATGTTTTAGGAGGCATAAAATCAGCATGACCTCCATCATGCCACTGAGACCCATTGGGGCCACAGAAAGGCACAGAAATAAGCCCCAAATTATAATTTTGCTAAGAAAAGAAATAGGCTAAAGCTGGGATCTACTTTGGATCACTTGGAGACTAAGGAAGAGGCCAACGATTAAGGTAGAAGACAGGGCCTAGTCATAGCACTCCATTCAGACAACAGTTATAGGGAAAAGAACATTGGTCACAGAGTCAGAGGGACTGAGTTGCTTCCTCTGCTACTTATTGCTTATGTGACCTTGGGTAAGTAACAACCTCCCTGGGCTTCAGTTCCTACATTTAGAAAATGAAGGAGTTAGAACAGATAACCTCTGAAACCTCTTCAAGATCTAAGTCTATGATCCTATGATTTTCCCTGCATATAGAAATAAATTTGGCCATAAGAATAAGATAGGGTGAAAACATGGCAACTGGTAGCAAGATCTTCAGAAATCCACTGAGCAGGAGGGGCCTGGACTCCACACAGCTGGGACTTTGTATGCCCTTAGGCACCATTCAGATAGAGGGGACAGTTTTATCTTCTTTAAAGGAAAGCTAATCTCTGCCAGAGAAGGGAAGGAGGAAGGGCCTGGATATACCCTATACTGGGCCATAGAGAGTAGGGGAGGTAGAATGCTGATAGATATTACTCCTAGACCATAAGGAAAATGCATTTTTAATATATAGGTAATATATGGGTAATATAAACACTTCTTATAAACAGGCCAGTTTCATAAATCTGCATTGTCACATATTGAGTTTGCTTAAAATGGAGCACCTAGTTTCATGTTGAAACTGACTTAGGATGTTTTCTTCCTCTGGTGGGGTGAAATTGAGGACCATTCTCTTTTAGGCCTGATGATAACCCTCAGGCCTAGCTTTAGCACTAGGAATGATAAAGGAAGAGGTTTAGAAAACACTTTTTGGGTCCTGAAGGTTGGAGGGGAGATGGTGAGGGGACAGTCACATGGACACCCCAAAAAAATAATAAAATATAATTATCCAATGCAGGCTTAAGTATCAAAGGGAAAGTAAAATGGAGAAAAGCTGAAAGACTATCAGAAAGATAAAAATAGGAGGAAAAGAACAAGGCCATGTAAGGTACAGTATACATCAGTTTCCTGATATCACTCAAAGCATTTTAATTTACATTTGTTTAACAGTTTCATTGAGTGTATTAGTCTCTGTCCCTGCTGCTCAGGCTTAACTGCATATCTTCTGTTCCTGCTCTCTAATCTCTCTCTGTCTCTCTGTCTCTGTCTCTGTCTCTCTCTCTCTGTCTGTCTCTCTCATCTCTGTCTCTCTGTCTCTGTCTCTCTCTCTGTCTCTGTCTCTCTCTCTCTGTCTCTGTCTCTCTCTCTATCTCCCCTTCTCCCCTCAGATTTCAAAATGTTATCTTCTGCTGCATTCATTAAGATAGAGCAGGGTAAGGCAGGAAAAAAAAAAAAGGGAGGAGAGGCAGACTGCTGTATAAGATGCAAATATCATGTTGGAAAGTGGGAGTGTGTTACAGCAAGCACCCCAAGCGTCCCCAGGGTGGCTGCTCACACAGGTTCTTAGATCTGCTTTGATAAAGGAAAGCAACTCAAAAAGGGTTAACAAGCTTACTTTAATCAGTCAAATATGTATCCTTTACCTAGTTCAGGGGAAAAAGGTCAGTACCCCAAACTTCAGAGTATACAGACAGAATTATCAAGACGGAGAAACAGATCAAGTAGACAGTTTCCAAACTGTCCAACCATTACATCCATACCAAATCAACATCTGGGTTTCAACATCTGGGTTTTTCAAAGCCGATGGGGGGGAGGCTCTCAACAACGGCTTCCCAGAATCCAGATTGAATCACAGAACACTTCTCAAAGTGAGCCCCAAAAGAAAGCTACACATCAGGGCTTATATAGCCTTCTCCTGGCTCAGAGAATGTAACAACCTAATTGACTCACTGGCCAATCAAGAAGTATCTACTGAAAAACAAGCCTCCCACCCCAGGCTCCAGGTGCATTTTAGCATAGGGGCAGGGAAGATCTTTAAATTTGCATTTTCATTATAGAGTGTAAACAAAGGAATGACCACTGACTGAAACAAACCTGGGAAAAGTGAGGGGTCCAGTCACCTGCTGACCCAGGAGGCCTGAGAAATGTTGTGTGAGGGTTTAGGTTTTGCCCAGTAGCTAGTTAGCTGACTTTGGGGAAAACTCTTTTCTTTTTAGCTAGTGCTAGAAAACTGACCTTTGATCAAGAAAAGCCTATATTCAAGTCCTGCCTCTCACAAATACTGGCAGGGTGACTCTAGGACAATCGCAACCACTCAATGCTCTAGGTAAATCTGGAACACTATAAATTTCAAAGAAAGCACCCATGTACATTGGAAGAGTAAAGTTTTCCTTTAAGCTTTCCTAAAAGCACAGGTTGGCTCCCTATTTCTGTCTCTCTGTTTTCTATGCTTTTTGTTTCCTTTAATTTTTTTTTTTTGCTTTTTGGAGGGCAATTGGGGTTGTGACTTGCCCACAGTCACATGTCTAGTAAGTGTGTTAAGTGTCTGAGGTCGGATTTGAACTCAGGTCCTCCTGACTCCAGGGCCAGTGCTCTATTCACTGCACCACCTAGCCACCCCTCTTTTTTTTTTCTTCTTAACATATAAGGAGTGTTATTTAGGTTGAAACTAATGTGTTTAGAATAACAATTCCAGAAGGAAACGCCAGGTTTTTTTGTGGTTAGGAAAACAGTGATGCATACATCAAGCAATTCTTCTCTGACATATCTGCTTTTAGTGAGTGCACTATCAAAGCATCACTATTTCTTTGTGGGGGGGTGTGAGGCCAGGTTACATGTGGCAGTATCTGAATGTTTTGATTCTTCCTAACTTTTCATGCTTTCTTGGTCTCTCATTCACTCTCTTTATCTCTAGGATTATTGCTCAGTGTCTGTAGCTATGAAGATATAGTTTCCTCCCATTTATTGATCCTTAGATCAATCAATCAACAAGCATTTATTATGCACCTGCTATGTACCAGGCACATTGCTAAGTACTAAAGATGAAAGCAAAAAGCAAACAATCCCTATTCACAATGAGCTTATATTATAATAGCAAGCACTTATAAAATGAATACAGCAGAAATATAAAGTTAATAGATACAAATATATACAAAGTAGTTGAATGCATCATCATCTAAGAAGAAGAGTACTTGCAGTTGGGAGAATAAGAAAAGTCTTCATGTACAATACAGTGACTGAGGTATACCTTAAAGCTTAAAGCCCTTTCTATGAGGGAAAGAGCTAAGAAGGGCAGACACTCCAAGCATAGGTAATTTTCAGGGCAATGTCATAAAGAAGGGAGATGCACATGTTTTGTGTGTAAAGAATAAAGAGAAGATCAGTTTACTTGGATGGCAGAGCACAGGAAGGGGAAGGATATTCAATGAGACTGGAAAGATAGGTTGGGGCCAGACTGAATAGAGCTTGAAAAGGTTAACAGAGTAATGGAGGGTTATATTTTATCCTAGAACCAGTAAGAAGCCACTGAATTTTCTTGAATGAGGGAATCATACAACCAGATCTGATCTTAAGGAAAATTACTTGGGAAACAATATTAGGATGGACTAGAGTTCGAAGTACTTACTTCTTGGAGAAAGTTTCAGAAAAAAAACTAGTAGGGCAGGGGGATGTGGCTGGAGGGCAGAGTTGCAATTCCTAATTCACAAACTTGTTGGAAATATATGCTCAGAATGGTGATCATATGGCAGAGTAACCCTTCTTACAGATGTAGAGCTCCACCATCCTCTCTCCTCTGTACATGTAACTCTTGTGATTTTCTTTCTGCAAGTCTACCAGAGAAGATCCACCCAAAGCAATGCAGTTCTCTGGTTCATTTGAAAACTCAGGGGTACCAGTGTAACCCTCAGACCATTTGTTGCCTCCCATTCTCTATGCCTAAAAAACTTAATTCCTTTCCTGATTATGCATGTGCCAAATAATGTATATTCATTTCCTATATGTATCACCCTTTAAATAGGTTATGACCTATGTACATAGACAGTGGAATATCCACTAATTTGGGATTTTTTTTTCTTTACCCATGTTTCAAAGTCTGTGTTTACCCATGTTTCAAAGCTATACAACAGCACTGAAAGAATATTGGTGGAAAGGCAATTTTTTTTTCATCAATTAAAAGTTTGGGATCATTAAGAACATTACAGTTTCCCAAATTTGATCCTACCACAGTTTCTCCTCTTCCTAAAGTTTTTGTTTTTCTTTCCTTCCTTCCTTCCTTCCTTCCTTCCTTCCTTCCTTCCTTCCTTCCTTCCTTCCTTCCTTCC
Source organism: Petaurus breviceps papuanus (assembly GCF_028583685.1). Classification (NCBI taxonomy): domain Eukaryota; kingdom Metazoa; phylum Chordata; class Mammalia; order Diprotodontia; family Petauridae; genus Petaurus; species Petaurus breviceps. Next base: position 10,506,956 of record NW_027185712.1, on the reverse strand, counting down.
TTCTTACCTTCTTCCTTCTTTTTCCTTCCTTTCATCTATCCCTAGGACTTATCACAGTTCCTGCCATATAGTAGCTATTTAATAGATCCTTCTTGATTTGACTCAGTCATGATTCTGGCTCATTGTTCATCACTGGATATTCCTGAGATTTGAACTCAGGTTTCCTAACTCTAAATACAATTTTCTTGCCTATCTCTGTAAGACAATAAAAGTCCTCCAAATATTGTCTAGCCTAGCATACATATATTATGATTCTTATAACTACAATTAAATCATGGTTTATCTAATATATTTTAGATTTTAAGCCATTGTATAATTATACCATATTTTTCCACATTGTATGTTTGAATATTTTGCAAATTATTTGTTGACTAATGAATTTGCTAAAAAGCTTCTACACAGCTTAGTGGTACATTTATTCCAATTATCTATAAGCCAAAAAAACGTATTCTAATTGTTTCAGTGTATACTTTACACCTCAGTTCACTCTGGTTCATAATCGTAGACCAGCATTCTTGAGAACCTTCAGAATCTCAAACTATGTTTATTATAGTCTATCTTCTGGTAGTAGAACTGACCACCACCAAAGTATTCCTAGTTAACCAGAAATCCTGTATGATGAAAAGCCCTCTGCTTTGAGCCAAAGTATTTGAATTTCTATCATGGCTTCTCTACCAAATATTAGTCCATGACGTAGAATAAGTCACTTAATCCTTCAGGCCTCAGTTTTCTCATGCATAAAAGGTGGATCATTGTGCTTATATTACCTATGTCTTATGGCTTTTGTGAGGAAAGTACTTTGTAAATCACAAAGCACCAATCAATGTGATCTATTGTGATGTCTTTGGGCATATTCGTCCTAGGTTCCTTCTTTTCCTTGGCAACATAATCAGGAACAAACAAATATTTTGGTTGGCACGTGATATTGTTGTATTGGAAATGACATGTTATTTCAGATGCCTGGTTCATCTAATATGAGATCCTATTTGAGGGGTCATATCAAGTATGAAATAGTAACAAGATGTGATAATCCGTAACTCAAATAGCTTGGGACACCCTACCTCCTGACCCCAACATACTTACCATGCCTGAATGGCCCATCTAGGATTTATTATCTGGATTTGCACATAAAGCCTCTCCTTCTGGAGGGATGATAGAAAGCTAGGTAGGTAGATAGATAGATAGATAGATAGATAGATAGATAGATAGATAGATAGATAGATAGATGATTGATAGATAGATAGATAGATAGATAGATAGATAGATAGATAGATAGATAGATAGATGGATAGATAAGAGAGAAAAATGATAGAGAGATAGATGGTAGAGAGAGATTATAGATAGGGAGAAAAATGATAGCTAGATGATTAAATAAGAGATAAAGAGAATGATGATGCACCAGAACCAGTGTCTGATATTTTCACTACTTGAAGACCTGTAGTATTTGGTAGACTTCTTGTACTCACATAAGTTGAAGACCTAAAGTGTTTGGAAACTCACAGTTTCCCTAACCTACCCAGTTCACTTTTGGATAGATGTAATTATTAGAAAGTTTTCTTTTTATACATCTCAAATTTGTTCATGCAGCTTCCACCCATTATTCTTAATTCTGTCCTCTGAATTTAAGTAAAACAAATTGAATCCATTTGACAGCTTTTTAAAGGCAGCTATCATGTGCCCCATAAGTAGTCTCTTCTCTTGGTTACATATCCTCAATTACAAGCAATATTTATGAGTTTCTAAAATAGACAACATCAAATTTAAAATAAACCTAAAAATAAATCATTTATTATATAATCAGACAAAACATATTCCCCTACTAGTCATATCTGAAAAAAATATTTTTCTTTCTATAGTTTAAGTTCATCACATCTCTGTCAGGAGGTAAGTGGTATATTTTGTCTTTATTCTTTTGGAAAAGTGGTTTATCATTTGGTTGATCAGACATCTAAAATCTTTCAAAGTTCTGTTTCTCTATGAAGTTAACATTGTATATGTTGTTCTCCTAGTTCTGCTCACTCTTCTCTGCATCTGGTTTGTTCATTTCCTGGGAATATTTCCAAATTTCTTTCCACAATGGCTGGACTATCACATTGCCACCAACATTTGTCATTTCCCATTTTTTTTACTTATCAATCTGATAGGAAAGAAGTAAAACCTCAAAAGGTGTTTTAACTTGTATTTCTCTAATTATTAGTGATTTAGAGAATATTTTATAGATTGGTTTTTTTTTCTTTGAAAACTGCCTATTCGTATTGTTTAACCTTTTATTTATTGAGGGAATGGCTTATAACTATACAATTGTATTCATTCCATACATAGCTTGTAAATGAGAATTTTTATCAGAAAAAAAAAGTTGCTGCAAATATTTTCCCCCCAATTACTATTTCTTTTCACATTTTTGGTATATTAGATCTGTTTGGGGAAAAGCTTTAATTTTATTTAAAGAAAATTGTCTATTTTATCTTGTAAAATCATGCATACCATTTGTTTAGTTCTGAACTCTTCACCTAATCATGTATCCTAAAGGAAATTCCCTCCTTCTTCTGCTAATTTGTTTAAAACGTGCCCTTTTTTAAACTCATTTGAAGATTATCTTGGTGTATTGTATGACTGTTTTGGTCTAAATCTAATTTCTTCTAGATTGCACTCCAGTTTTCCCAGCATTTTTGTCAGATGGTGCATCTTTCCCCCATTAACTAGGTTCCTGAGGTCTATCATACACTATTCTTCTACATGTTGAGTAGACAACCTAATCTGTACCAATGATCAAACTCTCTTTTTGGTTGTTTTAATTTTCTTAATGCAGAGAACAGTGTATGGGGTGGAGTGGGGATGGCTGGGAAGTTATAGGTTTGTTTTCATATTCTTTTCCTTAAAAACGAGTAAAAATAAGTAAATCTAAGAGATAATCAAAAGCTGACATCTGTGAGGTGGCAGCAGTATAGAGCCACTTGCAATTTCTATTTTGCCCCCTTTCTTCTTCATCCTTTCTCCTTGACATGAACTACACCTACCTATCACAAACTATCAGAACAGTTTAAACTAGACTTCTCAATGATTTCCATCTGCTCCAACTTTCTGTGAAAACTCTCAAAGATCATGATCTCTTTTTCAGACTCTTGTAATCACAGTCCTATAAGCAGACTGGTTCATGGACAGAAAGCTAAATTCAGTCAGGAATCCTAAGTTGAAGCTCCACCTCTGAAAATAAAAAAAAAAAAGTAGCTGTCTAATCTTAGGAAAAGTCACTTCATGTCTCTGACCTTCAGTTCCTTGACCTGTAAAGTGAAGACAATAGTATTTTCAAACTTACAAGGTAGTTAAGAAGAAAGTATATTGAAAATGTAAATAAATGTTACATGTTTTTAATATGATCATCAACAACCATTGAAACCTACCATCTTTTATTTGGTCCTAGATCTTTGATGCAGTATGAGCAAAAGTAGATTTTGACATATTTCAAAACATCCAACACTGTGCCTACCAATAGTGCCAAGAAAAAATATAAAATATACTTTTGAAGGTTTAATAATTTTCTAAATGGGAACTATTGAAATATTACATATATATTCATATTTATGCATTATATATACATATATTTCAATATCTTGGTGGTGAGGTGAGAAAACTAGGTTTTTTTTTAATATTTCTAATCTGTTGATCTGGAATCCATTTGTTGCAAATTTGTGCTTCTGAGGAGTTTGGAAACAAAATGCATAGACAGACAAAGAACATATGCTAAACAGATCAGCTCTATGTCTAGATATTCACTATTTGAGGGAAGAAACTGTTCAATCTGATTTTTTGTATGATTATACTGTAGTTCAAATTGAGGTGTCTGTAGAAATGGATTGGCAAAGTTCCTTGGTTGTCAGTCATATTGCTTATTTTGCTCAGAATAAGATGAGGGCTCTGATGGGAAACAGTGGAAATTGTTTTATGATACATTTAAACATACTGGTGTATCTCCATCTCCCTTCCCTCATCCAGTAAGGAACTGTACAGGGATGGATGGGGGAGGGGATGAGACCTCTTCTTTCAAATCACTCAGAACCTCTGTACTTAGTTTATGGATGAATGTCTCCACTGCTCACTAGAATTACTATATTTTAACAATAATTTTCCTTTTCAAGCCAAATCAACAGCAATTACAGGGCATTAACCATGAATTATATGATACTTGGGACTTAGAGGTAAGTAAGACATAATTCCTATCCTCAGGTGGCTTAGAATCTAACTGAGGACCTTAGAGATTGATGTTTTTATCCTAAAGAAAATCTTAAGTTCCCTAGAAGACCATAGGTTTCTCGGGGGTGTGAGGTACATGCTTACCAATAAGTTCTCTGAAAATTCAGGATATACTATTAAGTTTAATTTTAATTAATTTAATTCCATCTTTTTAAAATCTACTCTAGATCATCAACAAAATAATAATTCAAGACCTGATTTGTAGTGTTTGCTGATTTCCAAGGCGTAAATTCTCTGAGCATGAATATTTAGCATTTAACTCTCTCAAGATGACTCTAACATGTTCCAAGGAAAGTTAAAAAAGGAGACTCCAATGTTGGCACAAGAGCATAGAACACAAGAACTGAAACATAAAGGCATGAAAAAATTAAGTAATAACTAAAGATTAGTTGAACCATTTAAATAATCCTGTATAAAAATACATGACCTGTCATGAGGCTATGCAGTCATATGTTGACTAATTGTCAAATGAATGATGCTTGTAAAGCATAGTAGACTTAGATACCAAGCCTAGGTCATACTGTCATATCCAAAGCTGGACTGGACCTCATAGATTATCTAGTCCAAAACTCTCTTCTAAAGATGAGAAAATTTAGACAATGGACAATCAAATGCACCCTTGCTCTGGAGTCAGAGAGGCTGGATTCAAATCCCACTTCTTATGTTGACCACTTGTTGAACTTTGGACAAGTCACTTACCTTTCTTTGGCCTTAGTTTTCTCATCTATAAAATGAGAGAGCTGACCAAGGTGACATCTGAGGTCCATTCCTGTTTTAAATCTACAATCCCATGTCATAGAGAGATTCAGTGACTTGCCCAAGATAATGCTGCTAGTGAGTGGCAGAGGCTATATAGGATCTCCTTCTTCTCCTTCTCCCTCTCCTTCTAGTGCTCTCATATCCAGTAAATCTAGTGTTCAGTAGTGGGACTTTGGACAAGGTATTTATAACCCTTTGAACTTCAATGTCCTTATCCATAAAACAGCAGTAATTGTATATGTATTACTTACCTTAAAAGGTTCTTAAGAACAAAGTTATTTTTTTATTCATTCATTTATTTATTTTTTAAGCAGTCAGGGTTAAGTAACTTGCTCAAGGTTACATGGACAGTAATTATTATTTTTGTGTAGGTGCCAAGTATCTGAGGCCAGAACCGATCCCAGGTCTCCCGACACTGGGGCCGGCGCTCTTACTCACTGCGTCACCTGCCCTCCCCTAAGCAATTGGGGTTAAGTAACTTGCTCAAGGTAACACGGCCAGTTATTTTGTGTGGGTGTTAAATATGTGAGCTAGGAACAGAACCCAGGTCTTCCAACTCTGGGGCCGGAGCTCTTACTCACTGTACCACCTGGCTGCCCCTTTTATCTTTTAAATTAAATTTTATGTTTATTTTTAGTTTACATCATTCATTTCCCCCAAGATTTTGAGTTGCAAATTTTCTCCCCATCTTTCCCCTACCCACCACCCCAAAACAGCGATCCCACTGAATACCCCCTCCCCCAAACTGCTCTCTCCTACATCCTCCCTCATACCCTCTGTGACTTTCCAGCAGGGCAAGGTGGATCTCTATGCCCCAGTGCCTGTACATCTTATTTCCCAGTTGCATGAAAATAATAGTAATAATATTTTTTTCCTAAAAATTTGATTTTTGATTTGATTTGATTCTTTCCCTTCCTCCCTCATCACCCACCCTTACTGGGAAGATAAGTAATTCAATATAGGTTGTACATGTGTAGTTACACAAAACATTTCCATAGTGGATATATTGTAAAAGATTGATTATGTTTCCCTCCATCTTTATCCCGCCCCCCTCTTGTTCTATTCTATACTTTGACCCTGACCCTTTTCAAAAGTGTGTGCTTCCAACTTCCCTCCCCCCCAACCTGTCCTCCCCTCCACCATTGCCCCTCTCATCCCTTTTCTCCCTACTCTGCTATAGGGTGAATACCCTATTTAGTATGTATGTCATTCCCTCCCTAAGCCAAATTCAATGAGAGTAAGGTTGACACATTCCCTTTTGCCTTCCTGTTCTTCCCCTCCATTGTAACAGTTTTACCTTGCCTCTTCTATATGAGATAGTTTACCCCATTCTATCTCTCCCCATATTCTCTCATTATATTCCTCTTTCACCTCTCAATTTCACTTTTTAAGTATCGTCCCTTCCTATTCAATTGGTTCTGTGTCCTCTGTCTATGTATACCTGTACACATATATACACACACTCACATATATATTCATACATCCATATACCCTCCTATATAGACATGTATATGTATGTATATATTTATATATACATTTATATGTCCTTCAATTATTCTCATACTGAGAAAAGTTTCATAAGTTACAACTCTCATATTTGTATGTAGGAATATAAATAGTTCAACTTTGATAAGTTCCTTATGATTTCTTTTCCCTGTTTACCTTCTCATGCTTCTCATGCTTCTTGTATCTAAATGTCAAATTTTCTATTCAGCTCTGATTTTTCATCAAGAATGCTTGAAAGCCCTCTATTCCATTGAATGACCATATTTTCCCCTGAAACATGATACTCAGTTTTGCTGGGTAGGTGATTCTTGGTTTTAATCCCAGCTCCTTTGACCTCCAGAATATCATATTCTAAGCCCTTTGATCCCTCAGTGTAGAAGCTTCAACATCCAATGTTATCCTGATTGTATTTCCCCAATATTCAAATTGTTTCTCCCTGGCTGCTTATAATATTTTCTCCTTGATTTGGGAATTCTGGAACCTGGTTATAATATTTCTAGGAGTTTTCTTTTTGGGATCTTTTTCAGGAGGTGATCTGTGGATTCTTTCAACCTCTATTTTGTCCTCTGGTTCTAAAACATCAGGGCAATTTTCCTTGAGAATTTCTTCAAGGATGATTTCTAGGTTCTTTTTTTTTTATCATGGCTTTCAGATAGTACAGTAATTTTTAAATTCTCTCTCCTGAATCTATTTTCCAGGTCAGTGGTTTTTCCAATGAGATATTTCACATTGCCTTCTATTCTTTCATTCATTTGGATCTGTTTAATAGCATCTTGATTTCTCATAAAGTCACTAGCTTCCATTTGCTCCAATCTAATTCTGAAGAAATGATTCTCTTCAGTGAGCTTTTGAGAATTTTTTTCTATCTGGCAAATTCGGCTTTTTAAGACATTCTCCTCCTCATTGATTTTTTGATCCTCTTTTCCCATTTGAGTTAGTCTGTTTTTTAAGATGTTATTTTCTTCAGTCAGGTTGTTGACTCTCTTTTCCTGATTTCTTGCAGCATTCTCATTTCTCTTCCCAATTTTTCCTTCATTTCTCTTATTTGGTTTTCAAAATCCTTCTTAAGCTCCTCTATGGCCTGTAATGAGTTCATATTTTTCTTGGAAGCTTTTGGTACAGGAGTTCTGACTTCATTGTCTCCCCCTTGCTGCATGCCTTGATCCTTTTTGTCCCCAAAAAAGGAATCCAAAGTCAGACTGCTGTGCTTGCCCTGCTTCCTTTGTTTGCTCATGTTGCCACTCAACCACTTGACTCTTGAACTTTTTGCCGCAGTAGTACTCTGCATTCAGAGAGGAGATCTTTGTCCCAAATTGCTGGGGTTTTCTCAGCTGCCAGAGCTATTAGATGGGTGCTCTCTCAGAAGCCTCCACTGTCTCTGGCACACTGGTCACACACTGCAGGACCTCCACCCAGGACAGAGATCCAGATCCAAGCAGGTTAAAGAAAGCGCGATTACCCCTCAGACTGGCCACTTGGTCCTCCTACAATCTGTAGGCCAGGAGCTCTGAAGCAGCCATGTAGCTACGGCCACTGCGTCTCAGCCGATTCTCACACCAGGGGCAGAGGCCAGACCACACTCCCAAACTCCCTGTTCCCAAAGTCCACTGAACTCTCACTTTCTCTTTGGCATTTGTGGATTGATAATTCTGGAAACCACCACATCTGCTAATGATATACTCTCCCAACATCCCTCTAGCCATGGCTTGTCAGGCTGCCCTGAGTCTAAAACCTTGGACTCATGCGGGGCTGGGGTTGGCTCCCAGGGTGCTGCTCTGGACCCTTTCCTGCCAGCCTGCCAAGCTGTCTTCAGTGGGAGGTTAGTTTCTCTCCCTCACTTTGTGGGTTCTGTAGCTCTAAAGTTTTTATAGAGTCTTTTTTTACATGTTTTGGAGGAGGAGGAAGCAGGAGCACCCAGAACAAAGTTTTTTTTTAAACACTAAAGATACATATTTATATATGTGTGTATATATGTGTATATGTGTGTTTTGATATGTATTCACACACCTACACATATGTGGTGATAGCAGTAGTGGTAGTAGCAGCAACAGAAGGTGTAGTAGATGCCTTCCAGACCTCTGCCCTAGGAGAGTTGCATCATTCCCTACAGGACAACTCTCTGGTGCTTCATGTTAAGAGTTTGCCATCACTATTTAGTGTCTAAGAGACCTTTGAGCTCCTAGTAATATACATCTACATATATAAAATAGAAACCTTTATTTATTTATTCACTTATTTGTTCATTCACTTAATTTTTAACTTGAGATTCTACTGGAAGATGTGGGAAAGGGTTATCCAGATAGAAAAGAGAGAAATTAAAGGACAGCTTTTGAATGTCTATTATATGATCTCCCTGGAGCTGCTGGTATTGGGGAAGTCATCTCTCAAAATGCCCCTTTCCCCCCCTGTAGCCCTAGAGATTGCTAAGAAGAGACTTGAGATAATTCTTCCCTTGGCTGAGCTGAAATTTTTAACTCACTAGCAAATCAAAGGGATCATTTACTCTGGCATGGTCAATTGTCTATCCTTATGATCCCCCTAATTTCTATTTACTGATTACTTTGATAAAGAGATTTACTAGCTATCCATGACTGTCATTTGTGTAACCAGTGCTTGGTGGAAGGCAACAAAGTTGGTGAGAGTAAATTAAATGTCACCCTCCCCTTTAGAATACTTTCAGAAAGGGACTTTTTTTCTGAATCCCCTTAAACAGAAAACATTTTCTCCAAAGATGAAAATATATTTGAGTTGTGGTATGTAGATAACACTTACTTCTTTAAGCTAAATAGCCTTCTTGGGGATAGGAAAACAAAAGAGACACAATCTAGCTTTAGTCTGGCTAAATGTCACTTATGCCTGCCTCAGCCAGGCTGCTGGATATGTAGCCACTGTCCTCCCCCTGCTTTCCAGGTTCCATCCAGAGACATTAAAAGGGACTTTCTAGATCCTAGATCAAATATCTATGTCCATTCAACACATGGGCCTGATGTTTTCTGCTAGAATTATCTACATCTATATTACTTGTGAGTTGGTAAAGTATAGAATCTATCTACATATTATTCTCAAAATTCCTTAATACTTTGGAAGAAACAATTGAACTCAGAGCCCTCCATTCTCTCCCAGATAGAAAAGAGTAACATAAAGTAATGTCTCTATTTGTCTGGGTAGCTACAGTTATTTCCCCCAGTTTAGGAGGCCAAAGTCTTGTAAAGTCTCTCTGCCCTTGGACTCACTTTTCTCCAAATGGAAGGAAAATGGAAAATACCACCAGGTAAATATCCATACTTTTTTTTCCCTTATTATTCCTCTGTACAAAATCATTCAATTTTTCACTATGCCCAACAGGACAAGTCCAAACCTTTTCTTTAGAAAGGTTTTTTTCTGCCACAATCTGGGGCCCACATTTTTAGAAATATTTTCTTTTTAACTACTCATACAACATATATCCTCTACTACACTGATTTTCTACATGCCATTTGCCAAATACACCTTGTTCTTTCTTGCCCCTGATTTTCAAGCTATTTCAACTACCAGGAGTGTGTCTACCTTCTCACACATGAGCCTTTCATTTCTACCTATTGAAATCCTATCACATTTCAAGACAGCTGATATCCTGACTTCTCTTTGATGCATTCCCTGACTCCCCCAGTCAGAAGTGATTGTGCCCTTTTCGAATATTTTAATAATAGTTCACATTAATAAAGCGCTATAAGGCTTGCAAACAGTTTTGCATACATTACCTCATTTGATCCTTGTAATGCCATGGTGAGATAGGTGTCATTATTATATTCATTTTACAGATGACAAAACTGAGTCTCAGAGAAGTTATATGATATGCCTGGGCATTTAGTAAGCATCTAAGGAAGGATTTGGATCGAGGTCTTTCTGAATGGTCTAGTGCTCTATCCATTCTATAATATTTTCTGCGCTGTTTAATTTGGCACACCACACACAATCTTCTGTTGTTCCTTAGATGTTTCATAAACACTAATTGTTTCTCTCAGATAGACTGGAAAGTCACTAGAGGAAGACATCATGTGTTCTTACATATATTATGTGCTTAGTTAGTTTTGTTGATTGATTCATAACTTCTTTGTTTCCCCCTGAATGCCAAGCATAATGCCTAATATTGAATATGTTCAATATATGGTACAATACAATGGGGAAAGATGGCACAGTGAATAGAGCACAGGGTCTAGAGTCAGGAAGACCTGAGTTCAAATGTGGTCTCAGACACTTACTAGCTGTGTGAACCAGAGTAAGTCATTTAACCCTGTTTGCTTCAGTTTTCTGATATGTGAAATGGTCGGGGGAAGGAAATGACAAACCACTCTAGTGTCTTTGCCAAGAAAACCCCAAATGAGGTCATGAGGAGTCAGACACAATGAAATGTCTGAAACATAATAACCACTGAATCAATGAATCTTAGAATCGTCTAGTTTCCTTCAATTCATAGCTCGTGTTCCCTCCTGAAAAAAAGCCTTTCATGACTATTCTCCCCAGCAGTTTAGCTGTTGATCCTCTCTATGTCTTAAAATTATTTGTATCACTTTGTTTTTAGGTAATTATTTTCATATTAAATACCCACAATAGAACAGAAGCTCCTTGAGGACAGGTACTATTTCATTTTTGTTGTTTTCTTTTCTAGAACCATCTAGCATACAACATTTTAATCATAGAAAACATTTACTAAATTATTGCTGAATTTTTTCAATAGATACATGAATGGATGGAGGAGGAAAATAATACTGAGAAATAGTGATAAAAGAGGAATAAAAACAGAATCAAATGGTGAGAGGCAAAGGGGGCACTAAAAGTTTTCCTAACCAGAAATGTCCCCCAACTTGGTCTGCCAACAATGTCTGAAGTGTCATAATTAGCATCATTTTTTTTTTCATATGGAGACATATTTTAAAGTAAAGCTGTATTCACAGGCTCACTAAGGCTTGATAAAGGGTAAGTTGATTTTCTTATCCCTTGTGTCCCCATCTCAGAAAGCTGAGTGCTGGCAGAATGGAAAACAAGACAGCCGCGTTTCCTTTAAGCCTAAAGTCTCAGTCTTGTTTTAGTTGGAGCTAGAGACCAGGGCCTTGGGATTCTCCTTTTGGCAAGCGACTTCTCTAGCGTAGAACCAGGAGCCGCTAATGAGCAGTAGGATGGCTCTGGCCATTTTGGCTGAGGAGCTTGCAGGAATTTTCAAGAGAAAAGGGGGAAATGAACTAAAGACAAACATTACCTACTTTATGATTTTGCCCAAGACTAGCCTCCACTACCAACATCACTGAACCATGTTTTCCCTGAACTATTTACACTTCAGAAAATCATCTAGAACTAAGTTTTATATAAAGTAGAAAGCAATTTGAAACGATAAAGGTAGAGGCAATCATACATGAATAAATGCATATGTATTGCATACTAATAATGTAATCATCTACCCTCCTCAATTTTAGCTCACATTAATAGCTCACATTTATATAGCGCTTTACAATATTCAAAATGCTTTTCTCATAATAATCCAGTGAGGTATGAACTGCAATTATTATCCCTATTTTATGGGCATCATGTGTAAGAAAAATTGGATTTGCTTTGGTTGGTCCCGGGGGGAAGAATTATGAGCAATAACTGGAAGTTTCACACAGATTTGGAGACCTCAAAAATACACGAAGATAGCTACCACGTTCCTTATGTCTCCTTTTTGCCAGCCTAAACCGAACATAATGCTTCAAGTGTTTAAATAGAGAAAAGTATGGAAGGACTGTCATCTCCCTCATTCTGGTTCAGTTAACACATCCTAAAGTCATTTTATCTTCTTAGGCTAATACATCACACTGCTATTTCATGGTGAGACTATGGTTCCTTTTCTTTTTTTTTTTTAAGCAATTGGGGTTAAGTAACTTGCTCAAGTTTACACAGCCAGTTAATGTGTGTGTGTGTGTGTGTGTGTGTGTGTGTGTGTGTGCAAGTATCTGAGGCCGGAACTGATCCCAGGTCTCCCAACTCTGGGGCTGGTGCTCTTACTCACTGCATCACCTGGCCGCCCTTATGGTTCCTTTTCTAAAAAGATATTTTTCAAATGATATTCTCTCTGGTCACACCCCATCCTGTATTTATGCTCTTTATTTGTTTAAGTCCACATGTGAACTTTACATTAATCACTCTTGAATTTTACCTTTTTGATTCAGTCAAACTTGTCAAAATACTTTTAGATCCTCATTTCATCATCTGATTTGTCAGGTATTCCTATAAGCATCATTCATTCCACAAATGAGATATACATAAGATCTATCATTTAACCTAAGTAACTGATAACAATGTTGAATAGTAGAAGGTAAGAAGCCAAGGCAATCCAGTAGACACATCTCCAATTTGTTGTCAATAAATTGATCACTTTTGGATTCCAATCATTCTAACAGTTCCAATTCTACCCAAATATATTATAATTTAATTCAAATCTATCTCGACCTGAAGGATATCATGAGTAACTCTGTTCAATGCCTAGCTGAAAGGGACAGCAATACTAGTGTTACTCCCCTGATTTGCCATTCTAGTAACCCTGTTCATAAAGAAAATTGATTTTGTCTGGCATGACTTGTTCCGGTCGAAGCCATACTGGCTCTTAGTGATTAGCAATTCTTTGTTTTCAAACTATCCCTTTAAAAAGTATTATGTAATGTTGCCAAGAATCCAAGTAAAAGTCCCTGGCCAGTGATGGGCAGAATACACTTTTTTCCACTCTTGAGAATACAGGAGCACATTTTCTCATATCCAGTCTGTAGCAGTCATCCCATTATGCATGATTCTTTAAAGATCATTGGTAGAACTTCATCAATCATATTTGCCAGTCCTTTCATTATCTTGAGAATAATGTAGTTTATCCAGGCTTGACAACATAAATTCATGAAGATGGTTAGGTTCTCTTTTATCATTTCTTTATTTCCTTTTTTCTATTTCCTGCTCACTGTTGTAGTTTTACTTTTTTTAAGTACAAAGTCCTTTCTCCTCAGTAAAGGAAAAACAACAAGAAGACCCTGCAGAGAGCCCCACCATTTAGAATGACCCACATTCCTCTATTCTCCCACTTTCTTCATTACTGCTGAATTCCTAGATTTAGACCCTACAAAATTATCTACAAACCAACTGATGAATATAAAGGCAGACACTAATTGTCATCATTTAGCAAGATTGCAAGAATTCTGTTAAGGGGAAGTGGCATACCATGGGGGAAAATGTCTGGACCAAGAATCAAGAGATCTGTCGTTGATGTGGTAATAAAATGGCCATGTCATATTAGTTGAGTGTTTGAATATTTATTTTGTACAACTTTGAAAACTATTAACTTTGAAATCTCTCCCCTGTTCCCCTGCAGTAAATCATAATAAATGTTTTAAATCACTGAAGAGCTTAGCATACTGTTAAGGATCAAGGAAAGTAGAAGCAAAAACAACAACAATAACAACAACAAAAATCTTTGGGTCTTCACTCTGTGGGTATCCTGGATTTAAGGAAACCTAAAAAGTAAGGAAATATGTAACAGCTAAAAAATTGAAGAAGTATCAATGAATGTAAACCTGAGCTTTCTGTTTAAAAGCCACAATGTTTATCCCAACAACAATAATAAATTTAAAGGGACAGAAATCCCAATTTATCCTCATAGCCCACACCTAGTTCCCAGCTGCACTATTTGCTAACTATGATTTTGGCCAAGTAATTTGTTCATCTATTAAATGGGAAGGAAACAATAACTTACCTGCATCTTTAGATAATGACGAGGGATGGAGGGAAGGATGGAAGAAATGAAGGAAGGTAGAGAGGAAGGAAAGAAGGAATGAAAAAAAGGAAGGAAGAAGGGAGGGAGGAAGGAAGGGAAATAGGAAGGAAGGAAGAAGGGAAAAAAGGAGGAAGGGAGGAAGGAAATAAGATAGGAAGGCAGGAAGAAGGGAAAAAAGGAGGAAGGAAGGGAGGAAGGAAGGAAGGGTACCTACTATGTGCCAGGTATGTGCTAAGTGCATTACAAATATTGTCACTTTTGTTCCTCACAATAACCCTGTCAGATAAGTGCTACTATCACCTACATTTTACAGTTGAGGAAACTGAGGCAGATAGCACTTAAGTGACTTACCCAGGATCACAGAGCTAGTAAATATCCAAGGTCAGATTTAAACTCCTCTCCCCTACTCCAGGCCTGGAATTCTATCAGCTGTGCCACCCAACTGCTTCTGCTGACAGATACATGAAAAAGTATCAAAAATGCAAACTAGTTTCCAAAAGATAAAAACTTATTTTTATTTCCACACAAGTGTGGACATTCCAGCCTGCAAGTATCACCCCTCATCACCAGCTACTTGGGGCCAGAGTCATACACACAGACAGTGTATGCATAGAAATGGCTTTTCTCTGCTCCAAGCCTTCAAGAGCACGGCCACTTCTCTGTGTAGGCACATGAAAAATGAGAGGAAATGAAATGTCGACAGCAAGTGTCACCCCTTCTAATATCCGCCCTGTGCTTATTGAGATGGTGACCTGGCTGATTCTCTCTCTATGTACTGGATACATTCATCCTACCCTTTCATTGGGGGAAGAAGAAAATGACCATGGCCCCCTCCTTCCCATATCATCCATTTCCTGCCCTCCTCCGTATACCTACCACAAATCATACTGGCTCCAGGGAAAAGGAGGATGTGAATCAAAAGAGGAGGAAAAAAAGATACAGTGGTCCTCTGACTGAGTTTACAATCTCAGTTGAGAGATAAAACTAATGTATAAGGCATAATTAGATGACAATATGAATTTGTATGTGATTAAGCACTTAGATAAATGGTACCTGATGCCAGAAATGGAGGTTCTGAGAAGAGAGAGACCACAGGGCCTGAATTGTTAAAGGAGACTTCAAGAGAAAGTAAGACATGAAGTGAGTATGGAAAAATGGGTAGGATTTGTGTGGGAAACAAACGCAGCACAAACCATACCCATGTGTCCCTATCGATTTGTGGTATGGTGTAATAGAAAAAGAGGACTTGTGTTTTCTATGTCCAAAATTGAACCCATTATTTTTCCTTCCAAATCCTCCCCTCTCCCTAATTTCTCTATTACTGCCAATACTACCAACATCGTCCCAGTCACTCAGGCTTACAGCTTAGGTACTATCCTTGACACTTCACTCTCACCCTCATGTCCAGTCTGTTGCCATGACCTGTCAAGCTTACCTTCGTCACATCTCTTGTATATGCGAGGCTGCTATCACCTTGGTGATGCCCTGATAGTTCCATACCTCAAGGACCTCCTCACATCTGGCCTACTGCAGTAACCCTGCTGGTTGGTGTCCCTGTCACAAAGTGCTCCCCAATTCAGTCCATCCTCTACACAGTTGTCAATCCACCCCTCATCCCCATCCGCACTCAATAAATTCCAGTGGCTCCCTCCAGGATCAAATATAAAATACTCTACCATTTAAAGCCTTTAACAACCTGCTGTCCCCCACCCCCACACACATACACATACACATACACATAATAAACACACACATACACACACCACATACACATGCAGACACATAGACACACACCACACAGACACACACGCACACATATGCCACACATACCATATACACATACGCACACAACCTGCATCAGCAGGATCAAATCCAAATAGAAACGGTAAGCATAAATCCATGTATAAAGATCTCTGTGGGCCACACATTGACATACATGGAATGGTATCCTTTTTATTGTATTTTTTTTCACTTAGTTAAATATTTCCCAATTATACACATTAATCTGGTTCTAACCACACTGAGCGTGTTGGGCCACAGCCCCATTTGACATCACTCCCCTACAAAGTGCCTGAGTTCTTACAGAGGACCTCCAGCATTCTGAGATACAGGGACACTGGCCTCCTGGCTGTTCTGGAACAAGACATTCCATCTCCCATGTCTGGACATTTTTCCTGGCTTTCCCCAATGCTTGGAAGGCCCACCCTCCTATCTCTACCTCCTGGCTTCCTAGACTTTCTTTTAAGTTCCTGCTAAAATCCCACTTTCTATAGGAAACCTTTCCCAACCCCACTTAACTCTAGTGCCTACCCTCTGTTGGCTATTTCCAATGTATTCTGTATATAGCTTGTTTGTACCTAATTGTTTTCGTGTGGTCTCCCCCTTAGCACATGAACTCCTTGAAAGCAGGAACTGTCTTTTGCTTCTCTTCATATGCTCAGTGAATAGTACAATACCTTTCACATTGTAGGTACTTAATAAATGTTTATTGACCAACTGAATCCCAGCTTAGTTAGTTTTGAGCTATGTGGCCTTAGCTAAGTCACCTTGATCCTCTGGGCTTCAGTTTTCTCTGTATAATGAGATGGGTCCAGGGGTGGGGAACCTGTAGCCTCAAGGACACATGTGGCCCTCTTGGTCCTCAAGTGGGGCCACATGTGACCTTGAGGTTGCAGGTTTCCCAACCCCTGGTAGACCATATGATCTGAACAATTACTTAGAGTTCAAAATCTAATTCTATGTTTGCTACCTTCTGACAAGTAGGTGAAGATGCAATTTAAGTTGCAGAAAATTTTGCTTTAGAGCACAGTTTAAAGAGGCATTTTGGAACAATGAGACACTAGGGAAGTATGGGCACATAAAGACATATTAACTGTGTTACATATCCAAATAGGGAGAGATGGACTTCTATAGCTAGTCACAGGAACCCCCAAGTACCGCAATGGTCAAAAACTCACCAGTGTGGAATACACCCCTAACTGGGAGGCCACTGGAAGATTAGTTTGGATTTAGGTCTGTGTCCTTCCAGCATTGTACTTAGAGTTTTGAGATGAGGAAACTGGTGCCAAGCAAAATTAAAGGTCTCATTCAACCTAAAATGAATAGGAAGTTTCAGAGCTGAGATTTGAACCCAGGTTCACCCACTCCAAATTTAGTCCTCTTTCCATTGCACTAACCTTCAGTTGAGTTCTATGCATTTGGAGGAAGGAGCTTAACCTGAAAAGAGCTAAAAAGTTTTATTTTGTAATGGGAAACTGGGTAGAATTGTACCCCCTTACACACACACACACACACACACACACACACACACACAC
>NW_027185712.1:10453341-10489258 GCF_028583685.1 Petaurus breviceps papuanus | reverse complement strand
TCTCTGTCTGTCTGTCTCTCTCTCTCTCTCTGTCTCTGTCTCTGTCTCTCTCTCTCTCTCTCTCTCTCTCTCTCTCTCTCTCCCTCTCTGTCCATGACCCTGGATTGTTCAAAATGCACATAGAAAAGCAATACCCCAGCAGCAGTAAATACATAAATAAATAAATAATGCCTAGAATTGATATTCATACGCTAAAGAAAGTGTTTGATTTCTTTCAACCAAAGCCAGTCTCCTGCTTCCATCCAGCAAATCCTGAAAGTGCAAGTATTACAATACTTGCAGATTTCTATGTAGGCAGGGAATAAATAGTGAGCTCCCGTAATTAATAACTATTAAAGCTGTTTGACTGATCATATCTTTGGGCTTGCAAAATCTCTTCTGTGCAGGTGTGCATTAATGGAATCCATTAAATTCATATATTTCAACAGATAGTAATTTACGATCTTTTATAAGATCTGTCAGGAACCTCAGTAGGAGATATAGGACTGTCTCACTGCATTACATAGCAAATTGTGCTCCTCTTCCCTCAAAAATGACTTGCTTTTCCTGACTAAATATGAATGTCAATGCATTGGGCAGTCACATTAGGGACGTTCTGTGCTACTGGATGTCTGGGATTATGCAGAATAAGCTTTTTATCACCAGCAAACTGGAGAACAAGAGAGAGCAATATTCAAAGTGGCTGCAGGAAAAGTGTGTGGGAGTTCTATGTCTTTCACTTTTGCCATAAAAAGGGAGAAATTGAGAGTGTAGCCCTAGTTTAGAAATGGTAATGGGCTTTCCTAGGGGTGACTCATACTTTCTTTGCCACTTGGATTTGCTATTGCTTTTTTATGAGTTCTCCTCCTCCACTAAGACTCATATCTCCAAGGGCAATAGAAGTCACCTCTGAGTTCAGTCATTCCCCAACACAGTTACGCACACACACCCTGGATTGACAGTAACAACCCTCACCCTCCCTCATCCCCATGATAAGTCATTATTGGCAATGAAATATGAAATATAAAAGTGAGCCTGGAATTTCTCAAATATAGGGGCCTAGGGGCAACTACCTCTTTGGCCATCTTGTTAATTGTCAGTTGCGATCTTCCCCTCACGTCTAGAGTGACCAGATAATGCTTTTTGTCTGTAACTCTATAGCAGAACCAGTTTCTATAAGAGATACATGTCAGTATATGGAGGACTTGGGCTTCAATCAATCAAGAATGGGGATTCTCTCTATCAATAATCTATTGCCTACAACTCAGAGAGGGAGAGTGGTTCACCAAGGGTCACACAGGTCATAATTATTATAGGTATGATTTGGATTCAGGCCTTAATGACTACGAATGCTATATTCTACTCAACCAGCCTGTTTCTGCTTGCATAGCTATAGGCACAGAGATAAAGACAGTACCTGTGAAGCCACTATTAAAGGAAACTTCCCAATGAGCAAAGTCCCTTTACTATGCAAGCATCTCCTCTCTGCCCTACAGTCTTAGAGAACAGCTTAGAGTACTGACAACTTGTGATTCATCCAGCATTGACCAATGTTTCAGAAATATAACTTGAACCCAGGCTCTGGGGCACATTTCTGTCCATTATTCCATACTACTTCTCTTATATAGGTATAAGAGACAGTATTAATAATATGATTTAGTTTTGCTATTATCAAAAACTAATATAAACAATTCTTTAAGGTTTGAAAAGTATGTCGCACACATCAACTGCTTTAATCTTCAAAACAAATTTGTCCTTTTATTAAGGGGATTTGCTCTGTGAAGTTCAGATTCAGTCAAAGGGCTGCCCTTGAGGACCTAGCAAGCCACATGTGGCCTGGAGGCCACAGTTTCCCCACCCCTACTATAGGCATTATTACCTATATTATACGTGTCAACTTGGTGAGATTGGCCATTCTCTTTCTTCTAGTTATTCCTGAGACAAAGACCAAACTTCCACCAAAAGAAACTCATTCCTATGGTATCATTAAGAGTTTCTCATTATTCAGGGACTACTTTTATTGTGGTGCAGTCACATTCAACTCTTCATGTTCCCATTTGGGGTTTTCTTGGCAAAGATTCTAGTTTGACATTTCTCTCTCCAGCTAATTTTACAAATGAGGAAACTGAGGCAAAAAGAAGTAAATGACTTGCCCAGGGTCACACAGCTAGTAAGTGTCAGAGGCCAGATTTGAACTTATGAAGTTGAGTCTTTCTGACTTCGGGCCTAGAATTCTATCCATTGGGTCACCTAGCTTCTCTCAGAGACCCTCTTAGATCAATGAAAGTCCCCCGGAGGAAGTAGGTACCATCTAATGCATTTGTCACCTCACTCCTTTAATTAAGAGCCTTAGTTAATAATGACACTTGCAAGAGAGGGATTTGAGGTAGGGAAGACTTGATCTAGGTTTCAAGGCACCAGGACTGGGGAGGGGATGCTACTGCTGATATCTCTCACCTGCTGAGCACATTATACTTTTAAAAGCACATTCACATCATTTGCTCCCTGAAACAATGCTATGAAATACTTAAGGTAGATACTCACTCTTATTACAGATGAGGAAAATAAGGCTCAAACTGCATACCTATATTCCAGGTGATTGTCAGCATGGCAGCTGCTGCTTTCACATTCTTGAAGTTTCCTGAATACCTTTATATGGGGGCCTGGATTTCCAAGAACCAACTGGACATCTGGCTACCCGTCTTTTCATTATCAGCTAAATGAAGAGATACCTCAGTCTGAGGCTGCCTCTGAGGACCCAGTGGCATCTGTCTGAGGACTCTTCCAATCCCAAAGAGTCTGTGTTATAAAAGTATGCCTTACTTTATAAAAGCTCTTACATACCATAATGGTACCTTTAAAAAGAAAGATTATTTCATAATTTAAAATAAACTGTTCATAAATATTTAACACACACAGTTTTTCAGGAGCACATCTCTTGTATAAACTAGATAGAACAATATTGTATCTGGACAATACCCAACATATCTATACTGGTCCATTCTAAATATCATAAATATATGTAGATGTGGGGTGGCTAGGTGGCACAGTGAATAGAGCACCAGCCCTGGAGTCAGGAGGGCCTGAGTTCAAATTCGGCCTCAGACATTTAACACAAAAACTAGCCATGTGACCTTGGGCAAGTCACTTAACCCCAGTTGCCCTCCAAAAAGCAAATACACACACACACACACACACACACACACACACACACACACACATATATATATATATGTATATATATATATATGTAGATGTACAGTTGGTTGGCACGGTAGATAGAGCACTGGATTAGCAGTCAGAGATCTGAGTTCAAATCCCACCTCAGTCACTTACTACTTCTGTGACCCTAAGTAAATTAACCTCGGTCTCAGTTGTAAAATTAGGATAATAATATCACCTATCTCCAAGGGTCATAATAAGGATAGAATGTGGAAATACATATGAAGTGCTTTACACAGGGCCTGGCATGGGGCAGGTACTATATGAATGCTAGTTATTGTTGCTGCTGTTAGACATAGCCAAAGACATTAAAGGCAAGAGAAATCAGCCTGGACATCATCCACTTTGGTGATTACCAGGATTGGTTCCATCATCTTTTCTTTTTTTCCATTTCTCCTACTCTCCACTTCAGATCCATTCTTTCCTTACTGTCTCTTACCAGGCTTCCTCATACAAACTATATACTAGCCAAACTGGAATATTCATTCTCCTTTCTTCTTCCTTCTTTCCTCTTCATTCTTTTGCTCACATCCTCTAGGGCAGGAACAGACTCCTTCCTCTCTTATCTCACTTTATAACTCAGTAGTCAGTCAGTCAGTCAAGTTTTCACTGAGTCCTTACTGTGATAGCAATGTCCACCTACTGAAGATTTTTTCTTCCTTTATGGCGCATCAGATGCCACCTCTTCTATGAAACCTTCCTTGATGTACCAGTTTAAATTTCCCATAGCATTTTCTTTGAACCAGTCTTTTTTTTTTACTTGCCATTTCATATTTTTGTAGTATAGAACTTATTAGTATGTATCTATCCTTAAAAAGCACACTCTTTGACAGTAAGATCTTATATCAATTTTTAGTTGTCAGTACTTTGTTCTGGGCCCATTGCCCAGAACATAAAAACTAACAACAGAGTAGAATTGAATTAATAAATAAATAAATATAATAACTTGTATTAAGTGTTGCTCCTTGAATGTAGTGATCAATCATTAAATCTTTGTTGAGTGAAGGTTAAATGTATATATAGCATTTTACTTTTCAATATATTCTGACAATAGGATTACCAAAAAGAAAAAAGAAAAGGGTCATTGAAGCATTTTAAATGTACAAAATAGAACATAAGAAATTCCAGAAGGAAACACAGATGAGCAGGACAGTTTTAAAAGCAAGATATAGAATTTTATCATGTGCTTAAAAAGAAAAGTGAAATGTTCATGACAGATACACTATCTCCCATACATTCTACTTTTTCTCTTCTATTTTGCTTATAAAAATGTTCATTCATTTGGTGTTTATTACTTTCAGAATAATAAAAATAAGTTTTCTAATTGAAAATCTTTGTGCTAAGATTAAGACTGTACTCAGAAAAATAGGCTACTTGTCAAAGTTACATTTTAATATCCATTGTGATAAAGGGGAGTTTCACTCTTTTTTTTTTAATCTTATGATGATAGTCACATGATGGAATCTTTTTTTTTTTAATCATGCTCTCCTGGATTTTCTAAGTGAAACTCTGCCTCACAACTCTGCCATCACAAGATCAGTATTTCTAAATAGGTTCAGTGGCATAGTTAAGGTTATAGGACTAGTCATTTCTGTAGTTGAGAGTAGGAACTATGGACACAGTTCAATGACAATTTTTTTTCAATCACTAGTTCATTAAAATAAAGAAATGGGTTCTAATTATTCATCATTGAAGTATTACAACTAACCAAATAAATTAATAATTTCATTTGGAGTTGTAATAGATTACAAAATGTGATGCTGTTGGAATCTAATTAGTTCAATGATATTTGAAGGCAAGTTCATTTATAATGTTAAAGCATAACCCCACCTCACTCCCCTCCAAGATACTGATGTGTCCTCATTCTATCTTACAAAAGCAACCCACTATCACAGCAAAAGAAAACTTATCTGGATTGGGGAAAAGAAAGAGGTAAAAGGACACAAGGAAAAATAACAACAATAATTTTGTAGCCCCTAGAGTCTTTTAGCATGAGAGTTTGAAGAGTATTTAGGTGGCACCAAGAAACATCTATCAGCAGGATTATTTATTCAAATAAGAATAACAAAAAAAGTGTTCATTTTAGTTGCCTTGCTGTGTCAATGTCCACTATATAGAAAGGAAATGGGAGGAACACTGTGTTCCATATTAATATTTACTATCAGATATTGGCCTGGCTAATCTTAGGTTGCTTAAATGGAAGAGAAACAATTGTTTCATTGTTCACCACACTAAGTGTTATCCTGGCCAGCCAAGGGACCCTCATCTTAGAAGGGGCATTGATAAACTGTAGCATGAGCAGGATGGTGAAGTGTCCACAAAGCACTTCTGCTAGAACTGGAAATGTTTCATCTAAAAAAATGTGAAGGAAGGGGGAGAAAGGAAGTGAGGACTATTTTCAGTATTTGAAAGAAGCCTTCAACTTCCTTTCAGAGATTCCAATAGCAAATCAGTAGTAACCAAGCATTTATTAAGCTCTTACTATGGGTCAGACACTATGCTGAGGGTTAATGATGCAAAGAAAGGACAAAATTCTCTCTGCCCTCAAAGAACTCACTTTCTAATTGGGAAGGCAGCATGTCAGCAACTGGGTCCATGTAAAATACCTATAGAAGAGATGGAAGGTAATCTCAGAAAGAAGGCACTCCTGGGGCAGTTGGAGAGTACAGGAAGGTAAAAGGTAGAATTTGAAGGAGAACAGGGAGATGGAGACAGAGATGAGGGAGCAGAGCATTTCAGACATGAAGGACAGCCAGTGTAAAAGTATGGAGATGGGCCATGAGATAGAATGTCCCCAATAAGATGGGGACCAACTATAAGAAGACTGGAAAGTGGGAAGGGAACAGGTTATAAAGAGCATGAAAAGCCAAACAGAAGTTTCATATGTAATCAAAGAAATAATAGGGAGCCATTGGAGCTTATTCAGGGTAGGGACAGAGTGGGGGTGTGTGGCAGACATGGTCAACTGTATATTTAGAGAAATAATCTTGACAGCTGAGTGAAAGAAATTGGAGTGGGCAGAGACAAAAGATTGGTATACCATTTAGTAAAGCTATTGCAATAGTCCAGAGAAGAGGTGATAAAGAATTAGGCCAGAGTGGTGACTGTGAGAGTGGAGAGAAGTGGACATAAACAAGAGATGCTGTGAAGATAGAATTTATAAGATTTTGGAGAAAGACCATATGTGTGAGAGAAGTAGGAGTAAAGAATTGATGTTGACAACGTTTCTGAATCTGGGTGATGATAATGGTGGTGTCCTTGATAGGAATAAGGAAGTTCTGAAGAAGATAGAACTGAGACTAAGAAACAGAAGTTCGAGGCAGAAAAGTGTATGATAAAACACTGATAAATAAAACATTGCTCCTAAATGAAATGGTGTGGTGTATTCCCTCTCACTGGATATATTCAAGCAGAGACTTAAGTGCTCACTTTTTGGGGGTAGTGTTGAGCACAGGTTTTTTGCCTTTTCTGTTGTGCACCCCTTTCAGCAATCTGCTGAAGCCTGTGCACTTCTCAGAATAACATCTTTTAAAACAAAATAAAATATATAACATTACAAAGAACATCAATTACATTCAAATCTCTTCCAAAATATCAAAAGCTTCAGTTCAAAGACCTCATGAAATCTATTCATCAACCCCTTTGGGAGTCCATGGACCCCAGATTAATAATTCCAAGTACAGAAGATATGCAATGGATCATACAGAGATTGTAATAAACGGTCAGCAAGTTATCCCTCAGCTCTAAGATTCAATGATTCAATGAATATATAATGATCTAAAACCAGAAAACAGAACAAAGACCAATAAGTTGAAGTTATTATGAGATAGATTTTGCCTCAACATAAGTAAAGAATAGAGACATCCAATCAAGAAATGAATGGGCTACCTCAGAAAGTAATGAGTTTCCTCATTAAATACTTGAAAAGGAAGACTTTCAAGAAGCAACTGTCAGAAATATTATATAAAAGATGGTTGGCATGTTGGGTTAGACAACCTCAAATATCTCTGAATTTTCCTTTTCAAGTGGGTCTCCACTGAAATGGGATGAAGGCAAGCAGAAACCCCCATCCAATGCATTACAGGCCACAAACAAGAAGGAAAAAGTGTGGTATAAGGCCAAAAGTGCTGAATGCTGGTTCTGATATTTACTAACTATATGACCCTTAGCAAGTCATTAATCCTCTTTGAATTTCAACTGACTCACTTGTAAAATGAGGATAATAATATTGCATTATTAACCACAACCTAAGTGTTGATTAAAAATGGTGAGTAAAAAAAATTGCCCACAAAGTAAGGGGACGTGGGAATGATGGGATACCTGGGGTCTACATCAATTTGTGAAACCAACTTGTAAAACCAGTCTGTTCAGTTGTAACTGCAATTTGTCCTTTTCCATCCTTGAGCTCTGCCCCTTTCCCTTATCCCACACTCCACCTAAGCAACACCCTGTGACCCCTTTGTTCTTACTTAATCTCTTCATTTCTTCTCCAGGCCTGGCCCACACCCTCCTTTATCCTTGCCTTTTGTCTCCTTTGGCCTGGCCCAGATCTTATCTAAACTATCTATTCACATGCTCATCTTGGTCAGCTCTGATCTTTGTCTATGCACTGAGGCCCCTCCCGTCGGGTCAGCCCTGACAATGGCAGCCCTACCCTTTAAAGGTAAAAGCATGTACCCCTCTCACTCGCAGGTCCCCTAAAGGACTCTTGCCGGCTTCTCATAGAAGCTTAACAATAAACTTCTACAACTCTCACTCCAATTAAGCCTAAGACCTTGAATTCTTTCCAGACTCTATTGCAGGTTTTCTGGTCTTAAATAAGATCAGATTTCCTCCTGAACCTATTGGGATTCCATCCCTCATCAGGAAGGTTTAATGGATAGAAGACTTCCTTAGTTTGAGACAAAGAAAACAGAAGAAGGATGAATCAGTTGATGTTTCTAAAAAGTGAATTTAGGTTGCATTGCTGGGGAGTAAAGGAGAGGGATATCTATCCCCTAAAAATCAAGAGATCTTGCTTTGAGTGAGACATGCTGTCTCAAGGGAAACCTCATCTTGGATGGTGTTTGTAGCTAGAATGGACATGGTAGTAAGAGAAACACACAGAGATATACAACATAATAAGAAACTGTTCTGGCAAAGGGAGCAGGATGGCTATTGTGTTAATGGATCATCTCTTTCCCTGTCTTTTGTGATATGAGATCGGATGAGATCCTGGCCTGAGGCAGTGAAGCTGCCTCAACACAGATTGCTTCTCCATACACTCAGGTAAATACTTTACCAGGAGATTTAAAGTGAAATTTAGAATTACAAAGATGTGCCTAGGAAACTAATTTTTTTTTCCTCCTGTGAACTCTTAAGAGGGCTTGTCAGTAAAGTTCAAGCAAGCAGGTGTGCTGAAAATTGCTTTAAAACCAAAGAGACAGTAGGAGGCATGCATATGCCAGAAATCACAGCCCCCACGAGACAGACAAGCCCATTTTTCAGCTCGAGCAGCTGCTGGTGCATCTGCAGACAGGTTGTCGTCAGGAGTGTTGAACAGAAAGATTCCAGGAGAAAGGTATGCATGAGAAGGAAAGAGGGGAAAGGGCTGCCTATGCAGGATGTAGCAAAGGATATTGGGGGATGGGCTGAACCTCTGGTCTGGCGATGCTAAATCCAGAAGCCTACTTATGATTGGCAGAGAAAGGAGGAGACACAACTCCTTCAGACTCAAAAAAAGTTTGCAAACGTTAAAGTAATAAAAATTGTTGTTCACAGTAATGAGACTTTCTGGAAGTATTAAACAGTGTGACCCTTCCCCCAGAAAGAATGCTAAATCACAGTCACAAATAATTCCAAGTTCAGTTCAGCAAGAAGCAGATCAGGACTGTGCTTTTTAAATTAAATTCACCCTCATTGCTGTAGTGGTTGTTGTTATCTGAAATTAATAGGAGTTGCACATGTGGGTCACAGAAGCAAACGTGGTCCGTCTATATTCAAGGGAGAGAAAATTCAGCAGAGATGGGGAGGAAAAAAAAGAGTATTGCATTTCAATTCAGTTAGCTGAAAATGTCTGTTGAAGTCTTATATGAAAAACTATTTTCAGTAGTTCCAGTCCTGTCCTTTAAGGTGATTTAACTATTTCTTAAGTATCTTGATTCCCCAGTGAGACTTTAAGCTACCTGAGAGCAGACACTTTCTGTTTTATACTCAATGTAATGCTGAAATCAGCATCAGAAGACCTTGGTTCAAATCTCTGCATTGCCATCTCCTAACCTAACACCTTGGAAAAGTCCCTTCACTTGTCTGGACTTTGCTTTCCTCATAGGTGAAAGAAGTTGTTGGACTGCACAGCCTCTGAAGTTCTTTCTCCCTGTAATGCTCTAATCCCATGATCATAGTGCCCAATGCAGTTCTGGTTGTTTAGTGGGAACTCAAGAAACACTTCTTTAAATAGATGGTTGAATTTTGAATTAAAGATTAGATAGAGGAAAGAGGTTTCAAATCCAACAAATATTCATGAAGTATTTATGGGCCAAGCACAGTGTTAGACTCAGAGACCAAAACCAAAACAGTATCTGCCCCCAGGATGCACAGCCAAGGAGCAAAATCCTTTCCTCTGCGAGCATCTTTACCATTCACTGTCCCCACAAAGACTGAAAGCACATATTTGGAAGAACAGAAGTTCTAAATGAACTTCTGTTGCAGAATCATTGAACGTCCTGCAAGATGACAATGGAGAATAATTGGACAATATAGAAGAGAGAGTCAATGGAGGCATTTTCCTTCGACTACATCAGAGATGGTGTCATTGGCAACTTCCAAGGGGTCCCTAAATATAATTTTGCTTCCCAATCACCAGGGCAAAAGTCGTGGTACTATAAAAGAGATTAGAAGATTCACTCTTTTGCAGAAATGGGAAACACAATTGATGTGTTGGTAGGTTTTGCTGAATGCTTTTCTTGTCTCTTTCTTTTATTATTCTTTGTTCCAAGGAATGGCTCTCTAGGTAGGAGAAATGAGAGGGATACATGTGGAAAAGAAAGTAATGTAAAAGCAAAACATTGATACAAAT
Source organism: Petaurus breviceps papuanus (assembly GCF_028583685.1). Lineage (NCBI taxonomy): Eukaryota > Metazoa > Chordata > Mammalia > Diprotodontia > Petauridae > Petaurus > Petaurus breviceps. The sequence goes on along the minus strand of NW_027185712.1, from coordinate 10,479,000 downwards.
CTCAGAAGATAAAAAGGAAGGGAGGATCCAAGGTGGACTCTAGCAAACTAAGTGGAGCAAAATTGTCTATGGCTTCTGACACTCCGTAATCCCTGTGGTCAAAGCCGGGTTCTACATAGGCCCTCCTCAAAGACCTGTTCTTGGGAGATGGACCTTGAACTCTTCTCAAACACTGCGGGGGGGCTTCGAATCAAAGTCATTGCTCTGCCCGACAGACAAACCTCTTTCTTTCTCATCCGACTGGACTTTGGATGTTTTTATCTTTAGATAACTATAGTAAGTGCAAGCTTCTGTCCCTCTTTTCCAGTGTCAAAGTTCCTGCTTTTCCCATTTCCTTGGAGGGGTTGACCCCTTCCTTAGAGGGAAGCTCAGTTCTCCACTAGAAAGGACCACCTCTCTCCCCTCCCATCACATTTTATTTATTTAAAGAATTGGATACTCCCAGGGACACAAGTATTTTCCTAAATCTTGTTCTCATTATTTCTCCTTGAGAATTAATTACAAGTCCCTATTATTCTTTCTGAGACATGTTTTCCTCACATACCTATTTCCCTAACAGGATTACTGTATCTCTGTGTTAGAAGGGAACTTAGAAGCCATCTGGATTAACCCTTCCCTGGCAAAGAATCCCCATCTACAATATCCCAGGCAAGTGGTCAGACCAGTTTTGTTTGAATACTCACCACTTTGTGAGACAGCGCACTCTATTTTTGAACAATTTTTTAAAGTGTTGGGCAGTTTTTTATGACATAAATTTTAAGCTAGTGTTTCTGCAAATTCTACTCTTTGCTCCTAAATTTTCCATCTGATGCCAAACTTTTTTTTTCATGGGATAATCTTTAAGATACTAGAGAGAAGATATCATTTTCATGTTCTGGAGGGGCAAACAAACAAACAACAACAAAAAAGCCCTTGCTTATGAATGTACTGTTTGACTGTATTACAGATCAGTCCCTTATTCATGCAAATGATGAATACCCTCAAGTGGTCACATTTCCAAATTTTTACTATTTGAAGTTACAATTACTTAATATATGACAACTTATTCCAACCCAGTAAAATATGCAGTGAGACCACTTTAGGGAGATTCATAGGGATTCACTATTTGCATTGAGGTTTAGCTGTGCTCTCCCCCCACTCCCTCCTCTCAATCCATTATGCTATAAGATAAATCTGAATGCTACTAAACTGGAATGAATTACTCCCATTCTGTTTTACCATAGCAAAACCTGACCCAACTACCACTAAATTGCTTAGGTTTAATGCACACAACCCTGCTGCACACAGTATTATAGCTGCATAGGACTACGCAAATATTACACCCAGAAGTAAAGGGGGATTTTTCTGGACCTATTGTCCTATAGGGATAGATTGTATTCCAGTCATCCGCTCAAATGCCACAGTACATTGTTGATTGCCAGACAGAGGTCCCACATTGGGGCCTTGGGAAGTCAAAGTTGCTACCAGGCAAAGCAGTCCTCCTTGGTGCTATTAAGTTCCACTACTCACTCTTTATCTGATCTCCACTATATGTTCATACCCATCACTTGGTGAAATTCTCCTTAGGCTTTCAAGGAACCCAAACTGAGCTTCTCTGTCATCAATAAATGCTCTTTTGTCATCTCATCTAGTTCATGTTCCTGCAACCAGTCTTTCCTGTAGAAGATCTTTATTCCCTTTATCCACCTTGTTGCCTTTCTCAGGACACACTCTAGCTTATCTAAGAACAGTTGGCATTTAAATACCTATTTCTGGCTTGTAAAACAACTTCTATACATTCCTTTATTTGATCTATGTCTTTCCTGTTGAGAAATGAACACAAACTTTCTGATATCATCTGATCAGAGCATAATACAGTAGGACAGCTGCTTCCCTGGTCTTAGATCTTCTATCCCTATTCATGCTGCCCAAGATTGTATTCATCTTTCTGACTACCATATTAATTTTTTTAATCACTCTGAGCTTGCTATCTACTCATTCCCATCCCCTTGTTTTGTTCTGTTTTTCAAAAAGAATTTTTAGCATCTTCCTGGAATAATCTAATTCTATTGGAATGTGGCTCTATTATCTTGTACTTGTGAAAATGATCCTTTGAACCGAACTATAGACTTTGTAAATATTGCTATTAAATTTCATCATTTAATCAGTCTTGCAATAGACTTTTGGGACTTTAACTGTTGTACAAATTGTTAACAATCCCTTCCAGTTGTGTGTCATACATTTGATAATTATGCAATCCGATATCTGACTATTTATTCAGGTATGTTTTCTCTTTCTCCCTCAGATTTTACTTTAGCATCCTCTTGATCATGTTAACACATCTCCCTGACATTTCTAATTGGGATTAATTGAGAGATGTGATCACTTCCTGGAGTGGACAGCTCATGTGTTACATAGAACTTCCTGAGGTATACCAAAGATGCACTCTTCCTGATGCATATGAATATGAATGATACCACTATTTTAGAAGTCTAGAATGTATCTACCATAACTTAACCTGTAAATAAGGAATTGGGATTGCGGGGAGGGGTACAGATGACATTTTCCTGGTTTTTATATTTGAGCCTTTGGAAAAGAGAGTTTAATATTGGAAATAAAAAGATGGTGGTAACAGAGATGGTGTTGAAGAAAAAGGTTTGGTTTTCTGAACCAGACAGATAAGACCCTAGCAAGGGATGTAATGACATTTCTACCCCTCCAGTCACCACTCCCATCTCTTCTTTTTAGTCTCTGCATTTCTCAGTAGACTGGCATCATTGAATTCATTTTGTGATGAAGATTATAGGATACTTTTTCAGAAGGTAGTTTCCACAAAATGGGTGAGTGAATGGAGAACTTCATTGCCATTGTATAGTAGTTCAGAGTTTTTTCTCTATCTTATTCTTTTGTGCTGTATCCTTCCATTTACCATCATTGAAACTAGTTTGGATTTCCTTTTACCTCCTATGAATCTCTTTTTAAAAGAAAATGTCCTTCATGGATTACTTCTACTTCCTTCATGAATTATTTCTTCCAACTTACACTTTTACCCCTTCTAATAATTCAGAACATATTGAGAAATGCTGTAACTCCTTCCCCTTCTCTCCAAGTAGGTAGACTGACACATATATCATACATGTAATTGTCAAGTGCCTTTAGCAGGAAGACAAACATAGTGCATATCCTGACAATCACTAGTTCTTTTAATGTTTAAATCTCATGAGTATTAAAATGAACTCTCTTCATAGAATCATAGACTTTCAGAGTTGGAAGGGACATCAGAGACTATCTTTTTTTTCAATCTATGCCTAAGAGGGATCCCTTCTATAAAGTCTTTGTGTGTACTCAGCCTCCTGCTACGTATTTGTCTAACAAGTCCTACAAAATTGAACAAACTTTGAGCTTAAACTCAAGAATATAAGGTTTCCAAATTATCAGCATACTGAAGCACAGAGGACTTGGCTGCAAGTTTGGTTTGAAGGACATGAAGTTTTCAACCACAAAAATTCAAGAAACCATCTGTAATGTGTGGATGAATTACAATCTATGTTCAGTAAAAAGACTGCCCATATGGATAAAAATCTAACTCGTTAGAAGTACTAATAATATAGCAATATATTTTAAATAATGTGTGTATATATCTAAGTATATCTATATAGAATATGTGTGTGCATAATCATATATACTTGCACATATAAAAACCAGGTATGATCAAACATACATGAAGAGAAGTTGGATAAGCACTTCCCTACCTTCACTGTCTCCTAGGTAAGGTATTCTCCATTAATTTGTTCTTCATTATTCCACAGATATCCTCTAGGTTCCAGCACTAACTTTATTATATTGATTCAAAGTTGTATCTTTAACATTAAAGATAATGGAGTTGATACCTCCCTCAAGAATGATAGGGTTGGACCTGCCCTCGAGCATAGCTTTTAAATGGATCCTAATGCAAAGTGTAGGGACTCAGAAGTATATCAGACAGTGACATTAAGCCATATTCAAACCTTTAGAACTAGCATGAAAGGAGACAGAGATTTCTAACCTTACTCAGAGTTGAAAATAGAACTTCAGATCATACTATCTTCATATCCCCAAAGCTGAAGAACAAGTATAGTAACAGAGAACCATATACACAGAGAAGTATCCTGGACTTGACGTTTTTACTGCTACTATGAGCCCTGTAGATTTGTCCAAAAGGAAGAAGGGTAAACATGTCACCTGAACATGACTAAAGAACTGAGATTTACCAAAGGATTGGCATGATGTAATACAATGCCTGGGCTATAGGTTTAGAGAACAAAGTTATCTGTCCAAAAAATCCAGGTATTTTCACTAGATTTATGGATAGGCACTCAAATGGAGAGAAGTATGATATGACCCCCAAATTCCACACAATTTCAATGCTAATTGATTTTGCTTCTTTTAACTTTCATAACTCCAGTCCCAAAGCCCTTTGGTATGGAGCTTTCTCCTTATTGGTTAAGATCAATGCATTGTACTGTCAGTTAAGTGTGAACATGAGCTTTGTGTTGCCCATATTAAGTAAGACCCCTAAAGGGTCCCTTCTGAACCTAGGATGGTCCTTTAACAAAAGGCAGGACAGACTTGGCAAGAGATAGATAGAAGAGAGATGAGGTTTCTTGTCTTTGGACAAGCCTGGAGTCTTTTCAGGTCTCTCCAAGCTTGATGGTCTTTTCCAGTTCTGTAGTAGTTTCAAGTATCTCTGGAGGGAATTGTCTTTCTTGGAGAAGAATGGGAGGAAAAGAGACCAGAGATATCTATTCTGTCTCCCTTTCAGTCAGACAATGACACCCCCATGCCACAAGGGGGGAAGGACAGCTCTTACCACACATATTTATCTTAGCTATGTCTAGTACGGTACCCAGAAAATAATAACACTTAATAAATGCACTCTCTCTCTCTCTCTCTCTCTCTCTCTCTCTCTCTCTGTCTCTCTCTCTCTCTTTCTCTCTCTCCCTGACACATTTCCTGTTTTCTAAATATCTACCAACCTACCTATCTAATAACTAAATTTGCTTTGCTTATTGTCTTGAAGAATCTTCAACATGAAATTTGCGTCTTCTTGCAGCCCCAAAAGAAAGATCTATCTATACTCAGCGTCTAAGATCCTGGATTAGGAGCCATAACTATGGCATTGTTGTCCTTACTGCCACTAGAGAGTTTAGCAATGCCTCTAGGAGACAAAGTTTCAGAGTCAAAATGAAATGAAGGATCCTGACAATTATTTGGGCTCTCCCTTCTCCCCATAAAACCTAAATTCATATTGCATGTGATGAAAAATCTCATCCAGGGGGTGTAGCCAAGATGGCGGAGTAGAAGCACGACCCTCCCGCGGCTCCGGCTTCCACCCTCCCCAATCCATGTAAAAAGGGGACTCTAAACAAACTTTGGAGCTGCAGAACCCACAAAATGACACAGAGAAGCTAACCTTCCGCTGAGAACAGCCCGGCAGGCCGGCAGGAATCAGCCAGCACAGCGCTCTGGGAGCCAAGCCCAGCACCACACCGAGGCTTTAGCCCCAGGGCGGGCCTGACCAGCTGCCAGCCAGAGGGACTCCAGATCAGCAGCAGCTGTGGCCGTTTCCAGATTTATCAACACATAGATGCGAAGGACAAGGTGAGAGGCCAGTGCAGTCTGGACTTTGGGACCCAGTAAGTGGGAGTGCGTGGCTTTTACCCCACGGGGTGAGAAACCCCTGAGACACCGGCACAGCCTGCCCACGTGGAGGCTTCAGCCCCTGGCCTGCAGAGTGTAGGGGGACCAAGCACCAGTCTGAGGGGTAATCGCTCTTGCTTTAACCTGCTTGGATCTGGATTGCAGTCTAGGGTGGAAGTCCTTGGGTGTGTGTCCAGCTTGCCAGAGCATGTGGAGACCTCAGAGAGGGCACCCATCTAATACCTCCAGCAGCTGAGAAAACCCCAGCGTTTGGGACGAAAACTTCCCTGTCTGGTGGCAGAGTCCTACTGTGGCAAAAAGCCCAAAAGTCAAATCATTGAGTGGCAAAATGAGCAGGCAAAGGAAACAAAGCAGACAGAAGATTCCAACATTACACTCCTATTTTGGGGATAAGAAGGAGCAAGGCATGGAACAGGAGGAAATCAGTGAAGTCAGAACTCCTGCACCAAAAGCTTCAAAGGAAAATACAAGTTGGTTACAGGCCATAGAGGACCTTAAGAAGCAGATAAGAGAAGCGGAGGAAAAATTGGGAAGAGAAATGAGAACGATGAAAGAAAATTATGAAATGAGAATCAACAGCCTGACTGAAGAAAATAACACCTTAAAAAACAGACTGACTCAAATGGCAAAGGAGGCTCAAAAAGGCAATGAGGAGAAGAATGCCTTAAAAAGTCGAATTTGCCAGATGGAAAAAGAATCTCAAAAGCTCACTGAGGAGAATCATTGCTTCAGAATTAGAGTGGAGCAAATGGAAGCTAATGACTTTATGAGAAATCAAGATGCTGTTAAACAGATCCAAACAAATGAAAGAATAGAAGGCAATGTGAAATATCTCATGGGAAAAACCACTGACCTGGAAAATAGATCCAGGAGAGATAATTTAAAAATTATTGGACTGCCTAAGAGCTATGACCAAAGTAAGAGCCTGGAAAGCATCCTCCAGGAAGTTCTCAAAGAAAACTGCCCTGATGTTTTAGAACGAGAGGGCAAAATAGAGGTTGAAAGAATCCACCGATCACCTCCTGAAAAAGATCCCAAAAAGAAAACTCCTAGGAATATTATAGCCAGGTTCCAGAATTCCCAGATTAAGGAGAGAATATTACAAGCAGCCAGGAAGAAACAATTTGAATATTGTGGAAACACAATCAGGATAACCCAGCATCTGGCAGCTTCTACACTGAGGGCCTGGAATGTGATATTCCGGAGGTCAAGGGAGCTGGGATTAAAACCAAGAGTCATCTACCCAGCAAAACTGAGTATCATGTTTCAGGGGAAAATATGGTCATTCAGTGGAATACAGGACTTTCAAGCATTCTTGCTGAAAAAACCAGAGTTGAATAGAAAATTTGACATTCAGATACAAGAAGCAAGAGAAGCATGAGAAGGTAAACAGGGAAAAGAAATCATAAGGAACTTATCAAAGTTGAACTATTTTTTTTTTGAGGCAATCGGGGTTGAGTGGCTTGCTTGGGGTTGCACGGCCAGTTGTTGTTTCTGGGTGTGGTGCTGGATGTCTGGGCCCGGATTTGATCCGGGTCGTCCCGGCACTGGGGCCGGTGCTCTTGCTTGCTGAGCCACCTGGCCAAAGTTGAACTATTAACATTCCTACATGGAAAAACAATAATTGTAACTTATGAAACTTTTCTCAGTAGTTGAAGGGATTAGAAATATGGGTGTGTGTATATATATATATATATATGTCTTTATATGAGGGTATGCAGGCATATGAATACATATGTGAATGTGTGTATATACGTTTACAGGTATACATAGATAGAGGGCACGGGACCAATTTAACAGGAAGGGATGATACTTAAAAGGTGAAATTAAGAGATGAGAGGAATATAATGAGAGGAAATGGGGAGAGACAGAGTGGGGCAGCTATCTCATACAGAAGAGGCAAGGGAAAATGGTTACAATGGAGGGGAAGAATAGGAAGGCAAAAGGGAATGGGTCAACCTTACTCCTATTGAATCTGGCTTGAGGAGGGAGGGAAATACACACTAAATAGGGGATCTCACCCTCCAGGAGAATAGGGGGGGAAGGGAATGTGAGGGGGGATGATGGAAGGGAGGGCAGGCTGGGGGGGAGGGAAGTTGGAAGCACCCACTTTTGAAAAGGGACAGGATCAAAGTAGAGAATAGAACAAGTGGGAGGTGGAATAGGAGGGAGGGAAATATAGTCAGTCTTTTACAATACATCTACTATGTTATTGTTTTGCATTAGCCACACATGTACAACCTATACTGAACTGCTTGTCTCCCCAGTGGGGGTGGGCGGCAGGGGGGGAAGGGAATGAATCTGGAATTGAAAGTTTTAAAATCAAATATTCAAATATATGTATATATATATATAAAAAAAAGAAAAATCTCATCCAAAATTTAATCAAGAACACGGAGATCTCTTAGGATAAGAACAGGAATTTATTCTCTTCCCCGCGTGAAGAGGGCAGTCTTCCCCATGACCAATCATGAGCAAGAGGCCTTTTACAAAAGGCAAAACAAGAATTTATGCCCTAATGGGGTCCTTTCTCCCATTAGTTGTGGGGGTGGGCTCAAGTCTTGGCGAGAAATCTTCTCCAATGGTAAACCTGGAGCCTGCTAAGGAGGCTGATTGACAGCAAGGGAAAAGGAGGAAGGGCCCACAGAGGCAGGAAATCTGAAAACCTTCTGAAAGGACTTGCTGCTGATTAACAGCAGAAGGAGTGGGGGAAGGGAGAGGGAAGTTCTGAGAAGTTTTCACTTCCTCCCCATACAATATGAAGTATTCAGATAACTGAAACAAAATATCTATTTATTGACCATCCTTTTTTTTTTTCCTGAGTATTCACCTCAATTATTCATTCAGCTTTCCTAGTATAAAGCTGAAATACAGGAATCCAAAACCCTGACAAAGAGAAGGAAAATAAAGATCGAAACAGATTTAGAGCTATAGGGTCTTAGAGGTCATCCACTTCAACCCCTCATTTTATACATGAGGAAACTGAGGCCCAGATAGACTTCCAGTCTATCCAAGTTCCCCAAATGAGTAAATAATAGATATGGAATTGGAATCCAGTCTGACTTCCAATCTAGCATATTACCTGGTCTCCCTGGATCTTGGATTAAATAGGAAGTCTCTCCCAATCCTTTCCTTTTCCCCATTATCCAATTCTTGCCCTTTCAAAATAATCCTTTTCCACTAGAACCCAGGTCCTATTTATCAATTCAAGGTGGTTTCTACCTAGCAATCCAAATTCCCCCTCTTGACTCCCAGGGTAGGCAAGCACACAATGGAAATGCAAAACACTAATAACACATACATCCCCAACTCTTTCACAGGGGTATTGTAAAGACTAATGAGATATTGTTTGAAAAGACCTTGGTGGCTTTCTGAGGAAAGGTGTGATATACATACAAACAGATTTTTCTGTTCTAATTACAATAGCTGATCTGGGTGTCAAGGTATGGGGCCAGCCAAGCAGTGCCTATATCCCTGACGCTTGAAGAGTGTGCTTGTGGAGATGGGCCCGCGTTATATGGGTCTTGCTTGTGTTAATCACTTTTCAGATGACTGTCAGACATTGGAGACAAAGCTTGGGATTATTTATTTAGCTGCAAAGCGAAACTCAATGGTTATGTACAAGCTCCTGACATTCTTGACCTTCCTTTGCTGTCTCCCCCACCCACACCCAATTTCCCTTGCTGCTATTGGACTGAATTTAGACTTTCTCTTTTGATAAAATGTCTCTAATGCTGCCTTTGGTTAGGGGAATTTGAGAAACCACATTAAGCAGAAGAGGCCGTTTCATCCTGCCTTTTCATGAGATGGCAGCAAGTCATCTTTGCAAAGCTCTAATAAGGTGAACGAGCCCAACAACATCACTCAGTCGATAGCGTGTGCATATGTCTTCCTATTTATCAGTAGGTCTATTTCTCTGGGTCCTTCTTTGCACTGGGTTCTGGGGCGGGGGGGTTGTTTTGTGTCTGCTGAATAGTACACCTTTTTCCTGCTGTCACCCTGGTTCTTGTTATGTATGAGCTGTCGCCTTCTAAAATCCCTTATGCTGATTTTCCAGACACGTTTATTTATGTTCACTCACTAATTGAAAATCTCATATTTGAAGTTATTATTCTGATTGATGTCTGTCATTTTGATCAAGCAGTGGCTCACAGATGCTTTGTTAGAACAATTTTACAAGTGAGTTTATCATCGTGCCTTTCCCTCCTGACCTTCTGGATGGTTGGTAGCAAAAAAAAGAAGAAAAAAAATCTCAGTGAAAGCTCAGAACAAGCTAGATGTTTGGCAATGCTCGCAAATGCAAGTTTCTTGATGTCTTTGTGGGGAAAAAAATTATGCAAGTGGTTCTGTCATGTTGCTCAAATGGCCCCTAGCTCTCTGTTATCTGTGGTAGTGAAAGAGTGTGTTGCCATCTGGGGCTTGAGGAATGAAGGGGAGAAATTACTTTATCATCCTCAGCACCATCTTTTGGAACCAGCCCTACCTTTTAAAAGCCTGGTCATACATACCTAAGGACTAGGCTTCAACTTTAAGGTATGGTTAAAAATAAAACTACATTATCATTAAGCAGCAATGATGTTGGTAGAGTGACAAAAAAATCAAGCAAGTATGAGAAAGGAAGCAATTTTCAGTAAATCACTTTCACGGTATAGTGGATAGAGTGTTAGATTTTGAGCCAAGAAGATGGGGGTTTACAATCTGCCATAGTTATTAATTAGTTGTATGACCCTGGGAAAGTCTCCTCAAGTCTCTGAGTCTCAGTTTCCTCATGTGTAAAGTGATGATAATATTAGCACCTAATTCTTCATGTTGATATGAAGATCAGATGACAGTGTATTAAAATGCTTTGTAAAACATATAGCTCTATCTGAATTACCAAAGTCTTCCTCCTCCTCTTTCTCATCATCATTATAAAGGAACATAGGCCACCAGAAATTGTACGTAAGGGAGGAAACTTCAGGACAGTCTGGAGGAGTGGGAAGGTATCAAGAGTCAGAGGGTCTAGAAAACAAAGAAGTCCTTGGGGGGGGGGTATATATATATATATATATATGCAGAATATTTGCAATGACAGAGCAAGATAAGGAATAATCTAGCTAGGATAGGAGTTCTTAAGCTCTAGTCCATGATAACCTTTTCAGTATAGATGATTTTCTTTAAAATTTTTTTTGCATTTCATTTTAGGCATTTCAAAATATTAGTCTGAGAAGGGGTCTATAAGCTTCATTGTCCTGTCATAGGGGCCTGTGATTCACATACACCCACCACACATGCACATGCATGCGTGCACACACACATACACACAGTTAACATCTGATTTAGAAAATTAGGGAAGAAGCAAACAGAATATATAGGATAGTCAAATAAGTAGTGTGGTACAGTAGAAAGACCACTGAGCTTGAAGTCAGGAGACTTGTTTTTAAATCATGGCTCTGTTACTCTTTCTAACTTCACTATAAATGTGAAGGGCACCACCGTCCTCTCAGTCACCCATCCTTGAAACCTCAACTGTTCATCTTCTGCTCCTCAGTGTTTCTAGCCCCTCCACCCATATCCAATCTGTTGCCAAGGCCTGTCAGCTTAACCTTCATATCATCTCTTGAAACCCCCCAATTCCCCACCCCTCCCCCACAAACACCCACATGCGCACAAACTTCTCTAAAATTGCCCCTACCCTGGTTCAGGTCCTAATCAAATCATGCCTCCCCTATTGTAATGGCAGATTGTCCCTGTGCCACAAGTCTTTCCTTATAGGGTTTTGAATGCTAACCGGAGGATTTTATATTTGATCCTGTGTAATAAAGGGCCACTAAAGTTTATTTAATAGGATAGTGTCATGATCAGATTTCTGCTTTAGAAAGATTGCTTTGATAGCTCAGTGGAGGGAGGATGAACTGGAGAGGAGAGAGAAGGGAGTCATGCAGACCAACCAACAGGCTATTGTACTATTCTAGTTGTTAGGTAAAGAGGGGCTGCACCAGAGTGGTGGTAGTATCACAGGAGAAAAAGGGGACATATACAAGATATGTCACAATGGGGAAGATATGCTGCAAAGGAGAGAGTAAAGGATTGAGCCTGGGTAAAAAAGAAGATAGTGCCCTTAACAGTATTAGGGAAGTTTTGAAGGGGAGAGGGTGTTTTTTTTTGGGGGGGGGAGGTAACAAGTTCAATGTTGATAGCAATAGCAGAAAGGGGGAGGGGATGTGTAAGCATGCAGTTTAAAAGCCAGAGATCTACCACAGTCCACAATGGGTGAGAGAGAGGCTTATCCATAAGGTTTAGTAGTGAGTTCCATTAGAAGGCAGTCAACATCTATTTCAACTCAATTCAACAATCTTTTATTAAATTTATTGAACAAACCTTTTATTATGCAAGATTCTGGGAACAGCAAAGACTTTCCCTTATCCTCCTCTTAAAAAACAAAAACAAAATCTGAACCAAAACAATATTAAACTGTCTGGAATATAAGATGGTTTTAGCAAAAATCAGGGCCAGGGTCTAAAATTATAAATCATTAAGGAGAGATACAAAGAACAAAAGATTAAAGATATTGACTAAGAAGCAAAAAGTATTTGCTTCTCTTAGTTTGGTATATGGTGCCATGCTTCTCTTGAGCTAGAGGGTTTCATACTTACTGTGTCTCTTTCATTCCACTCCTTTATCCACAGCTGTTGTATTGTAGACAGTAGCACACACATCTGCAAATACTCACACTGAGCAGCATTTATCTGGGTGTCTATGGGAATGTTTATGGTAGATTTATTTTAAATCAAATTCATTTAAAGCATTAATCAGGAAGACTGGATCTGTTTGCTGTTTTCTACTCAAAATCTATACTCATTGCTTCCAATAATCTTAATCACTCAGCAGTAGATATAAGGTTCAACTTTAAAAGCACATACCCTACATGAAAAAATAGATTTATAATATCTGAATTTCCATTTTTCCAATTAATTTTGCAACTACATCAAGAAACTGAATGATGATTTGATTATTTCATTTACCAAAGCTAACTGAAGTGGATAATTGTGAACCATTTCCAATTCAGAAGGTTAATTGTGGCTATTTGGGAAATATGTTTTGCTATGCTGCATAAGGAGAGCAACTATCACCAAAAACATCAACATTAAGTAGGAATTTTAATTCCGTTATCTAACTAAAACAAACTTTTGAAGTTTTGAAATTTCTCATCAATACCCAAAACATTTAATCTTTTAATAAAATGACTGTAATATCAATTAATTTTATATTTTGACCCCTCAGATATAAATATGAGACACAGTGATACAGACAGAACAAATTGCTAGGCCTGGTCCTTAGGAATTGTGTGTGTGTATGTCTATACAAACACACCCTGCCACATCCATATATGTGTATATATACATATATGTATATATGCACATGTGTGTACATGATGCACATACATATTTATGCACACACAGAGATGCACATATATAGTATCCTATTGTGCAAGATTCTGGGGAAAGCAAAGCCTTTCCCTTACCCTCCCCTTAAAAACAAAATCTGAACTGAAACATTATTAAAACTCTCTGGAATTTAAGATGTTCTCAGCAAAAACTAGGGTGTATGTATATACATACATACACACATATGTGTGTATTCTTAAGTGGGGCCAGCACCCAGATAGGTAAGGGTGTGGAGGTGGGAGGTTGTATCCCCTACTTCTATACTGCTTTCCATCTAACATTCATTCCATCATTAACTTGTATCTGTAAAACTGAAACTCAACAGGGGAGAAAATGGGAGCATGACAAAGTTCAAATCTGACAAATCTTAAGCTTTACCTAGAAGAAAGACACAAAAATAATAAAGGAAGCACCAGAAAATAAGATTCAGAATGAAATAGAAAAGAAGAAAAATAGTGAGGAAGATAAAGCAAATACACTCTTCTTGGGAAAGGATATGATAAAAGAAAATAAAATAAGTAGAGAGGGAAGATTTTGAATAAGCTATATAATTGGTTAGTGAAAGAAAAGGGCCAAAAGAGGGTATAATGTAAAATAAATGAAAATAAGGATAATCAAACTAATGATTTAAGCAAAATCAGAAAACTTGGGATAAGATGAACAGGAGTCAGAAATTGAGAGGAAGCATGGAGAAGACCAGTATCAAAGTAATGTAAGCAAAGCAATGGTGAGAGCAAAGTACTGACTAGGAAAGAGAAAGTATATAGAAACCCATATAAAAGAAACAAATGGAGAAAAACACAAAACCAACGATCAATTTTAAATGTGAATGGATTAATCAATCCAATAAAAGGAAAGAGTAACAGAATCAGTAAGAAAAAATAATTCAGCAAGCTGGTGCATAAAATAAGCATTGTAAAAATATATGTCACATATAATTTTCACATTTCATTTTTTAAAAAAGTGATTCTTGATGGCCATTTTTCTCTGATTCAATCAAATGTGATATTTTGAATTCTTCCTTGACAAGACAAATAAATTAAGGATGATTACCCTTTCGATGGAGTCTTCATTTTCTTACAAAAGCATTTGCCATGGAATTTGTCATGGTTGTAAGTAGATAATACCTGCACCAATTTACTAATTCAATTTACAAAAAATAAATTTACATTCAAATTTCCAGGAACACCACTGTTGATTACAGCAAGGTACAATTCTAAAATGAAAAATTCTGGGTCAAACATTGTTATTCCAGTTTTTTTCCTTTCAAAAGTTTTGATTCATATTGTTGCATAATGGAGGTGATTGAATATGCCAGATGAAGACTCTGAGACATGGGAATGGAATATACAAAGGAATAAAGGAGAGTGTTGAATATTTATGACAAGGGTAGGTAGGCCATTTGAGTATATTAAGGAGAATAATACATAATAAGTTTTGAAAGTTAGGCTTGACCCAGTTTATGAATGGCTTTGAATGCCAGACTGAAGAGTTGATATTTCACCCTAAAGGCAATAAGGAGACACTACAGCTTTTTGAGAAGAAGAATGGTAAAGCTAGATGTGTATTTTTGAAGTTATCACTTTACCAACCATGTGGAGGCTAATTTGGAAATAGAGCAGATAAGCAGGGAGACTGATGAAGAGGTAATTGACTAAACGCCACTAATATTAAGCAATTATCCCCAAGGAGTTCAAGGGCAGATGGAAAGGATTCATGTGTACAAGAAAATTTATAGCAGCACTTTTTTTGTTATGATGAAGACCTGGGGGGGAAACATGTTCCTCAGTTGGGTTCATTAATTCCTCAGAATCAGGAAGACTTAGGTTCAAGTCCCATCTGACACAAAACAGCTTTCTGAAGCTGGGCAAGTTCCTTTGACTTCTCAGTGTTCTAGGCAAATCTAAGACTGAGCTATAGAAGAGGTGCCAAACTACAATGCTAGAGTGAGTTTTTCATACATTATACCAATGAATTCACAAGTACAATCCTTTTTCTTCTCCCTAAAAATAAACTTGAATTAATGTAGGATGAAATAAACACAAGCAGGATAATTTATGTGATTACCACAATTTTGACACTAAGTGAATACAACTAGTGAATACCAATGAATGTATCTTTTTTAAATAATATTTTATTTTTCCTAATTACATGTCAAAACTTCTATTTTTTAGGTTTTGAGTTCCAAATTCCATCCTTTCTCTCTTCCCCTCGCCTCCCCCCTCCCTGAGACATAAGAAATCTGATATAGTTTAAACATATTCAGTAATTCAAAACATTTCCATATTAGTCATTTTGTACAAGGAAAATCAAATTTTTAAAAAGAATGAAAGGAAGAAAAAAGAAAGTGAAAAATAGCATGCTTCATTCTATATTCACACATTATCATTTCTTTCTCTGGAGGCAGATAGTGTGCTTCATCACAGGTTTGGATCATTGTGCATTGTTCAGAAGAGTTGTCATTCACAGTTCATCGTACAACATCACTGTTACTGTTTAGAACATTCTCTTGGTTTTGTTCTCTTTGCATCAGTTCGTGTAAGACTTTCCAGATTGTTCTGAAATCATTCTGCTTGTCATTTCTTATAACACAATAATATTCTATCACAATTGTATACCTCAACTTATTTAGCCATTACCCAACTGATGGGCATCCTCTCAACTTCCAATGAGTGTAACTTTGACAAAACACTAGTTAAAAGAGCTAAGTCAAAAGACTGATAATAAAATATATTTCCCTCTCTTGGCAGAAAAGTGACAGACTCAACTAGAGGTACATAATAATATATTCATTTTAAGTCAGAAATAATACATTGACTTGTTTTTCTTTCCCATTCCCTGGTCTCTAATCTACTATTGCCTTCCCTTCTAGTGTTACTTTCCATGCACTATGTGTATATATATATATATATGTGTGTGTGTGTGTGTGTGTGTGTGTGTGTGTATATATATATATATATTGTGTATACCTGTTTATGTACATTTTGTGTCCTCCATTTTCTTCATGAAGGAATGTTTTATATCCTGGCATGGCATAGTGCTGACACATTAATAAATGCTTGACGATTATAGGTAGGAGCATATTGGGCAATAAGATAAGCAAAAGAGCATCAATGTAATATTTTAAATACACAGTTGAAAGCAAATAGTAGTACAAACTTGGACACAAATTGAGTAAACTTGGTATAGCCTTATTAAATTTATATATTATATATATATAATATCTTTAAAACAAACTTTTCAGATTCTTAAATAATCTTTCTTGTACTTCTTTGTCTATTGATTTTTTTGGATGACTTTTGTTCAAAATAATAGCTAGACTTATCAGTCTAAGGAACAGCACATCGCTGGGCTTGTGCTTGCAGTCTTTCTGGTTTGGTAGGATCATTCCAGAGCTCAGGCTCTGACAGCATAGCCACTATGGCATGATGAGGTATTGGAATAGGACTTTAGTTTTAATGGTTTCTTACTGTGGGGCAGATTTTTTTTAACTCAAACTAATGAGGACTAGTGGGGCTCAAAGAAATTGCAAAAGTCAAGGATATTTGCATAAATCTATCCATCAATAAGCATTTATTAATAATGTCTGTGTGCCAGTACTAGGGATACGAGGAAAAAGCCTAAAATCACAATAACAGCAATTAATATTTAGTATTTATGAAATCCTTTAATGTTTAAAAATGCTTTTCATGTGTTATTTAATTCTATCCTTTCAAAGTATGTTCATTTTAAAAAGGCTCCATTCATGTGGAGAACAGATATGCTATGACCCACCCTTTCTTCCCCTCAAAAAAAAAAAAAAAGGATGGAGAAAGATATGGATGCTTTACTATTTCCTTGCTCAACTTTTGACCTGAATGTGATTTGTTCCCTAAAACTGGAGATCTGTTAGAAGAATGGAAAACATATATAAAAAAAATAGAATAAATTAAGTATCAATAATATTCATGGAACTATTTAACCTGGCTCCAAACCTATTGGCTGATTAACTCTGATTATTTTTTGATTTCTCAGGGTAGTAACTGGCTGAGCTTTTAAGCCAGTCAGGGGAAAGTATATTATTTCCATCCTCTTTTTAAATACTCTATAAAGAACTCTATCGTTCATAATAGCTTTGTTTACTGCGTAGTACAGCATGTTCTAATTATCACCTCTGCCTCACTAACCATACGGCTTATGTTCCCACACTCATCAGTTATTTTTATGCCTCCTACAGAAATGAAGAGAACATTAATAAGAATAATACTTGGAGGATAACATTTCGGGTGAAATTACAAGAAATTTAGATGGTAGTATCAGAAATCAGAGGAATTCAGTTAGAGGCAGAATGACCCACAATCAACAGCTCAATTCTTTTTGCTTTTCATCTGTGATTTGCTTTCAGTCGTAAGTTTTACTCTTTTTTTCTCTTACTCCTGCTCCTAAACACATTTTTCATCATATTTTTTTCTTTCTTCAGATGTATATCACTCACTTTCTTTCCATTTATCCTTTCTTAGTTCAGATTTCTGTCTTCTATGATTTTCTTTCCTTCTACAATTTGGCCTTTTTTTCTGTCTAGTTTCTCTTTCCTTCTATTCTCATTTTCTTCCTTGCTTTCTTTATCTTCCTCCTTCCCTCTTCTCTTTCTATCTTCCATTTGTAATAACTTCTCTAATGTATGCGTAGAAAATATCTTTTTATATCCCTGACTGGCAAAAATGTATATACATATATATTGATATGGGAATTAATACATTTCAACACTGGAAATGGGACCAGCGGGAATGTCAAATGGAACATTAAAACATTTTAAAATCACTACATAAGCTGACTAAGGTTTAAATAATATTTGCATGGCAAAGAGTCTAAATAAAGGAGTCAGAACAACTAAGTAATAGAGGGGAAAATGGCCATAAAAGCAATTCTTTAAAAAATAATAAGTTTGCTCTGAAAGAATTGCAAGCATCTTTTGAATCTGTAAAGGGTGCTGTCAATATGGCTCATGTGCATAATATTTCATAAGGTTTTAAAATATATGTGTGTGTATTTCCTTATGAGAAAGAAAAGGCAACAGGTCTCATTTTATTAAGAGACACATTTGCTGTGTGGTCGATTTTAGTATTCAAATAGTGGTTAGGGCTGGCCAGGACTGTCTCCTTTTCTATTAAATGGATCTTAAATGGAAGTAAAGAAGGAAGAGAAAAATGTTGCTAAGAATAAAGGAGAAAAATTGGAAAAGCAAGATATGTCAGCCCATGGATACAAATATTTTCAGCTATGACTCAGAACAGGTTTGGCTAGATTGAGGATTACGTCAACCCTTCCCTCAACAGTTAAAGCTCATCAACAGTGTGAATTGATTGGAGTTTGAAAAAATAGCAACTAAGACTACTTTCACATGTTTCAAATCAGCTCTTGGAAATGTTTCATTTTAAATGAAAGAATTCCCATGAGAACAGCAGTGTGGTACAATCACATTCCAGTTGTCTGTATAAGAATTAAATGCATTCGAGGCTGGATGCCCCCTTTCCAGAAGGCATTTTACATTTAACCAATGACCCTAAAGATAAACTTTCCCAATTCTGGGGTTGAAAATGAGAGTAGTGGCAATAGGAGTCTCTTTGTCCTTGCCAGACTCTCTCTTCTAACCCTGTCCCCAACAACACCACACAAGCAGCTTAACCAGGTGCCCTGGGAAATGCTCCCGACTACTTAGGCAAGGCTATCCAACTTTGACCTCAGTGCAAATAGTATGAGGCAAAATGGATGTGTTGGCTACCACCTTAGAATCACAGAATCACTGAATTGTAGAGCTGAAAGAAGACTTAAAGATCAATGCCTTAAGTACTATGTATCTACTTAAGTGTGCAAATAATCCACTCATGCAAATGAAGACCCTGAGGCCCAGGAAAGTGAATTGACATATACAAGGTTATGTTATCTGCTCTAAGGGTATCCTTTGTCAGGATAGATAACTCCATTTAGGAAAGAGAGATGGGAAAAACTGACTTATATATAGTTTTCTGTATACTTTGTACATCATTTCCCCCCATAGTGGGTAAGTGCAATGCAAATATTGCATGTCATCAATATTTGCATGAAGAAACTCATCTCAGTCAGATGAGCCTTTGCTGAAGTTCATTGTTATTGCGGTTGCATTATGTTTCCCAACACTTTAATTTACACTCTGAAAACATCCTCAGTGGTAACCTACCAGACATGATTCCTGAGTGACCTGTACCATTTTCAAGAACCAAGTTTTGTTTTCAGATCATTGAAATATCACATTGTTGCCCAGAGAACCATTTTGCATAGATACCACCCACCTCATATATTCAGATGCCTATTGCCAGGATTATAGAATATCAACTTATTGTGTTGAAGTGAAGGCCCCCTTCCTATACCACAAAATCCCCACCTTCTCTCTCTGATGAAGGAAGTAAGTTATCACATCCTCTCCTCCCTCTTTCTAGCTTCAACACAATTAAGACAATTTTCTTGACCTTTAAGGGGGGGAAATTTTTCTCTCCTTACAAAAGACAGGATAAGTAATTCTCATGAAAGAAAATCAGTAGCTAATTCATTCTGGTTTATCTAGAAGCATATCAAGTTTAAAGGGGGATAAAAGTATCCTCTCTGTAATTTCATGTCCTTTATGAAAATATGTAGAATAACCTTCAGTTCACTCCATCCATATGCAAAAAACAGTCATTTGTAAAAGGATTGCCTCCCCCCCCCCACACACACACACACAATAAAATGCAGTTGCTGGAAGGGTGTGTGTGTGTGTGTGTGTGTGTGTGTGTGGTGTGTTTCTGTCTTCTCTCCTCAGGACTAGCTGTCAGCTGTTACTATCAGCAATGATTAAACATAAGCAAGAGTTGTGATTCATCAAGAACAGATAGAATCATCGCTGATGTAAACCTTCTCTAGTTCCAAGGTCAGATCGGGTAGTGAGCTAGGACAACTCCATCACCAATCTATGCAGCTGAGCTTATTTATGGTAATTCATTTACTGTTATTTCTTTACTGAACAAAGCAATGTATAAACACATGCACATATGCATATGTATCTTCAGGTGTGTGCACGTGTATATAAATATGTGTGTACATATATGCATGTTGTGCGTGTAAAACATTATGTATGTCTATATACACATACATGTCAGTAGCACGAGGTGGTACACTAGATAGAGTGCTGGACCTGGAGTCAGGAAGATTCATCTTCCTGAGTTCAATTCTCAGGAATTTATTAGCTGTATAACCCTGGGCAAGTGACGTAATCCTGTTTGCCTCAGTTTCCTCATCTGTAAAGTGAGCTAGAGATGAAAATCACTCTGGTATCTCTACCAAGAAAACCCCAAAAGGGGTTACAAAGAGTTGGGCATGACTGAAACAACTGAACAGCAACAGAACACATAGATATGTTATATGTATGCATTCAAACACATCTGTAGCTAAGCAATTTTTCCCCTAAACATAGAAGCCTATGGTTAAATTTTTCAGAGAATACTTCATATCTAGACATTCTAACTCCTCAGAAGTTTAAACAAAATGGATAGGAACATTTCAGTCTAACTCAGTACTTCACCCTGCTGGCTTTACAAAAGTCACCTGGGAGGGGGGAGGGAGGTTATGAACAGTTGTGAAGGTTTTATGTGCTTTTTGTATATATTACCTTGAATGCTTGTGAGGCCTCTCTTCTCTATATTTGTGAAAAGTTAAATGAACTATTCATAACTGTATTAAAGTTTCCCAGAGTGAACTACAAGTAGAGATATAACATTTTATTTTTAAGAGAAGTCCCCAAGTTGGGATATAATCCAAGGAGAAATACTATTCCCCTCCCCACAAGATTTGGGGTCAGAGAGACTGTGTCCAGAATTCTAACATTTTATTGGGCCTCTGTGTCCTTGATTTCATATTTCACTATTCTTCTGCCCTGGATTTTTCAAAGTCTTTATTCCTTTTGAGGCATTTTACTATTCTGTCTTTACTATTTTTGTGACCACTCTTACACTTTCTCCTTCATTGAATCCTCTTCCTCTTCTCATTTCCTATGTGTGTATTTTCCTAATGGTTATATCCTCAACCTCCCTTTTCCTTTGTAACTAAATGTTGTTTTCTGTATGTCCGATATTCTCTGGAGTTTAGCAAGCATCTTAAAGAAGACAACTTTGAAATCTAATTCTCAAGTGTTTACTCTTTTCCTGAACTCAAGTCTGACATTTTCAACTTACTGATGAACATTTCTACTTGAATGGTTTTCCTGAACCTTGCAATCAACATATCTAAAATGGAACTTATCATCTTTTGCCCTAAATGAGCCATCTCTTCTGACCTCCATTTCTGTTAAGGGGATCAATATTTTCCCCAGTAATCCAGGGTTGAACTCTAGTGCTAATTACCTATCCCTCGGCCATACCTCTCACCGAGCATGACCAATTTTACCTTTGAAATATCTTCCACTTCCATTCCCTTTTTTCCATTTCCAGTGCCATCAACGTAGATGAGCTTCCAGTTACCTCACAGACATAGGAAAACTATTGTCCCTGCCTTCAATCTGGCCATACTCAAACTCAACCTATAAAATGTTTCTGGGTTGATCTCTAAAGCTGGCTTGATAATGTCACACCACTACTCAAGTCCTCATTGAATTATGAATAAAGTAAAAATTTCTTAGCATCCTATTAATATAAACACACACCATTTACGTGAGTAAAGAGAGGGATCTTTAAGAATATACATTATTTGTTGTTGAGTCATTTTTTCAGTCATGTCTTATTCTTCATGACCTCATTTGGGGTTTTCTTGGCAAAGATATTGGAGTGGTTTGTCATTTCCTTCTCCAGCTCATTTTACAGATGAGGAAATTGAGGCAAATGGGGTTAAGTGATTTGCAAGGGTCACACAGCTAGGAAGGGTCTAAGTCTGGATTTGAATTCATAAAAATGAGTCTTCCTGACTCTAGGCCCTGCACTCTGTCTACTGCACCACCTACCTGCCCTGGGAATATATATTTAGGACATGCAAAAGTGCCTTAAGTGAAGAAAAGCCATTGGGGCAACATGAGAGGCTGCAGAACCAGAATGATCAAATGCCACAAAAGGAGGAAAAAATTCAAAAGATCCAGTGCTGAAGTGAAAATGTATCTAAATCCTCAGTATTTCCTTTCAAAATAGGGAAATGAAGAGATGATTCTGGGAAGATAGCATAGTAGGTCAGAAACTTTCAAGCTCTCCTGATATCCCCCACAAACAAGACAAAATAGCACCTTGGGGCAAATATAGAGTGGTAGAAATAAACAAGGGCTGTGGCAGAACAGTAATCTTCCAGAAGAAGGAAGAAAAGTCCTCAGATTTAGGTTTGGGCCCTGTGAGGTGTAAACACCTCCAGGCTAGTCCACTGAAATATCAAGCAGTGAGCCCTCTGGCTAGCTTGGTTGGGGGATAGCCTCTACCTCAGACGCAGGAGTTTTCACCTCCCAGACAATGTGGAGAGTTGAGTATCTGAGCAGGGGAATATTGAGGGGACTTTTGCTGATAAGGGATATCAGCCCCAGTTGTGCTACCCAGATGTGGACCTGGGTGAGAAGGAACCAGCACACACCCAGTGAGTGCAGAAGCAGCAGAGACACCACTGACTGCGGGCACTTACAAGGTGGCAGAGTTCTTGGTCTTGGTTCCAGGCTAGAGGGAAGAACTGAAAAAGGGTCTAAGTCCAGAGGCACCATCCCCCATATTCAAGGACTAAAAGTGATTACAAGTAATTTAAAAACACAAAATGAGCAGGCAAAGGAGGAAGAACCCAACCACAGAAAATTACTATGGGAATAGAGAAGAGCAGGGTTCATCTTCATAGGAGGATAATAAAGCAAAGAAAGCCTCTCCTACACCCAGAGAATAATGTCAAATGGTCACCTGCCCAAAAAGAATTTATAGAAGAGCTTAAAAAAGACTTTTAAGAATCAAATGATAGAGACTGAGGAAAAAAATGTTTTAAAAGAATAATCCAAGAAAAACAAGAAGATTATGAAAATAAACTTAACCAACTAGAAAAGGAGATCCAGAAAGTTAAAAAAGACCAAGAAATATATATATATTATATATATATGTATTTATATATATATATATATATATACAGAATGAAAAAGTAGAATAGAATATGAAACATCTCATTAAAAAAAATGACCTGTAGAACAGATCAAGAAGAGCAAACATAAGAATAATAGGACTACCTGAAACCTGCAATCAAAGATAGAATCATAATACAAGAAATAATTAAAGAAAATTGTCTTGAAGTGATAGAACAAGAGGGGAAAACAGAAATAGAAAAAAAAATACAACAATCACCACCTGAGAGAGATCCTACAAGGACAACCTATGGGAATATCATAGCTAAACTCTGAAACCCTTAGTTCAAGGAGAAAATATAAGAGCAAGAAGAAAAAAACATCAAACATGGCAGAGCCACAGTTAGAACCACACAAGACCTAGCAGAAGCTACAGTAAAAATATTGCAGGTTTTGGAATACTATATATCCAAGAGCAAAAGAAGTGGAGTTGTGTCTGAAAATATAATACCCAGCAAAGTTAAGTATAATCTTAAATTTAAAAAAAAAATGGATGTTCAATGAATTGCCAGACTTTCAAGATTTTATTCCAAAAAGACCTGAACAGAGAAATATAAGGTAAACACCAAAGATTAATTATAAGGGACTCAAAAAGGACAGACTGTACATTTTATACAAGGAAATATAAACTGTATATCTAAGATTGTAATTAGTATAGTTCAAAAGACAGATTAGGGTAGAGCTAAGTATAATGTGATTCTAAGAAGCAACACTGTCTAGGAGAAAGTAAAAAGAATAATTACACAAATGAGGTGTGAGAGGAAGAACTGATACAGAGGAGTTAAATGGAGAGGGGGGAGGTAGTTTTGGAATACTACTCTCATCAGGGATGGGTTGAAGAAGGAACCACACATATGAATCTCGAACGGTATAAAGGTCTTCTAAATTCAGAAAGAAATAAAGGCCTAAGGGGATAGGGATGGCGGAGGGATTTTTAAAGGGAGCCCTATTCACTTCAGATTTGGGTTAAAGAGAGAAAAATATATACAGTATAGAAGGGAATAAAAGTCTTCTAAATTTATAAAAAAAAATAGAGTTAAGGAATAGGATAAGGGGCAGGGATAACAGGATGTCTAGATTAAAAGGAATGGGGTAAAGAGGGAATACACATATATTTGAAAGGCTATAAAAGTCTTCTAAATTCAAATAGAAACAAGAGGGTAAGGTGAAAGGTGGGGAATAACAGAGGCATCCTTGGAGTGAGTATAGGTTAAGTAATAGGAGGGGAGGTAGCAGTAGAAGTAAAGTAAAAGAGTAAGGAGTGATAGGAAACAAGAGATACACACAAACCTAAAAAATAGGGAAACTACACTATATGTCAAATATATTAATCAATATTGTTTTAGACTTTAAAATCACAAGGCAGTATAAGGTTGGAATATTGCTGTGGTGTAGAAAGTAATGAGTTGATGGATTTAGAAAAATATGAAAAGACCTGAACTTATAAAGGAAGATGTTATCCATCTTCAGAGAAATGGAGCACAAAGAAGTTATAGTGAAGTCTTACAAAAATACATATGAATGTATATGTTCATATATGTGTATAATTATAGATATCTATGTATATGTATATATAACTGTATGTATGCCTATACGTTTGAATATATGAGAATATATAATAATATGTGCATGTGTATATATACATGCTACATGTATGCATATATGTATGTGTGTATTTATATATCCACACTTAATTGTAGCCTTGGGGGGGAGGGGAGGAAGAGGGGGAAAAAAACAATAGTTAAAAAGCGCACAGCAGAGAACAAAATAAAACTTACAAGGAAGTAAAGAAAAGATGGACAGCTCTGAACACAATGTGTAGTGTTTATCGTATAGGCATTCTTGAAATGGAATTTATTGCTTTATATTTTATTTTGAATCATCTCTTTTTTTCTGCTGTGCACATGGCCATGTTTTTTTTTTCTTTTCTATTTAGGTTTGTTTATTTATTTATTTTGGTTTTTTTTTTTTAAGAGGACAATTAGGGTTAAGTAACTTGCCCAAGGTCACAAGGCTAGTTTTTGCATTAAGTGTCTGAGGCTGGATTTGAACTCAGGTCCTCCTGATTCCATGGTCGGTGCTCTATTCACTGTGCCACCCAGCTGCCCCCATTTGTTTATTTTTTTTTACTTTCTTATTTTGTATTTAAGATTAAAATTTTAAAAATTATAAAATAAAAAAAATCAAGAAGTGAATATGCTAAGGCTGATACAGTGTGTGAGTCAAACATGATAATAATAATAATAAAATAGATAAGAGTTCCTGTGGCACATTGCATGATATTTCATACTCTATATAATCAGTTCACAAACTGCATACCATACATTTTCCAGCATTACCCCCATCATGCATGCAGGAAGGAAGGGAGGAAGGAAAGGAGGAAGGAAGGAAAGAAGGAAGGAAGGAAGGAAGGAAGGAAGGGAGGGAGGGAGGGAGGGA
>NW_027185712.1:10428054-10453331 GCF_028583685.1 Petaurus breviceps papuanus | reverse complement strand
AGGAAGGAAGGAAGGAAGGAAGGAAGGGAGGGAGGGAGGGAGGGAGGAAGGAAGGAAGGAAGGAAGGAAGGAAGGAAGGAAGGAAGGAAGGAAGGAAGGAAGGAAGGAAGGAAGGAAGGAAAAAGGGGGGAGGGAAAAAGAAGGGAGGGATTCTTTTCAGGATCTTTGAAATATCATGATAGTGGCTCAGCAATGACATCCATTAGTTCTCCCAATATACCTGGGGTTGATTTATCTAGTCCTGGAGAATTGAAATAATAAAGGATAGCTTACTCCTCCCAGAATACCTTCCCACAAGTTTAAATGCTGTTTTCCCTGTGTAGCCTTTCCTGGTTCCCTTCCATCTAATTCATTTACCCCTTCTTTCAATTCCTAAAGCAAATTGCTATGACTTCCTCATGACGGTTATATAATATTTCAAGTATTTTATTAGAAATATTTTTGTGGCATCTTATCTGCTTTCCTAGATTGTAAGTTAACTGGGGGTAAGAATCAAACCTTCCATCTCCCACCCCATCCCTAGCACCTAGTTCAGTACTTTGTACTTAAAAGATATTAAATAAACATTTATTGAAATATGAGCAGATGAATGAATGAAAGAATGAATGAAATTTTTCCCAAAAGAGGAGACAAGTAAATTTTCAACTGGAAAATATTTTCTTGTCTATGCTATTTAAAGATTATGTATTTACAAAATAGACCAATGTGATTCTCTCAGGTCATGACATTTTTTCTTCTCTTAATAGTTAACTGGTATCCAACTTGACCTGGCTCTGAGGTTCTGATGCAGGAAGCTAACTTTTTTTTAATGTTTTCTTATTTTTAAAAGTTCTCTCTTTTTCTCCTCCTGCAAATCTTTTGAGTTTGATGGATACCAAGAGACATATATCAGATCTTCAGCAGTATCCCATTGAGAGTTCACACAGCACTTCAGTCACTTAGTCATGATATATGCTCTCAACAGTTAAAGATAATGACTTCAGGAATAATCTTTCATAGGTTTTATATTAAATGAGACTAAAGTGCAGGCGCAGTATTAAAGCACCTTGTTATTTGCAGAGTACTTAGAGTAACCTTAAATATGGAGATGATCAAATTTCATGACCTTTAGTTTTAATTCTTCCATCTTCCCTTTTTGTGTAATTCCTATTTTTAATAAAGATGTGTGTGTGTGTGTGTGTGTGTGTGAGAGAGAGCGAGAGCGAGCATGTGTGTGGCTGCCTAAATTACACAATGCACTTAGTACAACATTACAGCTTTGAATTTAAATACACACAACAAGGAAATATCCAAATGAATATACCTATTTTAATGTGAGCTTATCTACATTGCATATATGACCATATACTTTTAAGATATCATTACTTTAAAAGTATGCATGGGGCATATTATAATGTTAAGAGGATTTTTTTCTTTGCTGATTTGCAAGTTTAAATTTTTCATACAAATGCAGTGTGCATTAAGTTCAACATTTAGGTTACTTTTGGGGAAAAAGGATAGAAGTTTATTATTCAGTAACAGCAAGCTACCCACTATTGCTCTGAAACAGTAGTTTGAAAGCAATCCTATAAAAGCTGAGAGAGAATTTCAATAAAGGATGTTTTTGTTGTCATTGCCATAGATGATTTTTAAGAGAATGATTCTCTTCTTAACCCCCCAAAAATATGATTTCAATTGTGGTTAGAATTTCATGTGAGGAAATTCTCACTATCAAGTAGGATGCCTTTCTTCCAAGTTTCTGACAAAGAGGTAGTACTTCTTTTCAAGGCCAATGTCTCTTCATGTGTTTTTTATCTCATTCCCTCTCATCTTCTCCAATGGATTTGAATCTAAAATTATTTCTTTACTTCAGCTTCAGTCTCTCCCTACCAAATGGATTCTTCTCTGCTGTACTCAAATATGCTATGTCTCCCTACATTTAAAACACCTTGACTAGACCTTCTATCCCATGTCACTCTCATCCTATATCTGTCCTCTCTCAGTCAAACTCCTTGACAATGCATTTTACACTTACTATTTCCACTTTCTGTGCTTTCATTCACTTTTCAACCCCTTGTAATCTGGATTCTGACCTCATCACTCACCTGAAACTGCTCTTTCTAAATTTATCAGTATTCTCTCCTCATATCAAAAGTATATGTTGCATTTGAGACTACTAACCAATCTTCTAGAGAACCTCTATTCTCTTGACTTTCTGTGAGCACAAGCAAGGTGGGATTTTTGGTGTTGGTTTTTTTTCTTCTTGTTGGAGTTCTGTTTCCTAGGCTCAGGCTAAATTGTAAATATCTGAAGGATTAATCTCCTTTCAACCCTGATAATTCACAACTGTGCTAAATCAAATAGGTTTTTATGCCTTCTAGCTCTGAATCAATCAGGGCCCAAGTCTTTGTTATGTACTCTGGGAGGTTGGCATTTTGCTTTGAGGGTTCACTCCTGAGAAGGATCTTTTGATTTCCTGGTCAAGACTCTAAGTAGCCATATGTTCAGAGACTCCCAACTACTTAGATGTCTGTGCTCCCGTGATCCACTGATGTATGCAAAGTGTAAAGTAATACTGCTTTGTTCAGACAGTTGGAGCTCTGTCTGGTGATCTTTGTGCTAATTCCTCTGCTTGTATTTTTCATACTCACTTCTTTCTCTGTAATTAAAGTAGAAGGATTGTAAACCCCTTTAAAGTTGTCTTTCCTTTGTAAAGTGGATCAAGAGAACTTGTGCTAGCAGCCATCCTGGGTGTGCTAAGGTGCTTGCTGTTACACTTTCATGACACCATTATCCTGGCTCATCTCTTACCTGTCTGACCACTTTTTCTCAGTCAGTTTTGTATGTGACCAAAAGTTCTGTCCTTGACTCTCTTCTCACCTTGCTTTACGCTTAGATGTCTCCCAGATCTATCCCCTGAGCTTGGGTGCCACATTACCCATTGCCTATTGGACATTTCCAATTAGATATCCAGGAGACAACTTCAACTCAGCATTACTCAAATGGAAGTCATTATATTGTCTCTCAAACTTTCCACTCTTGTAAACTTCCTTAATTCAATTGTAGGCACCACCTACTTCCAATCTCCCCAGTTTATAACCTTGGCATTATGTTGGATTCCTCAATTTCTTTTCATCTATATAATCCTTCTGGGTCAAATCTTGCTCTTTCTATGTTCACAATATCTCTGATAACCAATCTCTTCCACTTAAATAGTTATTACCTTACTTCAAACCATCACCATATCTCACCTTAATTATTACAAGGTCCTCCTAACTGATCCCCTTTCAGTAAAGTCCTTTAGCCCTCTAAGTCATCCTACATACTATTGTCAATGTAATTTCCTTAAACATAGATCTGACCATGATATTCTTAGTCAATCAATTCCTTTGGCTTACTATTGATCCTAGGATAAAATATAAACTTCTCTGTTTAGCATTTAAAGCCCTGTACAACCTGGTCCTAACCTATGTGGGGCCTCACTGAATGTTACTCCTTTCTTTCTCTCTGTTCTCCATAGACAAATCTCTAGCCAGTCTCAGTTGTGGTTTGTCCTTCATTCTTGAAGAGGACCATGACATGAGGAAGATCATGTCATGACCTGCAAGTCAATTGGATTTAAGTGAGAGAAGACTATGCATAGTCACCAGCCTCACCTTCTCCTCTGGAGCCATCTGGGTCCAGTGACTAGATATAGGCCAGAGTCACATAATTGGATAGCACCATTCCTAGAATGCTCTCTCTCATCCAGGTCTCCTAGAGACTCTCGCTTCTTTAAAAATATAGCTCAGACACCACCTTCTGCATGAAGCCTTTCCCAATCCCCCCAACTTCTAGTCCCCTCCCCATAAACCTATCTTATATTGAACTACTTTGTAAATATTTGTGTTTATTCATTGTATATTTTTCTGTATCTATTTTTACATGTACTTATAACCTCCATTTGAAAGCCTCTTTGTGAGTAGGAATTGTTTCACTCCTCACACTTCCATCCTTGTCACCTAGCATGATCCTTGGCACATAATATGTTCTGTGATTTACAGTTTTAGGGGGTTCCATGGTACACTAACAGGTGAGGTGATCTGTCCTGTGTCACATAGCCAGCTGTGTCAGTTGCATAGCTTGAACCCAGATGTCTTCTGACCTCTGAGGCCAGCTGTCTATGCACTATTGCCAAGCTGCCCCTCTTCATAAAATCAGTGAACACAAAACAAATACAGACAGCACAAGTAGATCATGTATCCAATATTATGGGATTAACCAGAAAGCATAAAACACATGAGAAGGAACTCTTATGCAGGAGGAAAAGAATACCTATTGGGATCACTTGCCAGGGTACTATTATCTTGATCTTTTATCACAATTCAGAAGGCTTTGGAATCTATACCTTCTTCTTTATGAATCCCAACCTCATCTATCTCAAACCACTGTGCTATGGCCCTTCTGAAGAAGGAGCCAATATATCCTACTCAAGTCTGGAAAGTCAATTAGATCGATTAATTAGGTCAAAATCATTAGGACTATTAACTTTGACTTTAACTAAGAGGAATAAACAAATCTCTGACCAAAAAGGAATAAACCTAACTGCCTTTCACATTATCTAAGTAAAATTTTCTAAGCCTGAACATCTCATTTTGAATGAGTTCCATTGTTTTGTTCATTCTGCTTAGCTCAGGTAAGAGGTTAACAACCTTACAATGAACAAGATCCATCAGCTTTCACTGTACACTGGTCATATGTGTACCTAGTTGTCTCTCGGTACTTTTGGCCATTATACTGGGTCCCCAGTATGAGCATGGTTTCTTCACAGGGACCATATCAATCTTCCTATTCTGTGCCTCTCTGTATTTGTATGTGTACATACAGAATAGCTTGTATAGTCTTATTTTCTATATTTTTCCAAATATACTTCTTTGCAAGAGCCCTTTGATCTATGTTTTATTATTTTCCCTCATTAAAGCCTAAATTTCTAAAGAAAATTATAGTATCTTGTTTTGTTTTTGTAAACCTCTCACTGCCCCAGCTCATATTTTTAAAAAAATGCCTCTGATTGATGGGCAAATACCTATTTCCTGAATTTAAAAATGAAATGTCAAATGTTGCAAGACAATGAGTATGACTATTAAAATTGCGGAAGGTCTCCAAAACAGCATTCACATCTACAGAGCTATAGGTGCATGGCTAATGAACTGCACATCTAATAGGCTTCGATTTAGAGATCTTTTATAGACTCCTTCCCTTTGGGTCACCACACTTGCCAGTTTGGACTTTTGAAACCCACTAATATGGGCTGACATAACAAATTAACAACAAGGAAAGTTCACCGAAGGACAAGTGTGAGAAAGTGTGCCAAATATATTAGCATTCGTTTTGCAACCTTGTCTCCAGTTTGTGTGAAGTTGATGGTTGGAGGTTACGCTTTCATTAAAAAATTGACAACATTTTAAATGCTAATCAAAACTGCTTGTCCTTTCTACTTCTATTTATCTTGGAGGAGAAAAAAAGGGGAGAGAGAGGGAGAAAGAGAGAGGGAAAGAGAAAAAAATAAAAGATGGCTTGCTTTGAAACTGCAACAAATATTCTCTCTGAAAGTCCCCAATCCTCCATCCCCTCCTCCTGCATAGCACAGATAAGAGCTATGCAGACTGAGTGTCAGGACCTCTGCAGGAAGAGTGAAGGCACCATTGGAGGAGTTAGAGATGTATCTTCCCAAAGAGAGGGGAGGGAGGGAGGATAGGGGAGGAGTTGGGGAGGGAGGACTTTGTATGAGTCCAAATTGAATGGTAGAAAGAACTGAGGAGGTGGTGCTAGCTTCTCAATGGGTAAAATGAATATATTTCTGAAACAGAGGAACTATGTGGTGAGAGAGGGAGAGGGAGAAGGAGAGAGAGAGAGAGTTAAATGCTGATTCAAACATATGCAAAGCATATGAGATGGTGTGTTTCTGTTCAAAAAACACTAAGGGGGAGGGTGAAAAAAATAATGAAAAATATTTTGTTGAATGTTTATGTGGTTCTATAACTGGGTGGAAAAAAAGAAGCTAATTTCCTTTAAAATGTTTATTTTTAACAATCATTAAAAAAATTTGAGTTCCAAATTCTTTCCCTCCCTCCCCTTCCTCATCCATTGAGAAGGAAAACAGTATACCCATTATACATGTGAAGTCATGCAAAACGTATTTTAATAATAGCTATGTTGCAAAAAAAAAAGAAGAAAAAGAAAGAAAGAAGGAAGGAAGAAAATTAGTGAAAAACAATATGTTTCGATCTACATTAGAAATTCATCAGTGCTCTCTCTGGAAGTGGATTACATTTTTCATCATGGGTCCTTAAGAATTGTCATGGATTATTATATTGATCAGATTAGCTATGTCTTTCACAGTTAATTATCATTACAAAACTGCTGTTATATAAAATGTCTCCTGGTTCTGCTCACTTCACTCTGCATCAGTTCATATAAATCTTCCCAGGTTTTTCTGAAACCATATTGCTCATCACTTCTAATTACACAATATTATTACATTACTTAATCAGAGCAAATTGTTCAGCCATTCTCCAACTGATGGACATTCCCTCAATTTTCAATTCTTTGCCACCATTTGCTATGAATATTTTTGTACATACAAGTATTTTTCTTTTTACTTTGATTGCTTTGGGATATAGATCTAGTACTAGTACTGCTGGGTCAAAGGGCATGCACAGTTTTCTAGCCCTTTGGCCATAGTTCCAAACTATTCTCCAGATTCAGAATGGCTGGATCAGTTCATAACTTTACCAACAGAAGGCAACCATTTCCAAGAACAGGTCCTAGATGTCTTTGATTCTTCTCCACATATTTTCTCTTCTCAAAGCTAGAAAATATAGCTAGAGTCAGATACTATACTAACTTCTAATTCATTCTTATTGCATCTACATGGAAAGGAAGATTCAATAAACTACATAATGCATCTGATATAGATAGATAGATGATAGATAGATAGATAGATAGATAGATAGATAGATAGATAGATAGAAATAGAGATTTGTTTTTCCCTGAAGCTAGAACAAGAACCTCAGTTGGTTCATTGACTCATTCACCAATAGACTAATGAAGTCTTAGTCTGGGTCAGTGTCCCCAATATAAAGGAAAAAAGAAGACAAAGATTACTTTGATTTCCTTAAACACACACACACGCACATTCACAGATAGAAACATAAGAGGTGACACAATATATCATAACTGTGGTTCATCTTGCACATAGTTTTGTCACTGATGGGGCATCAAAGGATCATTCATAAAAGGTCACAGTTGTCCTCTTCAACATTAACTTCTGCATTTCAACTTTCCCTTAAGGCAAGGGGTTCCCAAACTTATTTGGTTTGTCTCTCCCTTTTAAAAAAATTACTCAGTGTCCCCCTGGAAATCTTTCTTTAAACCATTTTTTAAATTTGTGTCATTTCAAAAATATATAAAATATTTTTAAATGATGCATCTTAAATTTAATAATTCAGTATAAATTTGTGGTGTCTTTTATGCCTTGAAATATTTTATGATGCAATATTACATCATATAACTGTATAGTATCATATTGTAAACAAATCATCACACACACATATTCCTGCCAATGCATGCTGGACTTCCCAAC
Organism: Petaurus breviceps papuanus; assembly: GCF_028583685.1. Lineage (NCBI taxonomy): Eukaryota > Metazoa > Chordata > Mammalia > Diprotodontia > Petauridae > Petaurus > Petaurus breviceps. The sequence goes on along the minus strand of NW_027185712.1, from coordinate 10,445,728 downwards.
AATCCACAACAAGTTCACCTGCCAACACTTGCTTGTTAAGACCTGTTGGCAGATTGGACCACTGATGGTTATAATTTGAGCTTTGTGTGTTTATTTGGAAAATAATCTAATCATTCTGACCTTAACTCTGTTACACAACAGATAAAACATGTGTGAATGGTTTTTGAAAATTTTCTTCTCTTCTCTTCTTTCCTTATGCTTCCACTAGCCCCTTATTTTTATTCAATGCCCCTCAATTGCACCAGAGGCTACTACCACCCCCCTGGATTGTTCCAGTGTCCCCCATGGGGCAGCATCAGTCACTTTGGGAACCTCTGCATAAATAGATATTTCATTCAGTCATTTATCTAATTCTTTCATGACCCACCTCTATTTTCAGTCTCTTCTATTACTGGGTGTGATAAAGTCCATAGGTTTACTGCCTCTCATATAAATAAATACTTTTCTGTATTATTCTAAAGCCTTACATTTCAAGCTGCAAGAGGATCTCATGCTCAAGAGTTTCCTGAACAGGTCCATTCTCATCCTCTGCAACCTTTTAGGATTTTATACACTTAAATCTTTCAGGTACCTTTTTCAGTCTTTATGTTCCCAGGCTGAAAGTCCTGAATTTAGTCTGTCCTGGTATACCTCTTCACCTCTTGGTCATTTTCTTTTCATTTTTCTGAACATTTTTTTTGCTCTGTTTGGAAAGAAAAGCCAATTTGTAAGTAAAGACCTGACCTGAAAAATTGTTCACCGAGTGGTGTAAGATAGAAAAGAAAAGCTTGGCTCAGTCCAATCCATCAATCAATAAACATTTATTAAGTCCCTACTATGTCCCAGGCACTGTGCTAAGCACTAGAGATATAAAAAGAGGCAAAAGGCAGTTCCTGCCCTCACCAAACTTTCTATTCACTGATGTATTATTATGCCTAGTTTATATGATATGATTCATGTCTCCTCAGTCAAAAAATAACATTTAAATTTTTTTTCCATCTATATGATATAGTCTGAAATTTCAAAACTGGAGGTTTATTTTGCTTAAGGTGTCATCTGTTTATGAATCCTCTTCTTAAAATGCAAATATCCTATGAAGTCATAAAGCTATCTATCCATGCAGTGGACCATGATCTCCTTCAGAACCACATCCTTTGCAGTTCAATGTAGAGTACTAGAGGCAATGACACTCTCCCCACATATACTCTTGTGGGATAGGCATCTTTGCAGTGCCACTGTGGAAATAACGGGCATGAAAGATTTAAAAAACACATCAAAAAAGATGAAACCTTTGATTCAAGCTGAAATTTTAAAATATCAAAACTAAATGATGTTGAAATATGCTGCCTTCATACACACACATACACACACACAGTGGCCACCTGAAATAAGGAGAATGTGCAGAAGACCAAAAATGAAGAAGAGGAAGGAAGAGGAGGAAGAGGAGGAAGACAGAAAGGAAAAAGAAAGAAAAATAAATGAAACAGATGCATGCTACTTCTGTCACAGAGCAGGAGGATCCCTTTTTGCTGCTGGGTAATGCTGGCTATAGATGCAGTGCCAGCTATTGTCCCATCCTAGGAAGTCACACCATAGTTACACAGCTCTCACATTTCCTGGACATGATGCAGAGATGTGATATCCCTCAGACCATAAGGCTTCTTGCTGTATCACTTGGAAACCACACCCTATCACACTGACCCCAACTACTCCAGTGTATTTTAATAACAGCTAGCTAAATTGTGGAGAGAATGATCTCACAGTCTTAGTTTTTGTGATCATTTTTGAAAAGTTAGAATGTGGGAAGTGGGTGGTAAGAGCATTAGCTACTTTATTTCATATCTCTCTATATCTTTCATTCACTTTTAAGCAAATGTCCTTTCCCATTGCCATGATGTTACATGGCTGATTGGGGGGAAATATAGAAAAGTAGTCAAATAAATATTGAACCCCAAGAGTCTTAAGGAACTGAATGTGGAGTTGGGAGTGCTATATAAGTAATTTATATCTTAATTATTGTCATTAATATTAGAAACCCTCACTAGGCTTTAAGCTCTATGAGGACAATAACTATCTAATCTAAGATCTAATTTTTAGTTCGCCTCCACTGCCTAATATAATATTCTGTTAAAGAAGACACTGGAAAAGTCTTTATTGAATAATTGAAAGATTTGATCAAATGATTGGAAACATAGTATTGATAGATTGGAAACTTTGAAGAATAGGAGCAGATTCAGAAAGAAGGAAAACTCTGGAAATATGAAATGCTATTTGTGGAAATAAGTCCCAAGCAAGGCTCAGTCAAGACAAGATGAAGAAATAGAGGACTACCAGGAAAGAAAGTAAGAATGTGTTAAATGCCTGCTCTGTGTCAGACACCATACTAAATCCTTTACAAACATCAACAACAACCCTGAGAGGTAAGTGTTACTATTATCCCCATTTTACAGATGAAGAAGCTGAGTCACAAGGAGATGCACTGTCTTGCCCAGGGTCACATAGCTAGTAAGTGTCTGAGGTCAAATTTGAACTCAAGTCTTCCTCACACCTAGGCTAGACACTATCCACCATTACCAGCTGGCTGCCTCGAAGACAGAGACAGAGTTTTCCTGCATCATCATCATTTTGCTAAGTGGTGGTCCTGCCTCAAGGGTATTTTATAGTGAATGATTGCCTTCCAGTTTCATCTCCATCTTCCCAGTTCTAAGCCCTTGTGTAATTTTCTTAAAACACTCAGTCTGAGCTTCCTTAGCTCTAAAGTGGTCTGATGCATTGAACCTATGTCTCTGGATGGTGGGAGGAAGCAGAGCTCATAAAAATTATTGGGAAGCATTTTGCATCAATAAGCCATAATTTAAATGCTAAATAATCACATAAAAGAGATAAAGCCTTCTTTTCTCTTTCTTGATTCAATTTTAATGTTTAAAATATCAAAACTAAGTGATTTTGAAATATGCTGCTTTTCCCTACACACACATAAGAGTAGGTACCTAAAACATGATAGCCATTCTTTCTCTGGCATTACAGTTATAACAGCACATGTATGCCTCTGTTCATCCATCACCTTTTAGCCTTTCCAAGGACATGATAGGTGTTATCATCTTGTTAATATCATTTTATAGATGGAGAAACCCAGAGCACCCAGAGATAAAGCAATTTCTCCAAGGTCACACAATAAGGTCTGAGACTAGATCTAAGAAAACAACTAGTGTCTCCTCATTCAAATGATGCTATTTTTGCTGACAAGGTATTCATGTGGTCAATAAATTGGAGGTCCAGGCTAACCGTGGGCACAAGAGTGACATGTGCAGATACAGGTGACGGACAGACTTAGAGAGGCTTTCTGGTGCTCATGAAAATGATGAAGGACAACATCAGCATATTCTGCAACTGGAAACTGTCCAATTAAGTATTCATTTCATTTCACAGTCATTTTTGAAAAATAAATCTGTGTATCTTTATACCTTTAAGCTCAGTAGTTTTATGCATTAGGGTTGATGTGCATATCAAAATGTGGACTATTTCTTAAATTGCTAGATAGAAATGGTGTGCTGTTACCATTTATATATTTAAGTTGTAACAATCATGTGCTTTTAATACATTTCACCTTCAAAGATCTGTACGGTTTTCAGCTTATAATGTATTGCAGGGTATATTAGGTACACTGAGTCCGTCTGATTCACAGCTTTCTAATCGGCTATTTAGAGTTTACACCAAGCAGAAAATCAATGTATTCAAAATGTAGTAGCTCTCTTGTTAACTCTAGTCATTTGCTTAAAGAGTAATGTCAAGCTGATAATTGAAATATGGTCTAACCCATGCATTTTAATGTAAAATAAAAAAATGCTTAAAATATTACTAATTTTATTTTTTTTTCTTTCCCTCCTAAAGGACAATTTTTGTCTGCCTGATTCTCACCATGTATGCATGGGTAGTGGGCACTTATAAATATGGGCAACGATTCCAGAAAAACAGAATTGTCACTCTAGGGATGATTTGGAATTTAGAGTGACCTATGGGTTAAGCCATCCCTTTTTGTTCTCTCTCTTTTTTTGTGGGGGGGGAAGGGAGGAGGGGATTCTAGGTGAGTGGGGAGGAGGAGAGAGGGACTGTGAAAAGAAGGCAGCAGGAATAGCAGCAGCTGCTTAAACTCCTGGAAATTCCTATGTGATTGGCATATTGGGTGGGAGTCACTCCACCTGTGGCACCTACATTCAGGTACATATACAGACATGCTGAACCTATAAATAGGGAGAGTCGATATCCACTAGCAAGAAGTGGCATGATTTAGCGGGAGGGAGTCGAGGGGGTGGGGAACCTATGGCCTGAAGGCAACATGTTGTCCTCTGGGTCCCCAAGTGCAGCCCTTTGACTGAATCCGAACTTCACAGAACAAATCCCTTTAATAAAAGAATTTGTCTGTAAAAACTTGGACTTGGTCAGAAGGTTGCACCCAAGGATTTAGAAGGCCACATGTGGACTCAAGACCATAGCTTCCCCACCCCTGATTTAGGGAAACCTCCCTTCCCCTAGTTTTCCAGGGCCTTTGGAATAGTCACTTTTTGGCTTAAGGCATTGAAGGTGCCTTTTAAAATTAAAATGTTATTTGGTAAGGTGACTACTTAAGCTTGGACAAACAAACTGCAGCAAATATGAGGGAGGGTAAGAGACATCTGGACAACAATAGACGGTGATGCTGAAAAGAAAGGGATATGAAAGGGCCTCTGTTTGTTATACGATTCTCATAAGGACTATACACATGGCACAACAAACATATTCATCTGATGTTTGTGTGGGTCTGTATTCAGGGCAAAATGTATATTTCCTTTGTCCTACTGGACATCTAAGGACTACTTGAAACAGCTAGATGGTACAAGGGAAAGAGTACTGGACTCGGAGTAAGAAATAACTAAGGGGCACCCAGGTGGCACAGTGAATAGAGCACCAGCCCTGGAGTCAGGAGGACCTGGGTTCAAACCCAACCTCAGACACTTAACACCAAAAAATAGCTGTGTGACCTTGGGCAAGTCACTTAACCCCAATTGCCCTCCAAAAAAAGAGAAAAAAAAAGAAAGACCTGAATTCAAAGTCCTAAAAAACTAGATACAAAGTCAGAGGACAGAGTATTAGCAATTGCGTGCTTAGATATGGGGATGTAGACAGAGAGGTATGTGGAAGGATGTAGTGAGTCAGAATAGACAAGGTTACCTGTGCTCATCATTGAAGGAAGTCAGGGAGTTTATGGAGAACACACAAGGAGGAAGTACTTTCCAGATACAATGGAGGTATGCTCCACAGTACAAAGGCAGGCAGTGGAATGTCATGAATTTTGTTGTTGTGGCTGTCTAGTTATATTCAGTAATGTCTGACACTCTGTGACCCCTTTTGGAGGTTTTTTTTTTTTTTTTGGCAAAGATACTGGAATGGTTAATCATTTCCTTCTCCAGCTTATTTTAGAGATAGGGTAACTGAGGCAAACAGGATTATGTGACTTGCCCGGGGTCACACAGTTAGCAACTGTCTGAGACTGAATTTGAACCCAATCTTCCTGATTCCAAGCATGGCTGTTTATCCACTGTGCTACCAAGCTGCCCCCAATGTCAGAAATGAGGAATAGCACATAGCCACTTTCATTCAGATGGAGCATGTGTGAGAAAGAGGAATATTGCAATTATCTTGAAAGTGCAAACCAAAGTCAGGTTACAAAAAGCTTTGGATGCCAACTCAAGAAATTTGCACTTAATCTCAGAAGCTAGAGGAAGGGAATAAGCATTTATTAAGTGCCTACTATATACCAGGCATTTTGTAAATATTATCGCATTTGATCCTCACAAAAACCCTGGGAGGAAAATGCTATTTATTATCCCTATTTTTTTTTTTTTGCTTTTTGGAGAGCAATTGGGGTTGTGACTTACCCAAGGTCACATGGCTAGTTTTTGTGTTGTGTCTGAGATTGGATTTGAATTCAGATCCTCCTAACTCCAGGGCCGATGCTCTGTTCACTGTGCCACCTAGCCACCCCCATCCCTATTTTCTAATTAAAAAAAAAAACCTGAGTAAAATAGAGATTAGGTGAATTGGACAGGATCACACAGCTACTAAGTGTCTGAGATCCAATTTCATCTCAGTTCTTCTTGACTCCAGGCTCAGCATTCTCTCCATTGAAGCACCTATCTACCTCTAAGGCACAGGAATGCCATTGCCAAACCGAAGCTTTAGGAAGATCAACTCAGCATCTTTTCAGGGGATTTATTAGAGATTGGAGACCCTGGTAGGAACTATCACACCACATTTTACTCTATGTTCAGAAAGTCACAGAGCTAACAGCAAACATTTCTCAGTTCCTGTAATAGGAATGTAAATTTTTAAGATCTTCCCTGCCCCTAGGCTAAAGTGCACCTGGAGCCTGGGGTGGGAGGCTTGTTTTTCAGTAGATACTTCTTGAGTGGCCAGTGATCAATAAGGTTGTTACATTCTCTGAGCCAGGAGAAGGCTATATAAGCCCTGATGTGAGGCTTTGTTTTGGGGCTCACTTTGAGAAGTGTTCTGTGATTTGATACAGATTCTGGGAAGCCGTTGTCCAGAGCCCCCCGGCTTTGAAAAACCCAGATGTTGAAACCCAGATGTTGATTTGGTATGGATGTAATGGTTGGACGGTTTGGAAAGCTGTCTACTTGATCTGTTTCTGTCTTGATACTTCTACCTGTATACTTTAAAGTTCGGGGTGCTGACCTTTTTCCCCTGAACGAGGTAAATGATATATGTTTGACTGATTAAAGTAAGCTTGTTAACCCATTTTGAGTTGCTTTCCTTAAACAAAGCTGATCCAAGAACCTGTATGGGCAGCCACCCTGAGGATGCTTGGGGTGCTTGCTGCTACAGTTCCATATCTTAAGTTCAATGGGGACTGGATCATCAGATTCAGCCTTAGAGACGTAAAGTAGCTCATTACCTATTTGGATGATTGTAAAAGCAATAGGAAGACTCCACAGCCTCCAGAAATCCTTCTGCACTTGCTGGCTGATATCCCAGATCCCAGAAGTAAGGCCTTTATCCTATTGGCATTTTCCTTGTTAAACTATCAATCCCACTGCAAGGTGAGTATTGAAAGGTGTCATTAGTCTTCTATAACTGTGTAAATAAAGAAAAAAGACCAGATTTTGATAGGAGGAGGAAGAGAGGACACAAGAACCCTGGGAGGGGGGTGGGGCACAAATGTGCAAGGGACAATGGGAAGAAAAGGTGCTTAAAACACACTTTCAGAGTTATGGTGGCTTCCAGTTCAGGTGAGTTCTTCTGGTCATGGTGAAATGGTGAATTCCCAGGTTTATGTTGGTAGATATCAATTTCCTCCATTCTTATAGATTTGCCACAGAATAGACAGTTGGTTAGCAGTTTTACAGACACACTTATGTGGAACCTGAGTCTGGAAAACAAAGAAGTATGTCTGCTGAAACTTCAGGGAGGAAGCCAAAGAAAGTAAAACATAGTTATCTAAACTGGAATTTAATCCAAATGTTTAAGTTAACACCCCTTCTCCCACTCTGCCAGGAGCTAGCCACTGTATCTTCATTCCCCAGTGAAGCAACAGTGAGATTTAAGCTTCCTGCCTAGCCCATCTTCAGCTAGCCAATTCTTTCTCCTCTGCCTGTAGCGGAAGAGAGGATATAAAGAAATAATAAAAGTAAAATGAGAAAGAGTGTTTTCTATATCCCTGACCATAATCAGTGTTACTACTTATTTATATGCTCTTGTAGGTAAAGGAATAGATTAGCCAGATAATTCAAGTTCTTGAATACTTTTGTTCAATATAAAGAAACTCATATTTGTTGTTTTAGATCACATAAACTCTGAAACTCACACTTTCTTAGAATCTCCTGTTTCTGGGTGGTGGTGAGGGGTGAGGAAGCTATTCTTCACTCCGACTGGAGAGAATGAAGGATGGCATTGGAAAATTACTACTTTGTCCTTCCACCTAAGGAAGGGGCCCAGGGCAACCATCTCATGAATCTCTGGCTGCAGGATTTTACCATGTCCCCCCTCTGAGTGCCTGACTCCCACAAACCCACTCTTTTGACACACTCCCCCCTTCCATTAGATTGGGAGCTTCTTGAGGGGGCACTGATTTTTGCCTTCTTAGCATAGTTTCCTGCAAAAGAGGCTCTTAATAAATGTCCATGACTGATTTATTGATTGACTGATATACCTCATTTGTTTTTGTGTTTGTTTTGTCTTTAAATGAAACCTGGCCTGGGGTAGAATTAATTAGATTTGAGGAAGTTTTTTGTACCATTAACTATAAAAAAGTTAAGTTGTTGCAAAACTTTTCATATTTTATTTTATCTGCTGCTCACAACAGCCCTGTGAGATAAGTGATCTGTTCATCCCCTCCCCCACCTTTTATTTTTTTTTGCTTTTTGAAGGGGGGAAGGTAGAGCAAGTGGGGTTAAGTGACTTCCCCAAGGTCACATGGCTAGTGAGTATTAAATGTCCAATGCCAAATTTGAACTCAGGTCCTCCTGACTCCAGGGCCGGTGCTCTATTCGCTGCGCCACCTAGTTGTCTCTATTCATCTCTTCTTTAAATATGAGGAAAACAAAGCAATTCTCCCAGAATCACACAGTCAGCAACTAACACAGAATATAAACCCAGGTTCCTGACTGTAAGTCTAGTATGCTATCCAAAATACCATGCTCCCTCTCCTTAGTATACAAGCACAGAAATAAAGATGGTGAATTTGTTGGTGATGATGATGATCAAAGTAATGGGATGACAATGAGGATCCAGAGATAGAAGGGACATTCATTTTGGTTTTTCACTTTACAAATGAGGACGTTGAATCATGATGATATTAAGTGACTTGTCCAAAGTCACACAGGTAATAAATGGTAGAGGCAGGATTTGAATGCTGTTCCAAGGTCCAGTCCTCTTTCTTTGACATCACACTGCCTGCCTGGGACAATGCCAATGAACAGTTTGTTGATTAAAGACTTGAGGACTGGATTAAGTTTACACTGAAAGGAGATTCAGCAATCTCGGTAACTCCTTCATTCGTTCATTTCTTTATAAAGGATTTGAACTATATGAAGACAATGAACCGATCCTTGGGCTTGTTATTTTAGTGTAAGACATCCAAAGTTCTTGCTTGTAGTTTTTTTGTTTTGGTTTTTTTTTTTCCATATAAAAATCCTGCAAACTGGCTAAGATACACAAGTTATCCATTTTCGGCACATTGATGATAAGGGTCTTTAGGTCTTCATAAAATTTTTCTTTGACATCATCGGGGTTTCTCATGATGGGAGCATAGGCACTGATGATGTTTTCCTGCAAGTGGCAATCATGTTATCATGAAATATCATTATCATGAGCCTGTTGTTCACTCCTTTCAGCAGGCTTGCTACTTTGTTGACTAGATTAGTTTTGATTGCAAAACATACACCAGCTTTTCGGCGCTCCCCTTCACTGTAGCCTCTCCAGAAAAAGGTGTATCCAGTTCGTACTTCACTAAGCTGGCCTTCCTTTGGCAGCCTTGTTTCTCTCTGGGCTGCTATTTGGATGTGATACCTGCTGAGTTCTCTTGCAACAAGAGCTGTTCGTCTTTCAGGTCTACTGGATTTTGTGTTGTCTATAAGTGTGTGCACATTCCATGTGCCAATGGTGAGTGGAATTGTCCTTGCAGACATTTTTGTACATTTTTTTGTATTTCAATTGCAGAGTGGAATTCCCCACCTGCCACAGTAATAAGGCCAGGGTTGGGTAAGCAGATAACTTTTAGGGCACGTTTTCTAGTCCCCTTTCTCACACCACACACTGTGCAATCTGATCAAGTAGATCTGATCAAAGCCTTTGATGCTGTTGGTCGTGAGGGTTTGTGGAAAATTAGGTCAAAGTTTGGTTGCCCAGAGAAGTTAATCAGCATTGTACATCAATATCATGACAGCGTGCTTGCCCGGGTTCTAGATAATGGACAACGCTCTCGTGCCTTCCCAGTCACCAATGGAGTGAAACAAGACTGTGTGCTGGTTCCCATGCTTTTTAGCATGATGTTTTCAGCCATGTTGTCAAATGCTTTCAATGAGGATGAACACGGCATCAAGATCAGCTACTGCACTGAGAGTAAATTATTCAACTTGAAAAGGCTACAAGCCAAGACCAAAGTGGAGGGAGTGTTAGTACATTATTTTCTGCTTACAGATTGTTATGCACTTGATGCAGCCTTTGAAGTTGTTACAATAAAGTATGGGTCAGTTATCTGCTGCTTGTGTTAATTTTGGTCTAACAATTGATCACAAGAAAACACAGGTGCTCCATCAGGCACCACAGCACCATCCATACATGGAACCATTGGTTACAGCAAATGGAGGAGTTTTGGATGTTGTGGATAAGTTCACATGCCTTGGTCACATACTTTCCAGGGATGTACATATTGATAATGAGGCTGATGCATGAATTGCCAGAGCTGGCTCAGTGTTTGGGAGGCTCCAAAGGAAAGTATGAGAGAGAAGAGGTGTTAGACTGACTTCCAAACTGAAGGTCTACAGTATTGTTGTGCTGACCTCATTGTTGTGTGCCTATGAAACCTGGACAGTGTGCCAGCACCATGCAAGGAAACTGAATCGCTTCCATTTGAATTGTCTTAGGAAGATTCTGAAGATCCCCTGGCAGGATAAGGTACCAGACACTGAGGTCCTTCCATGAACTAAACTGCCAAGCACTGAAACTCTGCTTCAGAGAGCACGATGTACTTCAGAGAGCACAAGTTTTCTCCTTCCTGACTGCCACCACAAGAGTCCTCTTCTCAGTTCTGCTGTCTCTAGCCCTGGGCCTCTCCTTATATATGGTCATTCCCTTCCTGTTGGCAGGAGTTCATGAGTTCTAGGGTTCACAAGTTGTAGGGTCCCCACATTCTGTTTCTTAACACACTTGATACAAGGCTCAAAAGAAACTTGAACTGAAACCAGGTGATAATTCAATAGCTGAAACAAGGTGTGAACTACTTCTGTGCTTGCCATCACACACAACTCTGATGGGCTGGCCACATTGTTCAAATGCAAAACGTATGCTTGCCAAAAAGACTATTTTATGAAGAACCCACAAAGGGCAAGCATTCACATGATGGTCAGAAGAATCGATACAAGAACACTCTCAAGGTCTCTCTTAAGATTTGGAATTGATTGTGTGACGTGGGAGACAGTGGCACAGGACTGCTCAGCATGGCATACCCACATCAGAGAAGGTGCCTTGCTCTGTGAGCAAAGCAGAAGTGAAACAGCTCCAAGGAAATGCAGGATGTGCAAATTTAGAGAATTCACCCCAAATGTTCACATAGACTATTTGTGCCTGACCTGTGGTAGAACATCCCAAGCTCATATTGCTTTGATCAGCCACAGCAGGACACATTGAAATTTGACTTTAGCATAGTGATGTCATTTTGATGCTTTCCAAGAACAAAGGACAACAACTAATTCCCCAGTTAATGATGTGCTCAAATGAGGAAGGGATTAGGACTGATAGCCCCTCAGAAGGCAACAATGATACTAAGCTCTCACCCCACTTCATCCAGGTTATCATCATCAATCCATGAAAGCATCCTCTAGCATTATAAGACTTAGTGGAACTCAAAAGTTCTGACCCAAAAGTTAGGCATCATCCATAAATGTTTGGATACCCCGTGTTTATTGGATGAAAGCCTTGGCAAAGGCATGAGAAAGATAAGAAACAGAATTACGGGTTTGAACCTAGAAGGTCTATGAAATGATATCTTTGTTACTTGGTCTTTTTAACATGGATGAGTTAAAGGAGCCATGAAAGTGACAATGGATGGGATGTATCAGGAGTAATGTGACAACAATTGTTAAATTCAGAAAAATAATTAAGCCAGCCACAGATTTAATCCTTTTACAGATAAATTAGTGTTTGTTTGTTTTTTAAGGGAAAACTACAACAACAACAACAGCAGCCTTCTCCAGGCACATGTGCCCATCACTGTCTTGTGACTTCACAAACAGTCAGGTGGTTCTCACACATTTTTTGATGTTCACAGAACAGTATTCTTTTTTACCATGAGGAGGCATGGCACTCTAAACATTTGATTTGGCTAATAGCACATGAATGTAAGAGCAGTGAAGAAGAAAGAATCCCTTCAATAAGAACAGTTATTTGGGTGAGTTCTTTGTGAATTCATGGCCACATGCAAGTGGAGTGAAGTTGTTGCATAATTTTGTTTTTGTGAATCCTATGCTTACTCTATTACATATACTGGATAACTAAAACTTTTATTAAGTCAAAAAATACACTTTCTTTTATTTGCAATAATATAATATCCTAAATTTCCCAGCATTCTAAGGAAAATTTCAAACATGTAGTTATTCTATCATTGGACCCTTTGGGAAAAACTGTAACAGACTGTAGCAGCAAGCACCCCAAGCGTCCTCAGGGTCGCTGACAACACAAGTTCTTGGATCTGCTTTGTTAAAGGAAAGCAACTCAAAATGGGTTAACAAGCTTACTTTAATCAGTCAAACACGTATCATTTACCTAGTTCAGGGGAAAGAGGTCAGCACCCCAAATTTCAGAATATACAGACAGAATTATCAAGAAAGAAACAGATCAAGTAGACAGATTTCAAATTGTCCAACCATTACATTCATACCCAATCAACATCTGGGTTTCAACATCTGGGTTTTTCAAAGCCAAGGGGGGGGGGGCTCTCAACAGCAGCTTCCCAGAATCCAGATCAAATCACAGAACACTTCTCAAAGTGAGCCCCAAAACAAGACCTCACATCAGGGCTTATATAGCCTTCTCCTTGTTCAGAGAATGTAACAACCTTATTGACTCACTGGCCAATCAAGAAGTATCTACTGAAAAACAAGCCTCCCACCCCAGGCTCCAGGTGCACTTTAGCCTAGGGGCAGGGAAGATCTTTAAATTTACATTCCCATTACACAGACCTATCTCTACTACTGGAAGAAAGATACCTCAAAAGCCATATCCTATGGAGAACACTTCAGGAGCCTTACTGGGATATGAGAAGGACAGGACATATTTCAGTGATAACCTTGACTATCTAAGGGCAGAGGAATTATCACTATGGATACAATCAATAAATAATAGCTTGTGTTTGAGGATAGATGATGATGAATGCTGCAAAAGAAGGCATAAAACCCCCAAATTTGCCTAATTGTACAATATTATACCAGGAGGGGAAATTTCTTCCTGACCCCAGCTGGTGATCAGTTTATGCCCTGAAGTATGAGACTTAATGATCTGTATCATTTTTATCATGTCACTGCAGATGTTATTCTTACTCATGTGAATGCCTAATCCTCTTGTCAGATACTTAGTATAACTCATTATCTCTATACTGTCTGCAGCGAATCATTCACAGCCAGGGCTTCCAGACTGGGGTGCCGTCCACCAGAAAGACCAACATGCAAATACAAAAAAATACCAACCATTTAGAGTAATCAGATATAACTCAAAGGATACTTGAGGTATTCTACTTGGCTGTAAGCTACTCTAGAGAGGATATTATTTGGGGTTTGTTTTTGTTTTTTTGGTCCTCTGCAGTGCCTAGCACAGAATCTTATGAACAGTAAGGTGCTCATTAAAGTTTATTAAAAAGATAGCATATCTCTACTTACCAAGGCAGAGGTACAGGACAATACTTTGGCAGGGAAAGTTTAGAACATTTACAATGGATTTGTCATTTCATACATTCTTGTCCTTTTCTTACTACTTCACTTCCCTAATGTTCATGGGAGTAAGGAAAAACACCACCATCCAAAAAGGAGAAGGCAAGTGATTAGAACTTCTGCAAATGAGACAAACACTTTGATAACTAATTTCCTAGGAATTTTAAGACAGAGAAACCCACATACCCTCACAGCTTTAGTTTATTGAGTACTGATTTGGGTTTGAGATTGTATTTGACTTCTGAGTCCATCTCAGATGAAATACGCCACACATATTTTCGAGTATTGCTTCTAAGTGGAAATGCTGAGGTTGGACAATCACTGTAAATGAGAGTTCTTATATCTTTCCTAGTTCTATACTGATAAGGCAGCACCAGGGGGCAACTCAGTTTGAAATTTCGGCAAAGCAGCATAGCCTAGGATTAATTCTCATCAACAATGACTTGTGATCCTAATTGGACAGAGAGTAGATGCCTAATTTCCTCTATATACTTCCAGAGAAAAAGATCTTTACACACAGCCCATGCATTACTGAGAAAAACAGAGCGAAGAAAAAAATTTCTGTATGAAAAACATACACAGGTTTTAGGGGATCTTAAGATCTAGACCTTGGCTATCAGTTTCTTGTCATTCTACTTGTATAGTCAAAAGAGGAAAAAATTCCTGATTGTGTAAACATAAAGATTTCTAGTTCTTCTGGATTTGGAAGTATACCTTCCAAAATATTCACTATATCGACTTAATATTTTGTCCTCAGTGCATAGACACAAGTGGCTATGTCAGGTCAATAACTGCAGCCACTATTTCCCTGGCTACTGTTTCCAGTTGAAGGAGGGAGTTACCAACTAAAAAGAAAGTTGTTCAGTAACATAACAACTCCTGCTTCTTTTCTTGCCAACAGTGACTTCACATTGCTTTTTCTATCTTGGTTCATTTTAACTACTCCCTCTCTGATCTGCTCTTGCATACATTCAGGATGGAGGAGATTAGTGACTATAGGGAATGTTCATTCACTCATCAACATCTGCATAAGGAGAAGTGTTGGTAATGTGTCATTGAGAGTATATGTGTGCGTGCATGCATGCGTGTGTGCGTTTATGCGCGCGTGCATGTGTGTGCATGTGTGTGTATGCTCTAGGAATCAGATTTCCAGGACAATGGACAGAATTAAATGACTAGCTCCTTGAGAGCAAGCATTGACAATTGTGCTGTAGTAGAAAGAAAATTTATTGATCAGAAAGACAAATCCCTGGTTCTGACCCAGCTCTCCCACTAATGAGCTGTGTAATCTTGGATAGATACATAATTAACTGCTTTTTTTTAAACATAATTAACACTTTTCTCATTTATAAAATGAGAAGTTTTGACTAGATAATGTCTTAATTCCCTTCCACCTCTAACATTCAACACATCTATGAATCTCTGTACTCTGCCATCATTTGATTTATTCAATGAGCTACCAATGTTTTAGAAGAAATTCTAGCTACAGGAGTAGATTTCTCAAAGAAGAGACAGACTGAGCAGAAGAACCAAGACTCAATTCACATTCTAGGCAGGCTATGATTTACCATGGTTTAATAATGTGTGACCAAGATATAACCACAGATAACCACTGATGATATATTGGCATGGGAGACACAAAATGGATGATCCCTATCATCAGTTCAATACCAATGGCCAGTCGTTCATCATGGTTTAACAAGACTAATGCTAGATAAAATAAAATCAAAGTGGTAGTTGTATATTTGAGATTAGCTCTCCCATAATGTAGTGATTCACCATTCCAGTATGTTTAAACAATCTTGATGCATTGTGAGGTCTGCTTCTGTGGTTTCCAAACCATATGACACACCTAATAAAACTGCTTAGCAAAAATATGCATTACTACCGAACTTCTGTAATTAAATACGTTTATTATAATAAGGATACAATTTGCTGGAGCTCTGAGTGCTAGTCTGTGTAATTAATAATGAAACGTGTTTTAATGAACATTTATTAGCAGTATGAAATACAAATATCTTGTAGATCAGCCACCATCTAGGAAAACTTCATTTATTCCACAAGATTAAAAAGCCTTGTGTTAATAATATCAGCTTTGCAGTCTCAACAACTCAACAATCCACTCAGTATCACAAAAGCTCATTAATTTGGACCCTCCTCATTTGAAATTGGTGATAATTCAGATGTGGCTGGACTGTTTACTACTTCAAAATCTGTGGAGAATGAAAAAAATCTTAGAGCTAGAAGGAAACCTAATAATTGTTTAATCTAACCCCAGAGAGGTAAAGTTACATGCCCCGGGTCACACAGCTAGCTAGTTGCAAAATTGGGACAAGTGTTTTTTGAACAAATTAATCATGGAAATAGCATTACAAAGGAGTATGTTCAGTAGTACTTGAGAGAAACTTATTTAAATCACTCCCATAGTTATCTTCCACTTCTGACTTCCACAGGAAAAGAGGTTATTTGGGGGAAAGATCAGAAGTAGGACTTAAATAAAAAAAGAAGACAAGATTGTCAAAGTGATTCAGAGGGATCTTAGGTTGTTAAGAGGCTAGACTTTGTATTTGGGAAGATTTGAGGGAAAAAAATGTCAAAGGAGGAGAAATGTTTGAGATCTAGGAGGAGAAAGGATAAATTCCAAAGACAGTGACTCAAGCTGGAGGAGTGAGGAGAAAAATAGGAATTCCAGGAGTAGGGGCTGAGGAGGTGAAAAAGTATCAGCAGGAGGAGAAGCACTTGTATTGAAGGAAGAGACTTAAAAGAGGAGGAAGAAACAAAGGAAAAATAGGAAATGAACAACTAAAGGAGGAGAAGATAATCAGGAAGTAAAATAACATAAAGGAGTCAAATTATTAAGGCATGGAAACAGTAAAAAAAGGGAAATAAAGTTGGATATGGCTGTCAAGGTACAATTGAATAGGTGAGGAAATGAAGAGAGTGTATTAAACAATGCTACACACACACACACACACACACACACACACACACACACACACACACACACACTAAAGAGTTTCCCAAAGCAGTTTCCAAGGGAGCAGCTTGCTAATAAGAGGTACAAGGACTGAGGAATTCACTTTCATCGAGTATGGAAAGCAAGGATATTTTTTTCTGAAACTGAACTGGGCATTCAGTGTTTATATTTATATTTCTGCCATGGCCAGATCAAAGTTCAGGTTGGTCATCCTCCTGTAAAGTAAAATAAAGCAGCTTAAGAAGCACCTTTCCACTCTGCTGGTTATCAGAGAGGAAAAAAAAATGACTTTTTTTAAAGGAAAGGTTTCAGTATAAAAAGAAAGGGATATAAGGAAACAAGGAAAGCTTAACCTAGGTCAGGAGTCGGAGGAATACCACACAAAGGACAAAGAGAAGAAAAACTGGAAGATGGAGGAGTAGAAGCATGACCTCCAAGATCCTCCAGCTTACACCTTCCCCAATCACGTAGAAAGGGGACTCTAAACAAACTTTGGAGCTGCAGAACCCACAAAATGACACAGAGAAGCTAAACTCCTGCTGAGGACAACCCAGCAGGCCAGCAGGAATCAGGTAGCACAGGGCCTTGGAGCCGAGCTGTGATAGTAATGGAATATAAAGATTCCCCTGTATTGGCTTGGTTTTCAAATTGATTGTGTTAAAACCCAGAGCTTGTTAATCCCACCTGTGGGATGGACTTGTTGATGTGAAAAGAAAGTCCTGAACTGGGAGGAGCTGGTGACGTAGATTTGGAGAGACACAAGAAAGAGGAAGAAGAATTTTTTTGGAAGCAGCACCCTCGTGGAGGCAGAGAGAGACGGAGAGGATTGCTGAGGGCCACTTTAAAATCGCCCTGGACTTTTGAGACCTGCCCCCGGAGCTGCCAAGGACTGAGGAGACATAGCTGTTTTGCTGGTACTTTGTCTGTCTGTTTTGATGTTGTTTTGCCAGATTTGTCCACTGGTGAAAGACAGTCCTGTTAAAGAAGTCCCGGAACCTAGCTGCTGGCTAAGAGGTCGTGA
>NW_027185712.1:10363558-10423054 GCF_028583685.1 Petaurus breviceps papuanus | reverse complement strand
TTCACTCTCTGTCTGCAGGACAGTCTCACGACCTCTTAGCCAGCAGCCAGGTTCCAGGACTTCTTCAACAGGACTGTCTTTCACCAGTGGACAAATCTGGCAAAACAACATCAAAACAGACAGATAAAGTACCAGCAAAACAGCTATGTCTCCTCAGTCCTTGGCAGCTCAGGGGGCAGGTTTCAAAAGTCCAGGGCAATTCAAAGTGGCCCCCAGCAATTCTATCAGTCTCTCTCTCTGCCTCCACGAGGGTGCTGCTTCCAAAAAGTTCTTCTGCCTCTCTCTTGTCTCTCCAAATCTCACCAGCTCCTCCCAGTTCAGGACTTTCTTTTCACATTAACAAGTCCATCCCACAGGTGGGATTAACAAGCTCTGGGTTTTAACACAATCAGTTTGAAAACCAAGCCAATTCAGGGGGATCTTTCTATTCCATTACTATCACACCTTTGTGAGTCTATTCTCTCAATGCTTCATTCTACCCTTTAGCCTGTTGCCAAATAAATCTTCCACTTAGAGAAAGCGGATCAAATGAACCCTTGTCTAAAAATTAATATCATTATTTCTATGGGTTGTCCTTGTTGCTGTTGTTTTTGTTGCTATTGCTAAAATTAAACTAAACACTACCTACAGCACTACCATGACATGCCTTCCCATAGATATCATCAAAAGTAGAAATAAATGGGGTGGCCAGGTATCACAACGAGTAAGAGCACCGGCTCCAGTGTCAGGATGACCTGGGGATCAAATCTGGGCTCAGACACTTAGCACCCACCCAGAAACACCTGGCCATGTAACCTTGAGCAAGTTACTTAACCCCAATTGCTTAGGGGTGGCCAGGTGGCTCAGCAAGTAAGAGCATTGGTGCCAGTGTCAGGATGACCTGGGTTCAAATCTGGGCTCAGATACTTAGCACCAAACCCAGAAATAACTGGCCGTGTAACCTTGAGCAAGTTACTTAACCCCGATCGCTTAAAAAAAAAAAAATGGAAATAAAGTTATTCTGACATGACCTTTTCTTGATGAAGTCATGATGACATCTTGGGATCAATGCTTCTTTTTTTCATATTTATGATTACCCAATCCTTTAATCAGACATTCTAGAATGATGTCAGAAATCAAAGTCAAAGTCAACATCTTATAGTTTCTGAATTTCATTCTATTTCCTTAAGGAAAGAAAAAACAAGAAAAGTATTTGTATTTTTTTTAATCCTGAAGCGCCTTTCTGGTTTGCTGGTATTTTCCAAAGATAGTAGCCCAGTACTCA
Organism: Petaurus breviceps papuanus; assembly: GCF_028583685.1. Taxonomy (NCBI): domain Eukaryota; kingdom Metazoa; phylum Chordata; class Mammalia; order Diprotodontia; family Petauridae; genus Petaurus; species Petaurus breviceps. The sequence goes on along the minus strand of NW_027185712.1, from coordinate 10,421,790 downwards.
CTCTTGGATATAGTTCATCTGTGCTTGTTATGATAAAATTGTCTACTATGCCCAAGGCAGTATAGTAGGCCCTGGAAATTGAAAGAGAAAAGAAAAATACAGCCACTGTGCTCAAGGAACTCTCAATCTCTACTGAGAGAGGGAATAATATGTGTACATAAATCTGTGTGTGTATATATGTATATATATATATATAACATATGTATATATGCATATGTGTGCATATACATAGCTTATATGTGGGAATAGTGTGTGTGTATACAACTATGGAAGAGAAAGAGTTGTTGAGAAAGAAATTACAATATTTGTCAAGTGACTGGATATGTGGGATGAGGAGAAGTGAAGGAACGAGGATGATGCTAAGGGTGAAGCTGGGGTTATTAAGCCAGGTGACTATAATGATGGTTGCTGCCCTTGACAGAAAGACGGAAATTCAGAAAAGGAATGGGCTAGAATGTATATAGTGCTTTAAGATTTGCTAAGAATTTTACACACATCTCATTTGATCTTCACAGGAACACTGTGAGGTAAGGGATCATAAGGCATCATACCCATTTTATGCATGAATAAACTAAGAATCACATAACTTAATTATTTTCCCAGGACAAGACAACTAGTGAGTTTTTGAGGAAGGATATAAACCCTTGTTTTCCTGACATAAAATCCAGCATTCTTATTTACTACTATATCCCTTATCTATTTGTAGTTTTCAAAATAAATATCTGTGGTTCCACGTAGCCACCTGTGTTGAGGTTCTGTGTTTTTAGTTTTCCCTCTGAATTACTACATTCATGCGCACTCTTCCCTAAGAATTTACTTATTGTTTGCCATTTAACTCCAATAATGGATATAGAGATAGAGATAGATAGAGATAGAGATAGATGTATCTACATATGTGTATATACATTTTCTTGTTGTTCAGTCATTTTTCAGTCATTTCTGACTCTTGGTGACTCCATTTAGGGTTTTCTTGGCAAGGATAATGGAGTGGTTTTCCATTTCCTTCTCTAACTCATTTTATAGATGAGGAAACTGAGGCATACAGGGTAAAGTGACTTACCCAGGGTCACACAGCTAGCAACTGTCTGAGACCAGATTTGAACTGAGGAATATGAGTCTGTCTTCCTAACTCCAGGCCTGACATTCTCTACACTGTGCAACCTAGGTACCCTCGTTGCATATATGCATATAAATATATTGTACACGTGTATATGCACATATATACATGTAGATCATGTATTATGCACATTTGTGTGCTTATCTATACAAATGTGTATATCAATATACACACGCTCACATATATGTTATGTGTGACTCGTATATGCGTGGGTACATACGCATGTGTATAACATGTGTGTGAGTGTAGTCTCCCCAGTAGAACTTTATAGCTCTGGAGGATAATAATTATATATTTTGCCTTGCTGAATTCTCAACACATAACATAGGACTAATCTTATCATCACTACTCAATAAATACAGGTTCATTGAATGAATAAATAGATAGATTATATAAACCAATGAAATCTGAACATATTTCAGTCAGTAATTACACTAATGGTATTGGAATAAAAGAATGTAATTAATGAAAATGTAAAGAATCAGTGAGTGAGGAGATCTTACTTTCACAAATCAAGAGGCAATCTTAGACAAAATGATGAAATAATCATAAAAGCTTACATTTATGAAGTGCTTTCTAGTTACAATGTGTTTTCAGTGTGTGTAGACCCACCCAGCTGTGCTAGACTCCTGAATGTTGTTCCTGACCTACATTACTTGGGACCTCATCTTGTTTCCCTCCTGTGTTGAATTTAGGGATGCTTAATCTAGCCAAAATCCTTGGAGTCTGCTCTCTTTCCCACCTGTGTGGAATTTCAGGGTCTGTGATTTTGGTTCTCCCTCTGAATTACTACATTCATACATGCACTTCACTATAAGAATTGAATTGCTGGTCATAAACTGTTATGTGTATAAAAATCTTACTATTTGCTAGGGCCCTTGCATTTAGCTTGTTCCTCCCTGTCCTGTTTAGTTCTTCCTTGTGATTCTAAATCACACACACACACACACACACACACACACACACACACTCCCCAAAAGACATACTGGAGGTATTGTATGTAGCAGTAGCACTGATGGAAAATGCTGAACCAACTACTCAGTCTTGTGTGGGTCCCCCTCAGGGATAATGGCATGCAGAACCACTAGCTTCTTGGCACGACCTTGAGCAAATCATTTATTCTGCATCTGTGTTTCCCCATCTGTAAAATGGAGATGATGTGAGGACCCTTCATCCCTTCCAGTGTATTTGGGGGGATTAATTATTGAATGTTTATGGAGATTTTTGAAGATGACAAGTGCTATATAAATGCTAATTGTTATTATATAAAGTATAAGATCATTATTGCTACTTCCCTTGGAATTCTAAGTAGCATGGGAATGGCAAGTGAGGCTGATAACCCTGCACAGGAAAATCACAGCCCATATTCCAAAATACACACTGATTAATGATAATGAAATATGTCTTCCAGCCAATATATTTAACATTTCATTCTGAGTGATGACCTGTCCTTTGCTTTGACTGAAATATATTTATTGAAATAGTTATAAGGGGACCAATCTAGATAAAACAAGATGTGACCTTGGCACAAGCTCAAGAAAAACCCAGCCTGGACTGAGACCTGTTGAGGAATCTAAAGTTTAATTGACTTTAGTTGGGTAGCCTTGTCAGAAAATCATTTCAATTTTAGGTTTGACCTTCCCTTTTTATGAAATTAGACTAACATCATGATTTGGTGGAGTTCAGTCAGGAAGGGGAATTGTAGAGACTGGAGTAATGGAAATGTGCTTTCTAATCCTTTCTCTTTAATTAATTATTTTTGCATACTCTTACTTAAGTGTCTAAACCTCCCTGAGTCTCAGTATCCTTTGCTGTAAAATGAAGGGATTAGATGATAGTATGTATTAGATGATAGGATCACTGAGGCTTATTCCAGCTTTAAATGTATGATATTATGTGCTTCAGATCTTCCTTTCTTTCTGGATCTTAGTTTTATCATTAACAATATGAAGACTTTGGAAAAGATAGCTTCAAAGATTTCTTTCAGTTCTAAAACTAAACCAAATTCTAGTTTTGGTTTAAGTTATGACAAGTCAGGTGATTATTCAAAACTCCAGTAACAGATGGATTATATAATGGAGGACCAACTGACAACTAAGAAAAAGGGGGCTGGTAGATGAACAGAAATGTTGCCAAATGATATCTAAGAAACAAAGCAACAAACTTTTAAGGCATTCAAAGTAGTTATATGAACAAAGACAGAGATAATGGAGTTCTTAAATTTGAAGTGCATGTGTGTGTATGGGGAGGGGAGGAGATATTAATATGGCAACAAGAGTACAACCTCCCTTCTTATTTCAGCCATATTAATGTTATTTCTGAAACGGTTTCCTTTTCTTTTATTTAATATAACCAAAACTATCTTTTATTGAAACTATTTTAGGTCCTTTCTGATCAATTTTTAGGTTAAAAATTATCTCCCTAGCTATAGAATTGAAAGTGACAAATGTCACTGGACATTAGACACTTGGAGGTGATGTGGAAAAATCGGGACTCTAATTCACTATTGGTGGAACTGTGAATTGATCCAACCATTTTGTAGTTCAATCTGGAATTATCCCCAACACATTCTAAAACTGTATATACTCTTTGGTCCAGCAATACCACTATTATTTCTGTTTCCCAAGGTGATTGGGGGAAAAAAGAGAACTTATATGTTCTAAAATATTTATAGCAGCTCTCTTTATAGTAACAAGGAACTGGAAATTGAGACAATACCTTTCAGTTGAGAAATGGCTAAACATGTTGTGGTATATAATTGTGATGGAATATTACTGTGCTATAAAAAATGATGAGCTGGTTGATTTTAGAAAAACATGGAATGATTTATATGAAACAATGAAAAGCAAAAAGAACAGAACCAAGATAATGTTGTTCATAGTAACAGCAATATTGTTCTAAGAACAACTTTGAATGACTATGTCATGTTGAATAAATTATATACTGAAACACTCAAATCAACTACAAAGGACCTGCAAAGGAAGATGCTATCCACATTCAGAGAAAGAACTGAAAAAATAGACCTATGTATAGTATGATTTTGCATATATATGTATATATATATGTTATATGTGTGTGTTTCTCTCTAATGGTAGCCTTCTTTAGGGCAGATTGGGGAGCAAGAGATTTAAAAAAACATAACAGTGTACAGTAGAGGACAAAAGAAAACTTAGAAGGAAGTACAGAAAAGCAGGATAGCTTTGAAAATGATATGTCGTATTTATTACATTATTTTTTTAAAAAGTAAATGTGAAATAAAAATTCAGGATTTTATATTAAATCCTGTTTTCACGTTGTGCCTGCTATGTATATGGGAATGTTCTTTGTTACTGCTGTTGTTGACTTTTTGTATTTAATTTCAAACTGAATTTAAAAAAAAAAAGGGAGAGGAAGAAAGCTATATCTTGCTATTCTCCACAAACATTTATAGGTTATAGAATTTTTATATTTAGGGTGTTTTTTATCAATCTGAAGTTTATTGTGGCACAAAGTATAAAGAGATGATCAAAATATTTTCTGCGAAACTACTTTCCAGTTGTTTCTTTTTTCCCCTAGCAGTTTCTTTTGAACAGGGAATACTTCTCTATTTACTAATCATTGGTGTGGTTGGGTTTATTTAACAATGGACTACTGTTGTTTCTTGTGACCAATTTTGTTCCATTACTCTACTCCACTCATTTTTTAAACTATTACTACATTGTTAAATAATTATTGCTTTGTAGTATACAACAAGAAATGAATGCCATGCCCTTTCATTCTTGCATATTCCATTATTTTCATTCAAATTTTTGACATTGTATGCTTATAAATAAATGTTAATTTTAATTTCTTTAGTTCTATTAAGTAACTTTTCAATATTTGCTTGATATAGCACATAGTTCTTAAATTAATATATATATATATATATAATATCATTACATTTATTAAATTGACATGGTCTAGCCATGAACAATGAACATTTCTTCAATTATTTTCCTTCCTTTTTTCATTAAAGCATTTTAAAGTAATATTTATATAAACCCTAAGTGTGTTTATTTATGTACTACAGTATATTTACTCCCAATTATTTTATGTATTTTACTGTTGCTTGGAAAGAAATTCCATCATACTTTCTGAGATTATTTAGTGTCATAGAAAAAGGTGGTTTTATGGATTTATTTCCTTTCTGCTATATTACTAAAATTATTAGTTGTTCTATTTTTTTTTTCATCGAAACACTGGTGTTCTCTAAGTAAAGCACTATTTAATTTACTTTTGGTAGCTACTTGTGGTTTCATGAATGTATTTCCAGTGAGGAATCTCCACCTGCCAATTTCCCAGTGCAGGTCAGAAATGGTTCTGAAGCTTAGAGTTTTAAAAAGTTCCTCTGGCCACTAAGAAGTCAAGGAATTTGTCCAAGTTATATACTTGATTTGCATCAGAGACAGAATTTGAATACAGGTCTTCTTGGTTCCAAAAACAGCACATTATTCTACTTTTCATGCAACCTCTGAAAATAAAGCATTATGTAATAAACTCATAGAGATACTGATGCATCCTTATTACTTATGCTTGGCTACTGACTTTTTTCCCATCATTGCCATGGATAGCATTACTAGCACTATATTAAAAATAGTGGAAAAATGGATAGTCCTAATCTCCTTTAGAAGAGCTTCTGGTGTTCAGATAAAAATGCTGGTTTTAGGTGGACAGATTAGGTTATATTAAAGAAAGGATATTTTATTTCTATTCATCTTTTATATACATATATATGTACACACACATATATATACACAGACACACACAGTTGCATATATATGTATACACATATAGACATAAAGATGCATATTATATATATACATACACAGATGTAATATTATATATACACATACACATAGACATACACACACACACATATATACTATATTGTAGAAGGCCTCTATTAAATCTGTGTTTTTTATTATTGGCTTAGTTTAATAATTACATTTATAGTTTTTGAAATGTAATTTTTAAATTCACAAATAAATCAAGTGATCACAGTGAAAAATACACATACACATATGTATGTGTATGTATATGTACACATGTGTGTATGTATATGTACATGATTGAAAGAATCTTTTATTCTAGATCCTTTCTGAACCATTGTTAGGTTAAGAATTATCTTCCTAGCCACAAACCTTAAAGGTACATACATCCTGCTGTTTTCCACAAACATTGATATGGTCTGGAATTTTTGTACTTTGGGTTTTTTTTAATCTATTTAGAGCTTGTTATGTCTGTGTGTGTGTGTGTATACCCCACATTGTGAACTCAGTTATCTAGCAGTACATGAGTATTATATGTGTGGTATGCATAAATACACATAAAGGTATGCCTGTAGAGATACACATATTTACATATGTGTATCTGTATTATCTGTATATTTATTTTACGAGCATTTGTTGAGTAAATGAATGCATAGATGAGAACTAAGAAATCAAAAGATAAAGTTTCTCACACAAAATAAATTAATAAAACCATATGTTCATAAGATCATAGGGTTGGAGCTGGAAGGAACCCTCAAAGTCATTCAGTTCAACCTCCTCATTTTACAGATGAAGAAACTGAGGCCTGGAGAGATCAAATTCCATAAAGTACATGAAATTTTATTCTTAGAAAACCCCCAAAGACCTCCATGCAGATATTATTTGCTGTTATTTCACATAATTATGAAGAGCCTGCATATCTAATTTCCAAGCTCACAGCAGATTTGAAGCCAAAAAATTAGGAGGAAAAGAAGGAACTGCTATGGGCAGACCTGCTGCCGGCAGTAAGAAGCAATCACTGGCATCCTGACAGTGATGGAGGACACAGATCAACTAGAAAAACTACACAGAGGAACTCAAAAGGCACAGCAGTGTGGGGTCATTGGTTTCTAGGGGGCAAATAGGCCTCCACATCTCACAAAGCCCTGAGGTCTTTACTCCATTACAGCACAGTATTCTAATTATAGCTCACATTGATGCATCTTTTTTTTTCCTCTGTGTGGTTTGCAAAGCTTTCCATATATTATCTCATTTGATCCTTACCACCACCCTTTGAGGTAAGTAGTATAAGTATTATTATCCCTGCTTTATGCCTAGAGAAACTGCAGCTTAGATAAGTTTAAGTAACATGTCCAAGGTCTCATAGAGAGGCAGAAAGACAGACCTGGAACTCCAAACTGAATCTTCTTCCCCCTAGGCCTGCCTGCACTGCTCTTCATGCTGCTGCCTGCCTGAATAATTGATGGTCATGAGGATGACCCTGAGTCATCAAGAAAAGTTTGCATTCTGCGCAGTGTGAGCAGGGAAGGAGATGAACCCACAATGATATAGGTTAGAAATTATTCAGCTAAAAAAGAAGTTATAGTGCTGAAGGAAGTAAGGTAAAGTCTTTGCTATATGGGAAAAGAATCTTCTTAGTACTGAGAATGGGAATTTCCAGGAAAGAAGCATTCTTTGACTGGAGAATGAGAGAAATGGCAAACGTGAGGGGGTGAGGAGAAATGACCACACCTCTACCCAGAGGTTGATTGTGCCATCAAGGGGATTAGGCGGGTGTGGACCAGGTCCCTACAAGAAGTAGCATGATATAGTACTTCATGGTACAAAGGAAAAGATTTGGATTCAAAAAGCCTGCATTCGAATCTCATTTCCACCACATACCTTTGCAACCTGGGGCAAATCATTTGACCTCTATAAGCTCCAATTTCTTCATCTAGAAATTAAAGGTTTCCGTTTTTGCAGCTTTTAACATGTGATCCTCTTATAATGAGAGGCAAGTGCTTGAGTTATAATCACTAAAGCAGTCTAAATAAAGATCAGTGGAATTTGAAGAAAGAGGACAGCAAACATCACCCAGGAAGAAGCATTCCCTGGCAAATCCACAAGTGAGATCTAAGAAGCTGGCCAGCTAAGCTCCAAAAGAATGACTAGACTGGGGGACAGGAGTCAATGGAGGAGATCCAGGGAATCAGAGCTGCCAGATCTGATGGCATGTTTGTTCAGTAGCCATATCTATTTGTACCTGGATATGTGGCCGACTTTCCTTCTTGCTCTCCTCCCTTTCCCTGCATTCTCTTTCTGCTTAATGAGCTTTATCTGCTCTATGAACCAACCATGAAAGATTCACTCGCAGAGGGCTCTAGATGGCTGAGGGTTTAGTCTATATATTAATATAATAAACAGCTGAATTTATTTTTTTGTAACCAGAAAGCACAATGTAAATAGATGCTTATTAAAGTGTGCCCTGGTGACAATTAGAGAATGGGACTGTATAAAATAGGTGATAATTGTGCTGTGCAGACAGTAAGTACAAAAAGAGTTAGAGAAAAGAGAGCTCATTCTTAGGCAATTGGACCAGTTAAAATGCATGCCTCTCCTGGCCTAATGTCCCTTCTAAATGCACTTCCTAATATGCTGGGAAAATTCAAATAAAACTCCCTTATTTTCAGGTCTACTTTCCTGAAATATATTTCTGTATGTCTCTCCAGAGGGACCCAGGTGACCAGGGCCTCCCCATTGAGTCTTCAGCAATGTTAGCTCCAAACAGTTTTCATTATTCTTACATAAAAAAAGCCTGAGGCAGAGTGAGAGAAGTAAAATGTGTTCTGCTATAGAAGCAATTTTCCTCACCTCCAGTCCTCCAATGAATCTGTGATCTTCTCTACCTTTGTTATTCTGTCCAAAAATGCAGATCTCTATTCATACATTCCTGGGTCTACCACAAGGGATCAACATAGAGCACTGGGACTTTCTGCAAGTTCCCTTGACATTTCAAGGACCCCAGTGGAAGGCAGGAGCTGTCTCTTAGACTATTTGAAGTGCTTTGTAAATCTTAAATGCTACATAAATGTGATTGATCTTTGAAGTTCTATTTTTACTACCATCCCCTCTGTGTCATTCTGTCTCTGCTTCTGTCTCACTGTCTCTGTCACTATCTCCGTCTGTCTCTATCTAACAGAACTGCTTATTGTTTTTATTTGTCTCTCTGTCTCTTTCTGACTCTCTGTCTCTGTCTATCTTTCTCCCTTTATGAGAAAGCGTTCATTCACTGGAATGAATTCAATCCTTCTGGAAATTCCTTCCTTGTGTTCTGTATGGAATCTTGCTTAAATTATTCCTAAGTTAGTTAGTTAAGGACTCAGTTGGTAATATAACTAAGGCAAAACCCAAATCTCTATATTTCTCCCTAACTGTAGCTTCCCTTCAGAATCACTTTGAATGAATGAATGAATGAAACATAGATAGTAAACTTACTATGTAACAATCACTGTGCAGAGAACTGGTGATGCCAACACAAAAGGGAAACACTTCCTTGTCCTCAAATAACTTACATACTAACAAGGGAAACAGCACATACAGGGGAGTGGACAGGAAAAGAAGTACTACCTGAGAAGTGACAAAAGTGCTTAGTGGAAGAATAGAATAGTCCAAAAATATGGTGGTTTTTTGGTGTGTTTTTTTTCAGGTCTATTAATAGGAGTGGTGATTTGATTACTGTTTCTTGGAGAGAAAGGTGAAAAATTGTGACTGGTTAAGAATAAGGTACATGCATAGGTATCTGCAGTATGGAAAATGGCCAGGGGTGAATGGTAAAGATGAGGTCCCCAAAGCAGGAAACTGAGAGGCCTTATATCTCCCAGACTTTACTTTTGGAGAGTAAAGGAACAGCAGAAACTGGAGAAGGCATGGGCAGAGAGGGGGAGACGAGGTCTACTATGCTGGAGTGAAAAGGGCAAGCAAGCAAAGAAAGAAAGTGATGATTGTGCTATACATAACAATGGCTATTCTGATCATTCTAGGATGAAACAGAATGGCCAGATTTTAAGGCAGGGGATGGAAAAGGGAGCCTGAAGCTGTCTTCACACCTTGTACTTCAAAGTGCTGCAGTAGGCAAGAAGACAAGAAATGAAAGGTTGTCCTTTTCTAAAAATAGTCCTTTAAAAAAAATAATAAATCTTACCTCTGTCATAGGTCAATGGGTCACAAAATCAGTACTTTTAAAACCTTAAAGTACTATGAATATGTAAGGTAGGAGGAGGAGTCAAGGTAGTACTGGTAATAGTAGTAGTAGTAGTAGTTAGTAGTAGTAGTAGTAGTAGTAGTAGTAGTAGTAGTAGTAGTAGTAGTAGTAGTAGTAGTAAGCGTAGCTAGGTGGCTCAGTAGATAGAATACCAAGACTAGTGTCAGGAAGACTCATCTTCCTGAGTCCAAATCTGACCTCAGAGACTTTCTAGCTGTGTGACCCTGGGCAAGTCACTTAACCTTGTTTGCTTCAGTTTTCTCATCTGTAAAAATGAGCTGTTAAAGGAAATGGTAAACTATCCTAGTACATTTGCCAAGAAAACCCCAAGTGGGGTCACAAAGAGTTGGACAAAATTGAAACAACTGAATAACAACAAAAGTAATAGTAGTAGTAGTGATCGACATTGCTGTCATCATCAATGTTGACGCCATCATTATCATCATCATCATCGTCATCTTTAAGAGACCTGAGGAGAAGGCTCTTTCCTAACTCATCAAGTTCATGAATCTACTACAGGAATATTTCCCTAACACTGGACATACTTGAATGACCCATGATAACTTTAACATAGTTTGACTGAAAAAGAAGGTAGAACAGACCACCATCTGGTCAAAGCAAGAGAAAATGAATGAAAATAATGTCAAGAGACCTATAGGAATATCCCTAGAATGTTGAATGAACTGATAAAGGACTTATGAGAGGATATGGTCAAGAGTCTCAAAGGATGAGAAAGCATGAATAGATTTCCATTTTTATTGAGATCAATGAAATCTTGATTATCAAAGATTTTAGTTAACTCTATTTATGCTATTTGTTCTTTCAGTCTATATAATCTTTGAATGCAATGAGCTTTATGCATTTGCTAATTTCTGAATAAAGTAGGGAGAGTAAAAATTCAATGTTGTCAGAAAAGGGAATCATGTTACCAATTAGATTAGCTAAAACTTCAATTTTTACCATCCATGGACTTGTGAATCTCATTGATGCATACTACAATAAGAAGAAGAATAGCTAGCATTTATATAAATAAGACTTTAGGATCAGATTCTCATAAGATCCCTGTGAGGTAGGTGCTTCTGTTACCCCCATTTTACAAATGAGAAAACAGGCTGAGAGGCAAGGTTGGGTGACTTGTCCAGAGAATATGGGGTCAAACTCAAACTCAAATCTTACTAACCCCGTATCCAGCATTCTACTCATTATGTCACCTACTCATAATATTGAGTATCTCTTGACCATGATATAATTTGTCATTGTTGATTCAGAAGGGCACATGAAGACATTATAATGCCTAAGGCTCAGTATTATGAATATTATCATTGCTATAATCATAATTAATTAGTTCTATATAATGCTTCACATCTTTGAAAGCATTTTCTAATTCATTATCTCATTTAATCTTCCTAATATACCACCTAATGTATGATAATGTTTAATATACCAGGGTGTGGGTACCATTCCTAAATATATGCCCCCTCTGCCACTTAGTAGATAATTCATATGTAATGGGGTAGCTGGTGGCTCAGTGGACAGAGCCTGAAGTTTACAAAGCATATCATCAGATTCTCATAAGATTCCTGTGAGGTAGGTTACCCCCATTTTACAAATGAGAAAACAGGCTGAGACGTGAGGTTGGGTGACTTGGGCCTGAAGTCAGAAAGACTCGTCTTCATGAATTCAAATCTGACCTCAGACACTTAAAATAGATGTGTGACCCACGAGCAAGTCACTTAATCCCATTTTCCTCAGTTTCTTCATCTATAAAATGAGCTAGAGAAGGAAATGGCAAATGACCAGTATCTTAGCCGAGAAAACTCCAAAAGCAGCTACAAAGAGTGGAACACTACTGAAAGGACTAGACAACAACAAGCGTGGGGAATTGACTGAGGCTCACGGAGACTGATTTGCTACCAGTATTAGAGGGAGGATTTGAATTCATGCTACTGATGGTGAGGTTGATCAGGCCCAGGACCTGAACTCAGGAAGAAGTAAGTTCAACAATTCCCTTAGGAAGTATGAGGGGCCGTTAGGTGGTGCAGTGAATAGAGCACTGGCCCTGGAGTGAGGAAGATCTGAGTTCAAATCTGGACTCATACACTTAACACAAAAAAACTAGCCGTGTGATCTTGGGCAATCCCAATTGCCCTACCTTCCCCCTCCAAAAAAAAAAAAAATAAAAAGGTACGTATGAGTTTTGTGATTCAGGGCAAGTCACAACCTCTCTGTGCCTCAGTTATTCATCTGTAAATTGAGAGGATGGGACTTAATGGCCTCCCAAGTCTCTTCTAGTTCTAAATTTACAACCTTCTGCTCTAACCTTCCTTGCACAATAACAAAATATTTATAGAGTATTTTGAATTTTTCAATGTTTTAAATATATTACTTTATTTGATCCTCTGTAACAGACACTTTCATTTTACAGATGAGGAAACCAAGGCTCACAGAGGTTAAATAACTAGGCCATGGTAACACAGTTACCAAGTGCCAGAGGCAGAAATTAGACCCACATCTGTATACAAAGCTGTTGTAGAATAAGAGGATGAGCTGATTAATGGTAGTGGTGTTAATAAAGGACACCAAACTATACTTTAAGCAATCCCTGTTAGGTACTTTTTTAAAATACATGTTCTATATCAACCTGTTTAAGTAGTCGATTCTTTGACATAACAGTGAAAATGCCTGAGTTTCCAGCTGTTTAACTGTAGGATAGATGGGAGATTTTGAGATTTTCTTGCATATCTCTCCTCCAGGCTTCATCCATATTTTCCTGGCTCTTATATTCTATGATTCTAGCATGCTGTTACCTTGAACAAGCCCATATTTCCCCGTAAATACATTCTCTTCTCAATCTTTGTCTCTTTCTAGACTTGGGTGTGAGTTTCTTATTTTCTACCATCTTTCATTCCTTTACCACCCACCAAAGATAACTAGACATGAATTAAAGAAGAGAGACGTTCAGCTGTTTTCTGTCTTAGAAAGACTACCAGGAAGATTTTGTTGCCATTGCCTTCTTCTTTTCTATCAATTTCCTTAGCATAGTTCCTAGCACATAGTAGGTCCTTTCATATAAATGCATCTTAACTGAGAGTGTTGGCAGATTATAGTGTTATCAATAAAAACCCCACAAATGACTTTAGGTAAATTTGGAAGAAGGATAACTGAACAAAGGTTGAACATCTATGTGTTGTGGGTCCCATAGAAGGCCTCTTCCACTAAATGAGAGGTAATTTGAAGGACTCAAGTCTCATTATTCCATTACCAACACTGGTTATAGAACACAGAGAAGCCTAGAGTTAGAAGGAATGTTAGATGTCATCTAGTCTCACCTATTCATTATGCAGATGAGGAAATCAAAACCCAGAATAGGGAAATGACTTGCCTAAGACTATTAGATGGTTAGTAGCAACATCAGAGTCAGGCCTAATAACTCACAAGGTCAGCATTCTTTCTAATACATCATATTACAAATACTACCTTACATGTTATTTTTAAAAATATAGTGATAATGATTAATATTTGATGCTTTAGGTACAATTTGCTTCACTCAGGCAACTGAATTTATCTTCCTGGGAATCCAACAAAAAGTAAGTTCACTGCAATAAGTTAGGGAAGTGAATCAAACTTTTCACATCCCACCCATACCCTTCAAAACATGGAGTCTGATGAGTTAGAACAATTAGTTTCTTACCAGGGATGGTACAAATCTTAAACTTTACAACCCTCACCCAAGCTGGCTTCTCACCTTCCATCATGAGTGCTATTGAGTAACTTTAGTCATAGAGACTTGAGGTAAAACCCAAGTCAGAGTGTTTGCACTAGTTAAAAGGATATGAGGACAATGAAAATCCTCTTCTACCCAAACACAACACTAACACTAAAATCATATGACAGTTTCAGGCTATTGAAAGGCAGACGAAAATTATGGTAGCATCAGAAATTCATCTAATATGTACATTATCTTAAGGCTACATATGGTCAGGTAGAAGAAGCCCCATCTTTCACAGGCTTTTCAAAAATGAGTTAGCTGTCCAAAGAGTTCATGGAGGAAGCCCAGTCCAGTTACTTCCTTTCCGTAAGTAGACTGTTTCTGTTTGAAAACACAGTCCTCAGAATGGGCCTTTTTTTTAAGGAAGAATGGATTTTATACCTTTCTTATTGCCTGCCAAATGCCAGGAGCTTTTCAAAGTAATAGCAACTGGTGTAAAAAGAGAATTTGAAATAAAAGAAGCTTTTATTGCCCCAGAAAGAGGCTGCCCATAAAGTTTCCACCTGCCTCAACCACTGGAAACATATATGTGTGTGTGATGAATGTGTGTGTGTGTATTTACACACATGCATATGCATATATACACATTTTCATACATACATATTTACATCTATGATTTCTGGTTAATGATAATTTACCTCTCTTATTGCCCTTATATCTCATATAACACATGATTTAAAAAAAAAAAAAAACTGAGAAAGAAACAGGGTTAAACCTCTTTAATTGCAATTGTCGAATTTATTCCAGTCTGGCGCCTCATGCCTACTGTTACCAAGAGAATGCTTTACTACTGGTGCTGAAACTTTACCCTTTTTATCTCAGAATATCAAAGACCTCTACAAATATGAATGCATTAATTAAGCCTCTCCACAACTGCTAAGGGAACAAATTCTATGACCTAACTCCAAATCACTTCGAATCAGGTTGCTCTGGTTCCAACCCTTAAATAGAAAGCACACATCATTTTTTCATTCATTTCTTTCATGGTATATTTGAAGAGGGCTCATTTTGGACTTAGGGAACCAAAGTTCAAATCCTGGCTCTAATATTTCTTCCCTGTATAATCTTGGATAAGTCAGTCACTTCCTTTCTTGGGACCTCAGTTACCTTGTCTGTACAGAGAGAGGTTTAGAGTAGATAGCTGTTTTATAAAGACTCCTCTGGCTCTAAAATAGTGATTCCATGATCCCATCTGCAAAAACTCACTGAAACTAAGAGGAATCTGTCTTGGAAAATGCAACCCTTTTTCAAGTGAAGGTTTCATGGATTTGTCCTTATTTCCTAATGAAACCTCTTTTGTGGCAGCTGCTCACATCATTTGTCTCTAATTCTGTTTGGCTTTATTCCTTTTCTTTTCCCCCCTTTCCTAATGGAACAGTGAAACCTTGTGAACCTGATGAGATTTATTGAGTCACTTCAGTGTTGTAACAGAACAGAGGTGATAAAACCCCATTGTTTGGAAGACAGGAACCTGATTTGGCTTGTGCATTTTGGCCTCCCTCTCCAGGTTTAGAGGAAGCTAAAACTTAAATGAAAGCCCCATAGAAATATATATATATATATATATATATATATATATATATATATATATGAATTAACAGGATAATTGAGCCTTAAATGCATGTTTGCATATTTTGACCTTAACTAGCTACATTCCTTTTTTTAAAAAAAGGAATAGAATCCAAACTGTGTAATAATGATAGAAATAATAATATCTAGAATTTCTATAACTTAAAGCTTACAAAAGTCTTTACATCAGTGCTGTCAAACTCAAATAGAAATGTACCCTTGGCTGCCACACATTGACTTATAAAACCACAAATTAAAATAATCTGTATTATATTATATTTTTCTCCCAGTCATATATGGTTCCCTTTGCACTCCATAACCCTTAGCTACCCATCAGATTTCCATAACTTTTTTATATAGTTTTTCTTATGTGATCTTTAAAACAACCTGTGAAGCAGATATTATTATTTTCCTCAATATACAGATGAGGAAATAAAGGCTCAGAGAGACTGCATGGCTTGCCCAAGATCATTATTACATCATTGGAGCACAATGCCAACTCAGGTCTTCTTGACTGCTCAGTTATCTGGGTTATTTTATTGGATGGACTCAATATTACGTTATGAAGAATCAAGAACTGCTGTGGGGGGAGGGTATATCTCAAGGGATATTCCTAATATGAAGTTTGGATCTAAAAATTTTCTCCCTAATGACAATGAAGAAGGATATTTAAAATATATGATTAAATCAAGAAAATCACATAACGGTAAAACCTTGCTTGGGTTGAATGGGGGGGGGGTTATAAATGATGATGTACAGTGGATAGAATGACTCAATTCTTATCTAAACTGTTTCATCTACCAAAAAATCAATGAATTTCAGATACAGAAGGATAATACAAAAATGTTTAAGAATATATTTTTGACAGGACCATTAGACTGATAAGGAATGGCATGATAACAATAACCAATAATTGTAGTTTTAATGTTTGCAAAGCATTTGGGGCAGTTAGGTGGTATAGTGGATAGAGCAACAGGCCTAGAGTCAGAAAGACCTGAATTCAAATGTAACCTCAGACACTTACTTGCTGTGTAACCCTTGTCAAGTCACTTAGCCTTGTTTGCCTCAGTTTATCCATCTATAAAATAAGCTAGAGAAGGAAATGGCAAATCATCTAAGTATATTTGCCAACAAAATTCCAAATGAGATCACAAAGAGTTGGACATGGCTGAAATGACTAAACAATAAATCTTTTACATATGGTCATGGAATCAGCTTCACAAGGTAACTTCTGCTGACATCCCCATTTTACAGATGAGGAAACTGGGGGTGTGTAGCAGCAAGCACCCCAAGCGTACTCAGGGTGGCTGCCAATACAGGTTCTTGGATCTGCTTTGATAAAGGAAAGCAACTCAAAATGGGTTAACAAGCTTACTTTAATCAGTCAAACATATATCGTTTACCTCATTCAGGGGAAAAAGGTCAGCACCCCGAACTTCAAAGTATAGAGGCAGAATTATCAAGACAGAAACTGATCAAGTAGACAGCTTTCCAAACTGTCCAACCATTACATGCATACCAAATCAACATCTGGGTTTCAACATCTGGGTTTTTCAAAGCTGGGGGGCTCTGGACAACGGCTTCCCAGAATCCATATCAAATCACATAACACTTCTCAAAGTGAGCTCCCAAACAAAGCCTCACATCAGGGCTTATATAGCCTTCTCCTGGCTCAGAGAATGTAACAACCTATTGACTCACTGCCCAATCAAAAAGTATCTACTGAAAAACAAGCCTCCTACCCTAGGTCCAGGTGCACTTTGGCCTAAGGGCAGGGAAGATCTTAAAAATTTACATTCCCATTACAGGGTGAAAGTGATCAAGTGACTTTTCCAGGGTCATAGAACCATTAAATATCTAAGGCAGGATTGAAACTCTCCTGAGGACTCTGCTGTGAATAACTTTATGGGTCTAATCACATAGTATAATGAATTCTATTTATTCAGCAATAAACTAAAATATAGCATTCAAGAAACTAAAGCATAACATTCACAACACCAAAACATAACAACTTATTACTAAGGTGGCCACATAGTCTTAAACAAAACATATCATTCAGTCTATCGTATAGTCATCTTTAAGGAGTAGCAGAAAATACAAACACCATCCACCCCTAGGTCACATTAAGTCACAATCTCCTCAGTTAATACAAAATGTCCAAGTAAAGTCCTGTTTCACTAGAGGCTGGCTTCTAATCATCCTTAAAGGGTAGCAGAAAGTACAAACACCATCCACTCTTAATTCACAGTAAGTCACAATCCCATCAGTCAATACAGAGTATCAACATAAAGTCCTCTTTCATCTTAACTGACTTCCAAACCCCAGGGCTCCTCCTCCATGGGCTGACCACTCCCAGCTCTTGCCTAGATTCAGAGATAGGCAACTCTCCACTCCTGTTTCATATCTCAGCGCATAGGGACTGCTCCACTCCAAGCTCTTTGCACTTTCTGTTTCTAGGAAAATGTTGCTTAACAGGGCTACAGCAATATTTACACACATTACCAGCACTATCGTCTCAATTCACTTTCTGTCTGAGAAATTAATACAGACCAACAAAGACCAACAGTGTGTAGACATCATAAACATTCCCTCTCTTAACTCTGCCTGCTCCCAACTCTGCTCCTACTCTTATATGCTCCTTCTTGCTCTACCCTTTTTGCAAGCTCCTCCCACCATGCTCTCCCATTCAACCTATTAAAGGGCAGGGAAGATCTTTGAATTCCCTTAGACTTATTAAGGGCAGGGAAGATTTTTTAACTCCCTTAGGTCTACTAAGAGCAATACAACATATATTCTTTCCAATCGAAGACAATACAATCAAGGCTCAAAGGCACTTGATTAGCTAAAACTCAACCCAGAAAAATAGCAAAAAATCCTATTTTGCTTGACATTACAGGCACAGTAGTAAAAGTACTGGAATTAGCATCTGAATTCTGGGGTATAAATCCTGCCTCCTCCCCTTGCAACCTGTATGTTTTGGGACAACTCACTTAATCTCTCTGGCCTTCACTTTATTCATATGTAAAAATATGTGACATCTACAACCATTTCAATTCTAAATTTTTTATCTTATAATATACAGTCCTATTGATTACGATCTCATCATGATCACAGAGAACTGTGAGGGACCAGTGATCAGGCTACATCAGAATTGACTGAAGGAACCAAAGATTATTATCTTGAAGAAGAGAAGATAGAGTGTTCATAAATGTCCTCAGATATTTGAAGATGTCTTCAGAAGAAAGAGAAATAAGTGGAAGCTGCAGAGAAGTAGACTGAGGATTAGTATAAGGTAAAGCAACAAATTAGACTTTCCAAAGGCAGACTGTGATGCTTCAGGAAATAGGATGCTTCCTGTCACTACATCATAGAATCCCAGAGGTGGATAGTTGAAAGAGATGTCATCAGCCATGGACTTCATCACATAATTAAAGGGATTCCCACTATAACATATTCAACAAGTGCTTTTCCAGCCCATGTCTGAGGACCTCCAAGAAGGGAGAACCTACCAACTCTTAAGACAAGCCTTTATACATTTGAACATCTGATTATTAAGAAGATTTTCCAGACTTTAAGCCTAAATTGACTTCTTTGTAATGTCCACTTACTGATCATGGTTCTGCCCTGGGGATAAACCAAACAAACCTAATCTATCCTCCACATGCTAACCCTTTAAATACTTGAGCGCAACTCTGGTACCTTCCCCATTTCCTCCCTTCTCCCCTATTTTTTCCAGGCTAAACATAACCATTCTTTCAACTAATTCTTATTTGTCATGAATTCAAAGCTCTTCACTATCTTGATTACCCTGCTCTGAACACTCTCTGGCTCATCAATGTCCTTCTTAACTACAGTACTTGAAATTAAACACAGTACTACATTAAAGATCTACCAGAGATATATTGGAGGGAAATTTCCATCTACCTCTACCCACCTTTCCAGGAAACTATACTCCTCCAAAGGGCAGTCAGGTGGTGCAGTGGATAGAGTGCTGGACCTGGAGTAAGGAAGATTTGAGTTCAAATCTGACCTCAGACACTTACTAGCTGTGTGACCCTTGGCAAGTCATATAACCCTGTTTGCCTCAGTTTACTCATCTGGAGAAAGACATGGCAAACCACTATAGTATCTTTGCCAAGAAAAGTCTCAAAGGGGTCACTAAAAGTCAGACACTACTGAAAAACGACTGAAAATAAAGAAACTCCTCCACGTAAAACCCCAAATTGCAGGAGCTTTTTTGAGTGTCATTTCTCAGTGCTGACACATATTGAGCTTATCATCCACTGAAACCCCCCATAGCCTTTACAGAACAACTGCTGTTTATCAACACCTCTTTCATTTCACTTTTGTGGAGTTGATTTTTTTATACCCAGGTGCAAGACTTTACATTTATCCCCATTGATTGTCAGCTTATTAGATTCAGTCTAGTTGCTCTAACCTGTCAAGATAATTTTGGATACCGATTCATTCTCTCATCTACTGTTATGTTTGTTTTGTCATGTCATGTCATGTCATGTCATGTCAGCTCTCTCTCCCAGGCTGGTGTCACCTGAAAATCTGAAGAGTATATCATATATGCCTTTTTCCAAATCATTGATAAAAAACAAACAACGCAGTGCTGGGTATAGATCCCTGTGGTACCGAATTCAAGACTTCTTGCCAGGTTGAAACTGAACCATTTACAATCACTCTGAGTTCTGAATTCATTTGATTATATTATAATGCAGAAATGTAAGGCACATGGCCTGCAGGTAGCCTACAACATTCCTGTGTGGACAGAACCAAATGAAAATGTAATTGAGAAATATTTAACAAAATAAACAAAAATAGATAATGTTAAGATGTGGTTCTCTACATAAATACTTGGCTATAGGTTTCCTTGTATATGAATTAGAAGCCACCTGTGTCTATTTGAGAGTGATATCACTGTTATAAAATAATTCACATTATATCTTCTCCACAAGAACATCATGAATACTTTGTCAATACTTTTGATTAAATATAGGTACACCACATCTTGACAATTCTCTTCATCTATTCTTTTAGTAATCTTGTCAGGAATTAGGTTAGTCTCTTTTCAAGCAGGGAGAGGATGACCATTTGTTCGTTCTGTAATATGGGGAATTCCTTTTGAGGTATGGTTTGTATAGTATTACCTCTGAGGTCTCTTTTAGCCCAAGATTCTGTGACTCTGAGAATTGAAATCTAAGATAAGTAAGAAAATAACTAAAAGAACACACATAGCTGCCTACAATGAGTTCAACTAACCTGACTGGATGAATTTCACTACAGGGTTCTTACTGAAATAATATGAGAATGTGACTTCTAAAGCACTGCCTGTGATCTTTGAAGAATTGAGGTAAATTGAACTCTTACCATGAACCTAGAAGTCATAAATAAGTCAGTTTTCAAAATGAAGAAGGGACATATTAAAATTCATGATCAGTGAGCTTAAAAACAATTATCTGGAATGGGTTTGTTTTTAATTTAATTTTTTAATTAAAATATATATTCTTTCTCCCATTTCCCTTCAGTTAAAAAAACCAAACCAAAACAAGCAACAACAACAAAATTGTAATAAATAGAAATAGTCAAACAAAACTAATTCCAAAACCACAAATAACAGAAATGGTAATTAAAGCAACTCTGAGGATCTACTTCATACCTATCATATTAGCAAAGATGACCAAAAAAAAGGGAAATGGCAATTTTTGAAAGGGCTACAGAAAAAATGGATATATCAATGCACTATTGTTGCTGTGAATTGCTCAAGTTATCCTGGAAACCCATTTAGAAATATGGCCCAAAAGTCACTAAACTGTGTATATACCCTTTCACCCAATGACATCATTACTAGGTCTATACTCCAGAGAGATCAAGGAAAGAGTAAAGAAATCCATATGTACATAAAATACTTTATAGCAGCTCTGTTTGTAGTAGTAAAGAATTGGGTTTCTAGCTTGGATTATTAAATGGAAAGTTTTCAAATGCTAAGGAGAAAAAGGAGAGATAATAATGAGGAATTATATGAGTTTATCATTATGAACAACTCTTGTCATGATCTTATTTATTATTTTTTACGTAGATACTTTACTAGAAATCAGAGGAATGATATGACATATTACATTTTAATTTAATTAATTCATTTGACATGGTATCATTGTGAACAATAGGGAAAGATGCTGACTAATAAATAGCATAGTTAGGTAGTTAGAGAACTGTTTGCAAAACAAAAACTGGTTATTAATGAACCAAAGACAAACAGTTTACTAGTGGAGTATTTTGTAACTCTCTCCTTGTAATCTATGTTTTCTATGAGTCTCTCAGGTGGCTTTGTAGATGGCATGCTTATCAAATATACAGATGGTACATTAAATGATAGAATCAGGATCCAAAGAGCTTTTGATAGATTGCACCTATGACATGAAGCTAGCAAAATAGAATTTAATAGGAATCGATAGAAAGATCTTCCAAGGTTCAACAATTCAATTGAACAAATCCAAAGAAAAGAAAAAGTAGTTCATGCAAAAAAATCGGGGGTCTTAATTATTTTTGTTATATTAAGAGAAATGTCAGTCTATACCTCCAATATCCTAATCCTTAATCTATGTTTCATGGCCAAAGGTAAATTATTCCTTCTTCCACATGGCAGTCTGTAAAAAATAAAATAAAATAAAATTGAAGATTTTTATCAATTTCCAAGTCATTAGCTCAATATGAAATGAGTAAAACTGTATGCTCAGTATGAAATCAGTAGCATGACAAGACAGTTAACAAAAGTACTAGTGTCCTAGGCTACGTCAAAAAAGGTATTGTATACAGAAAGAAAGAGACAAATGTACACTTTCCCAATTAGATCACATCCTAAATATCGTGTCCAATTATGGACAACATGGGTGAGAAAGTTAAGTGGCAAGCTAAAATACATTTCATAGAGAGTATACAAAACTATAGGAAAACAAAATCCTGCTGCATAAGGACCAGTGAAATTAACTGTAGATGTTTAGCTTGCAAAGAAGAAGAGTTGTAGATTGATCATGCTTTCCAAATACTTGACAGACTGCCACATGAAAGAAGGAATAATTTACTCTGCTTGGCCATGAAACATAAAACAAGGATCAGGGTATTAGAGGTATTTTTTGGTTCAGTTGTTTTTCAGTCATGTCTGATTCTTCATGACCTCATTATGCAAAGATACTGGAGTTATTTGCCATTTCCTTTTCCAGGTCATTTTACAGATAAGGAAACTGAGGCAAGCAAGGTTAAGTAACTTGTTCACTGTCACAAAACTAAACAGTCTGAGGCTGTATTTGAACTCAAGAAGATGAATCTTCCTGACTCCAGGCTTCCTGATTCTATCCACTACACCACTTATCTGTACAACCTATTAGAGTTGACATATTTTTTTTCAACCTAATGAAAACAAAAAAACATTAAACTTTTTTTTATAACCAAAGCCATGAAAAATTATATAAGTTTTATCTACAGGTAATGTCTTTATCATCACTACTATTCTTCAAACAAATACTGTGTGTCCATATTATTATATTCTCTAGAGTTGTACCTGATTGTATAGATCATTTAATCTATCCCCCTCATTTAATGGATATTGCTGAAGAAATTTATACTTTGGGGAAGGGAGTCCCCTTTGCACTCTATTTTTCAATGGTTCCATGAAATATATTCATTATGCTCGACTTTAAAAAGCTTCTTCTTCCTACAACTTTCTTACCCCAATAATCAAGTAATACATTCACTATTAAATGTCTTGCTATGAAAATCCACTCAAATTCTCCAGTGCACTCAGTCTGCATGGACTTCTATTATGAAGTTTCTTCGCCTCACCACCTTGAGGATCAGTTCACTCAGAAGTGGTTTCAACTTGAAGGATTTTCCCCCAACATCTCCTCCATTTGAGTAAAGATACAATCCCACAAATTGGAGCCTAAATCCATCTAGTACTTATAAGGTCATATCAAAAATCTAAGCATGATTTTTCCCACCTGAACATTTAATGATGCTGCTTAGCAACTGCTGAGTGAGACCAGCTAGAAGTACGAAGACAGTTTATATTATTCTCTCAGTTAAAAAAGACAACTGTCTCTCTTTCTTTAATTTTTCCTATGTTCACTTCTGATGTTAACTTGATAAAAGCTAACAACAATCCCCAGTGACTCCACCTTAAACTTATTTTATTTAACATGTTTCTTTCCTCTTCCTATACATTCCTATGCTGCTCTAGACAATTGCTGCCTGAAACTCTTTGCTTCAGCACCCAGGTATCCAAACTTAAATGATGTTGTTGTCATTCAGTAAGCATAAAGAAAGCATCAAGCAATTCTTAGATGTGAATGAGGCAATTCAATCATAGGCTATGCACTAATTAAGGTAATGATGATAAAAGGGACACATTGACATTATTAACACAAATGACCCAAGGCATGGCTTAACATTTCCACCTTCAAACTCTCTCTCCTTCCTAGTCCCCAGCCTCGGAGTGCATTACCTATGTGCTCACCTTGTATAAAAGGGAATTGATGCATATCCATGTAAACAGCCTGCTCATGTCTCTCTGTGTCTTTTTTTTCTAAGTCATAACCCCTTCCTAGATTCTCTTCCTTCTACTCTATGCCAGGTTGCCTCTGATCCTTCAGATTTTTCTTGAAAGTTCTCCTCAGAGAGAAAGCTTTCTTTGATTAATAGCATTTCAATATATAGTTATGTCATTTCAGCACCTCCCCACTATTCATCATGAAAGTTTGAACTAGGAAAGAAAAATGAGTAGAGGAATTAATAAATATTTCATAATCTTGTCAGCATGAAAACTCTACCAACATCAAGTCAAAAAGCGTGTGTGAAGTACCTACTATGTGCCAGACTCTGTGAGCATTGGAGCTATAAAGAAAAGCAAAACTATTCCCTCCTCAAGTAGTTCACGGTCCAATGGGAGAGACCACATGGAGCCAGATATGTGCACAGAGGGATGATGCTAAGACACGGAAGAACTGGGGAAAGTTTCGTGTAACAGATGGAATTTCATCTGAGTCTTAAAGGAAGCCAAGAAAACCAGAAGGTAGAGATGAAGAAGAAAACGGCAGAGTTGGGAGACTGAGGGACTTGTATGAGGAACAAGATGCCAGTGTCATTGAAAGTGCAAAAAGAATGGAAAGGCAGGAAAGGGCCAGGTTATGAAAAACTTTAGAAGTCAAACAGATGATTTAACATCTGGTCCAGGAGGCAGCTGGGGGCCATTGGAGTTTATTAAATAGAAAGTGATATGGTCTTACCTGAGCTTTAGAGAGATCAGTTTGGTAGCTGAATGGAAGATGGACTGGAGTACAGGAAGACTTGTGACAGGAGGCCCAACAGGATGATATTATAATAGTCTAGGTGTAGGGTGACTAGGACCTATAATAGAATGGTAGAGTAGAGAGAAGGCGATAATGCCATAAAGACAGGGCTTGGCAACTAATTGTATAGAGGAGGTTATAGAGAGTGATGAGTCAAGAATAACACCTAGGCACCTGGGTGACTCAGAGTATAATGACACCCTTAACAGTAATTGGGAATTTAGGAATAGAGAAGGGTTTGGGGAGGATAAAATTTTTGTGAGGTTGAGAGAGGTTAAGTGGGTGGTTTGGTTGTATGTTTGTTTTTTATCATAGAGATAGTAAATGTTAGAAGAGGGATTTGAACTCAGGTCCTTGTGTCCCTAAGTCTAGCTCTGTAACTACTACAATACATCATTATTCAGAACCATAAATTCATACACTTTGTTTTTGCCAGAACATATGTATTAGCTACCATTATATATGTGTGTATATGTACCATGCAAGATAGCTTAGGATTTCTCTGCAGACTGTTTCCTTGAATTTCTTTGAAAAGTCATTTTCTCCCCTAAGTTTGAAGTCCTTTGGAAGACCCATCCTTTCCATAGACACTAAGTGATTCCCAAACTCTACCCTTTTCCAGCACCTTATCATAATTTCCATGTGTACTACTTTCCAGGTGCATGTGCTATTTCTTGCTTGTGTAATTCCATGTAGGCCAAAAAATCTCTTGAGGTCCACCACCTATTCAAAACTATTCTACATGAGCTCCCATTCCTCTGAATCTGTGCCCCTCAACAAGTCACAGTGAAACACTTGACATTAAAGTAAGTCAATAGATTGCTAAAACACAGTAGGACATATTTAGGAGCCAAAAAAGCACTTAATAGGTAAAATTAAGATTCAAAAGAATATATTAAGGGAGCCATGATTAGATAGCAGTTTATTTGGGGGAAAAATGGAAGATTTTAGTGGAATTTACTTAAGAAAGAGTAGCAAAGTAATAACAAGGGAGATACTTCCTCTCTCTAACATGAACACAAAGGCACATTCTCTCATTGTCTCTAGTAAAAGAGGGAGCTAATTTGGATAATTCATACTCAGGAGCAACATTACAAATGGAACACTACTCTGACAATTGAAACTGTTCCTTGCTTCTCCCCTACCCCACCCACCCACCTCCCCAAGCTACTGCTGTTATCTGCTGATCAGGCAATATCATCTACTGGGCTGCTTTTCTATTAAGTCGTAAGATGCATTTTTATCTGTTGGGCTATTTTCCCCCACTGAATTGATATTTATTGGTACTGCTTTCATCTACTTTTTTGTCACTTAATTTAAAATGTCATGCATCCTTTCATCCACAAAGGAATTGTCACAGGTTTTTCATGAGACAGCTCATAGTCCTTACCTATGTCAACTCTTATGTGAATCAGACCCACAGTTACAACCAGTCAGACAGCAAAAACAATTCAGTCAATCATATCATTGGAATGTCTTTTCCTTCCCCTTCCTTCAACTCAGCTGAATCAACAGATCAACCCTTCCTGACATTTTGAATTGGTTTACTTTTACTTTAAACCTATCATGTTCCTGATATTCTTTTCAAAAAGTTGGAGAGATGTGGGCTAAATTATGTTTCAATTAGATGGATTTGGAACTGATTAAATGACTAAACTCAAAGAGTAACTGTAAATACTTCAATGTCAACTAGCAAGAGGTCTCCAGTGGAACGCCCCACGAATCTGTTTTTTGTCCTGTGAGGTTTAACTCTTTTTTAAATCAATTACTAGGACAAAGGAATAGATGGTCTGCTTATAAAATGTTAAGATGACACAAACCCAGGAGGGACAGTGAACAAACTGGATGACAATCTTAAGAGTGAAAAAGAGTCTTCTACTTGGACTCAAAAAATAAACTTCAAAACTATATGAAGATGGAAGCATAGTTAGCAATTTCCTGAAAAAGATTTGGAAATACTAGTGGATTACAAGGTCAATGTAGCTTAGTATTGTTATTTGGCAGTTCCCTCCTCAAAAAAAGAACAAAACCACAACTAACATCATCTTGGCCTGCCTTATTAAAAATGCATGACCTCTGGAAACAAGGAAGTTCTAGATACATTGTGCACAACCTGGATCAGACCTCATATGTAGTATTATGTCCAGTTCTAGGTGCCACTGTTTAGAGGGTACATTCTCCTCATTTGGAGGAGGGCAAAAAGAATGAAAAACAAACTTTAGTCACATATCATAGGATTAGCTGAAGGAATTGGTCATATTTAGCCCTAAGAAGAGATTACATGGAGAATGTGAGGGCACATAGCTCCTTGATGAAAGGATGTCATGTGGGGTAGAGATTAGGCATCTTTGTTTAGTCCCAATGGAGAGAATAAGAGCAATAAAAGGAAATTGTAAAAAAAAAAAAAAAGGTAAACGAGTTGAGTGTCGAAGAAGACTTCCTAACAATTAGAGTTATCCAAATGTCAGACAGGGCATCTCTGGAGGTAGTAATTTCTCCCTCACTGAAAGTCTCCAAGCAAAGGTTGGACAGATATTTCTTTGTTATATTGTAACAGGGCTTACTTTTAGCATATGATTTGGATTATTATTATTATTACAGCTAGTATTTATATCAATTTAATGTTTGCAAAGAAAAACATTTTACAAATACTATCTCCTTTGGTCCTTATACAACCCTGGGAAGTAACTGCTATTGTTATCCCCATCCTACAGATGAAAATCCTGAGGTAAATTCCTCAGGGTAAAGTATCTTTCCCAGAGTCATATAGTGTCTCAGGAAGGATTTGAACCCACATCTTCCTGCCTCCAAGTTCAACACTCTATCCACTGTGCCACCTAGCTTCCTAGGAGGATGTTGACATTCCTTCAAAATAAAAATTCGGTGATTCTGTTATGATCTCACTAGGCTCATTCAAATTGCTCTGAAACTTCACTTTGCAGTGCCAGAAGGGTGATATAGAGTTGACATATATTGTATTTTTCTAGCTGCCCTGAAATTATAGCTCTCTGTGTATATATACATCTGTATATGTGTGTGAATGTGTGCATACAATGTGTCTATATGTCTATGTGTATGTAGATGTAGATTTTAGGCTTTTCTGCATCAACTTGTCCTATATTCCTCTTCATTCATCAAAATCAGAAAACAACCTGGACGTAGTAGATTAAAGACATTGTTGAACAGGACAAGACCAGGAATCAGGAGATCATTAAGTGTATCCTTTTTAAGCATTAAGACATTATAGAAAAGGGAATTATTATTGTTATTATTCAGGGAAGTTCATTCTGATTTAGAAGATAAGACTTAGTCATGAAACAATTTCAGAACAATTTGAAAAAAATTAAGGGCTAAAATGCATTTTAATGCCTGTGTCTAGTATAGTACTTAGTCAATAAGCAACATCTATTGAATAAAAATAAAATTTTAAAAAGAGAAGGAAGGAAGAGAGGAAAACAGGGAGGGAGGAAAACAGGAAAAATCTGATTATAATTACATTAGGAAGTCAGAGAAATTTGGAATTAGTTTTGTCAGCAGTAAAGGCTCCATGTGGAAGTGGGACTTATGCTTAACCTTAATAAATGGTTTAGGACTTGGATAAGTATAGAATGAAGGTAGATGAGAAGTGGGGAAACCAGATAAGCAAAGAGGATGGGGGGCGGGGAGTGAGGGAAATGATCATTACATGTTCAATGGCTTTGATAACTTCCCATGACCTGAACCATGAACAGAAAAATCAGAAGGCTGTTTACGGAGTCGGTTTTTAAGTATTTGAGGAAATTCTTGACTTGTAATAAAGAATTTCCTTTGACAAAGAGGTACTCATTCCAATTTGGGGAGAGGTTGTCTTACCCTGCCAGGAGTGAACTGGCCTGTATATAGACTGCTATTTCTCTCCCTACACTTCCCACAAATGTATGAAGATTGAGGATTATCTCTAGTCCAGATATAAATAACAGTTATTTCGACTGCCATCAGCTCTGGTAGACTCTGAAGACCCCAACAGTTTTAAAGATAATTCTCTGGTACAGTGGAAACCTTTGTCATGAGTCTTTCTGACACTGAGCAGTGGTAGAAACAAGAAACTTCTCCATATGAGTCATACAAGAAAAAAAATCAATTCTTTAAAGTTCCATATAAAGAACAACCATGAAACATTTGTCTTTGATGTTGCTAGTTTACTCTTGCTCCTGATGATTTTCAGGATCCTTTCGCTGACCCTTTATGATTACCACATCCCTTATCACTCTAGGCAGAAAGTTATCAGACTGGACCCTTCCTACACAGGTTCCCTATATTACTAAGAATCCATCCTGTTTTCTATAGGACCTAGGTGTAACAAAAACTGTCATATTCCTGGGCTACACTCACTGCCTTCCCATCACTTTAATGTTTTTAGAAGGGCAAGAAGAATTCCCAGTTCACACCATCTTAGAGTGGTAGTAACAGAAGACATCCATTGTTTATTCAACTGGGACTGATGAAGGCTGTAGGAAAGGACATAAGAATTAATACCACTGGGCAAGGGGTTCTATTAACAGTATCTTCATAAGCCTTATGGCTCTAAGAAGCTCCTAGGAAACTGACTGGTATAGCTATATTTACAACATATGCCCAAACCTTAGCAAAAGGGATTAAGGGGTAGTTGAATGATTCATGAAGAACATCATTTCGAGACAGACAGTTTATCCTTGCCCATTTCAAACATGTCCTCATTCTGCTCTGGTATGAGATGATGTAACCAGACTCTCTGCAGCCTGACAACTGCATTTCAGTTTCCAGTTGCTGGTGTCTAAGTCCAGTTTATTACATTATACTCTTTAATCCCTAATACCTCCACATTCCATTTGGCCAAGTTTTTCCTACTGACCTTGTATCATTTATCCCTTCACTATACCTCCTAGAAGCCTCTCCAAGAAGAACTTATGATTGACCTATTTCTTCCACTAACTAGTACTACACCTCAAAGCCACCTCTACAAAAAAAGGCTTCTAGTTACTCACCATTTTGCCATAGTGATGAGGACATTAACAATTTCTAAGGTTAATTATAGCGCTAAGATTCTAGAACAGATGTCTCTTCCCGTGAGTAAATAAAACACACGTAGCTCCAGAAATAGAGTTTTGGCTCATTTCACAATCTTCCTACAAGCTCCTCCCCATATAAAGAGGATAAAGAATAATGTTAGTCTTGAATTAACAAAAGAAAAAATGAAGACATTCTGTTTAAGTCCAAAAGAATACATTTTCATTTTTTAAAAAATGAACATGAAGACCTGTATTTGATTTGGGG
This sequence comes from Petaurus breviceps papuanus, assembly GCF_028583685.1. Lineage (NCBI taxonomy): Eukaryota > Metazoa > Chordata > Mammalia > Diprotodontia > Petauridae > Petaurus > Petaurus breviceps. The sequence continues at coordinate 10,391,666 of NW_027185712.1, read as the reverse complement.
GCCATCTTCTAAAAGAAAATAAAATCACTCATCTTTCTCCATTTTCCATTTCCCATTTCTCCTTTCCCACCTTCTTGATGGGTATCTTCCAAAGTATGTAATGAAAAATTAACTACTCATGTGACTTTGCATGCAGATTTCTTATGAAATCCTATCTTACAACAAGTGATAGACTATAAGAAAATTGTGGAGAGTGACATGCAACAACTAGATAGGAAGGGAATTTGTGTAATCTATATCCCGTATCAACAGCATTGAATGATCTTATGACACATTGCTAGAAAACTAGGCTGCATTCTGTTCAAAATGACATTATTCTTTGCAATGTATGCTCTATGTATTTTGACAATATTTTAGAAAAAAAGTTCTAGCTTCAAAGTTCCCTCAAACAGCTAGAGTTCAGCCACTAGATTATAAATTTTGAAGGATCTTTAAATGTTCTATAGTAGGAATGAGGTCTACAAATTAAGCCCTAGGTCAAGTGTAACCTTCCTTTGTGATCCTTCCTTGATTATTCCAGTCTTCAATGACCTCATTATATATATATATATATATATATATATATATATATATATTTTAAATCATTCAAATAGCCTAAAGAAAACAGATCATGTTATTATTTTGCTTTTTTTTGAGGGGGGAGGTAGGACAATTGGGGCTAAGTGACTTGCCCAAGGTCACATGGCTAGTTTTTCTGTTAAGCATCTGAGACTGGATTTGAACTCAGGTCCTCCTGACTCCAGGGCTGGTGCTCTATTAACTGCACCACCTAGCCACCCCCAGGATCATATAATTAAAGAGTTAAAAGGCACCTTTTCAGTCATTTAGTCCAACTCATTCATGAAAGGTATCCTCACTATAACATACCCAACAGATTGACGAGCTTCTGCCTGAAGACCTTGAAGGTGTGGGGACCGACCCTCTCTGGTGGCAACCTATTATATCTTTGAACAATTCTACTTATTAAGATTCTTTGTTTTGTTTTCCCAAAATCACGATTAAATTGACTTCTGAACTTTGTATTCATTTGTTGGTTGTATCCTCTGGGCAAAACAGAAAGTCTTATCCCTCCTAGATAATAGTTGAACATCACTATCATGTCTCCCCTCAGTCTTCTCTTTTATAATTTTTAATTAAACCATATAAGATATAGAATTAAGATCCTTCAAAATTGTAGTTGGTTTTCTCTGGACCATTGTAATGGAAATGCAAATTTAAAGATCTTCCCTGCCCCTAGGCTAAAGTGCACCTGGAGCCTGGGGTGGGAGGCTTGTTTTTCAGTTGATACTTTTTGGTTGGCCAGTGGGTCCAAAAGGTTGTTACATTCTCTGAGCCAGGAGAAGGCTATATAAGCCCTGATGTGTAGCTTTGTTTTGGGGCTCACTTTGAAAAGTGTTCTGTGATTTGATCTGAATTATGGGAAGCCGTTGTTGAGAGTCCCCCAGCTTTGAAAAACCCAGATGTTGAAACCCAGATGTTGATTGGGTATGGATGTAATGGTTGGACAGTTTGGAAATCTGTCTACTTGATCTGTTTCTGTCTCGATAATTCTGTCTGTATATTCTGAAGTTCAGGGTGCTGAACTTTACCTGAACTAGGTAAACAATACATCTATGGCTGATTAAAGTAAGCTTGTTAACCCATTTTGAGTTGCTTTCCTTTATCAAAGCAGATCCAAGAACCTGTGGTGGCAGCAAACCCTGAGGACGCTTGGGGTGCTTGCTGCTACAACCATCTTCACCTTATCATTGTCCTTCTTAACCTATGACTCCTTGAATTGAACTAAATACTTTATATAAGATCTGACCAAGGAAGACTATAGTGGGACTATTATCTCTCTATTGCTTGGAAGTTATGCCCCTCTTATTGAAGCCAAAGCACTCATTAGGCTTTTTAATTGATAGATCACACTGTTAACTCATTTATCTTTCATCCACTTAAATCTCTTCATCGTTTTACCCCTAATACTGAATTATGTGCTATATTGAATTGTTCATTATTTCATTTTGTTTCACATTTGTTTGTCCTTCCTTGAGTTCAAGGATGAGGTCCCTTTCTTTATTCTTCTCCTCTCTTCATTTCTATACCCACCCCACCCAAAGAACCCTAGCATTATGCAAAGTGTTAGGTATATGTCAGGTGTTTATGAAATAACTATTATTTTCTGGACTCTGGAAGAAGTATCTACTTAATAATTTCCCTGCATTTGCATGGAAAAGGGGAATATGAAACAATGATGAACTAGACCAAATCCTTTCTCTGCTATGTCTTTTTATTTGGCATGACCAACAAAGATAGGGAGTTTGGTTGGGGCTCTATGGTGAAATCAAAATCCTAACCACTCCCTGCCATGAAATTTAGGCTAGTTTTTCCTTAAGAGGTATTGAAATCATCCTCAAGATTTGATTGCCACAGAAGACTAGGTAGCTGACATGACTTCCTGGCCCCTGATAGGTCATCAGTTCAATTAACTTGAGGTGTTCATGGTGCCTATTTTTATTGAGTAGGCTTCTGCCGATATGGCTAAAAAAAATCTCCTTTCCTTAATGGTTAAATGACTTATGAATTTCTTATTTTGAACTTTTATACTTTCTTATACTGAACATTAATGACCAAGGGAATGGTCTACATAATGCCCAAACCAGAACAAGCTCCCAAGTCAGACAAGATAGACAAAAGCATGCCTATTTTTCAAGAAGTAGTCAAAACAAAACAAAAAAAGCAGGTAAATGTATGAGACCAATATAGTCATCCATACAAGCATACTTCACATGCTCAATGACCTTTAATATCCCTGTGGGTCCTTTTTGTACTGGTATCAATGGAAATCATCTTTACCTTAATAGATGTCCTTTGTCAGTTGCTATGGCCAAAATGAAAAATAGATCACTTGGTGGTCAATGGTCTGATCGTGAGTTTCTCTGAACATAACTAAGCTTGTCCTCGAAAAACAAATATGTAATCCATTACCAGAGCCATGTTTAAAGCTTTTCCCACTTTACACGAACTTATAAGAGATCATTTGTTACAGACTACATATTCCAATGAAGCAAAAACTTTAGTGCAGGTATAGTATTGGTACAGCAATAAAATATATTTAGTTCAATAGTAGAAGGACAAGCTATTTTATACCAAGTACCTGTAAAGCATATAAATCTGGATGTTAATATAGATATACACATATGTACGTACGTACATACATACATACACACATGATTACTGTCTAGTCTATATGCCTATATTAACAGAAACTGATTAATTTCATCAGAAAACTGAGACCAGCATCAGAGTCTTGTCCTTCATGGAATTGCTTGCCCTTCTGAATGAACCTCTTATTGCCCAGGAGAAGATGTCTCTCGGGTTTAATATCCCTCCTTCCCCTTGCCCTTAGGCAGGTTGACAATGAAATCATGAGAGAAAGATAGCTGTCTATTTTCTCTTAAGAGTAAGTTTGCTTTAGGCATCTGTTTCCACATGAGCCAGAGGCTTAAATGTTTTACTTCAGTAAATTTTGAACTTCACAATTGGTGAGTTTAATAATTGCTAGAATTTATACTTGAATGTCTCTTGGGACTTGAGTTTTGCTGAAACTAAACTGAGAACCTGCATAAATCTTGGTGGAATTGACAGTCTAGACAGTTGGGAAAAATAAGCATTTTTACATTTGCTGTTAGAATGGGGTGGGGTGCAGGGAGGAGATCCCAGGAAGGGCATCTTCTCTCATTTGCCATAAGCCAGGGGTCAAGCAAAGTTACCTGGTCATGTTTCCTGAAAGAAAGAAATAAACCTTTGAAGTCAGAGGGCATTTCTCCAGATCTCTAAGGAAAGTGTGACTAGTGCTCAGTGAGTTAGTGCAGTATTCCTGAATGCTTGGTATGGAAGGATAATTTCATCTGCTTTAAGGCAATAAAGGAGACATTCAATCTCTTCTCTTGTGATTTGCCAATCTCTTCCTGCAAAACCTATTTATCCATTGTCTGGTTAAAGTCATCTGAAGAATGTGTGAACAATCAGCCTGGTGCTGCTCCTTTCTGGATAGTGACATTATCTTCTCCACACATGGGGCTGTCACAGGTTTCTAATAGAGCCCCGCAGATGGAGGAGATAGGAAGATTCTAGGCCAGAGACCTTGTTTCTCTTAATTCTTTCCTCTTAAAAATGATTAAAGATAAGGTGGGGAGATAAGGTGGGGTTTTTTTTTTTTTTTTAAGAGTTCAGGATCTAGGGAATGTCTAATAAGTGCTTCTGACTCTTTTCCTGAGGCTCCTTTGCCTATCTCTATCCAGGATTCTTTAAGGAAAGTGTGTTGATTCTAGGGTTGTAACCCAAAGAGATCATAGAAGTGGGAAGAGGCCCCATATGCACAAAAATATTTATAGCAGCTCTTTTTGTGGTGGCAAAGAATTGGAAATCAAAGGGATGCTCATCAATCGGGGAATGGCTAAACAAGTTGTGGTACATTAATGTAATGGAATACTATTGTGCTATAAGACATGAGGAGCAGACAGACTTCATAATAACCTGGAGAGACTTATACAAACTGATGTTGAGTGAGAAGAGCAGAACCAGGAGAAATTTGTACGCAATTACAGACACAACATTTGTAACACAACCAACTTTGATAGACTGGGCTCTTCTCAGCAATGCAGGGTTATAAGTCAACTCCAAAAGACTCATGATGGAAACAGATATCCACATCCAGAGAAGGAACTACAGAGTTTGAATGCAGATTGAAGCAAACTACCTGCTCTCTTTCTTTTTCTTGTTTTGTTTTGTTTCCTCTTTCCCATTGTTCATTCTATTAGTTTTAACCCTTCTTTACAACCTGACTAATGTTTAATGTGAAGGTATTTGCAGATCCTATTTTTGACTGCATGACCCCATAGGGGATGGGGAGGAAGGAGAGGAAGGGGGAGAAAACTTGAAACCCAAGGGACTATGGAACTGAATCTTGTAAACTAAAATAAACAAATAAATTATTTTCTCATAAAAAAGCAAAGTGTATTGAACCTCTCCTAACAAACCTTACAAACACAAGTATGTACACACACACACACACACACACATGCTGCCAGCCTTCTTTTCCCTTTTATAATTTAGAAAGACAATAATTACTTTGGGGTGTCAACTAGGAAACCAAAATAGTGCTAGTTAAGATAGGTTATGTTTTTTTTAAAGTATAGAGGTTCCTTCCTTTGAAGAACTTCCACTACGGGTGGATACATTACCATGTTTCCCCGATAATAAGACACTGTCTTATTATATTTTCTGGAAAGAAAAACACCAGAGGGCTTATTTTCAGGGGAGGGCTTATGTTGTCCTGCCTCAGCTCTCCTCCGCGGCACTGCTCTCAATGGCGCCAGCAAGCAAATCACTGGGGAAGAACAGGATGACACGCTCATTGCTGCAGCTCTGATTGGATGCAGCTCGGAGTGCGGCGTGCATTTCACCCGGGGGCGGGGGGGAACAGTGCATACAGAGGGTACCGTAATGTAGAGTGTAGCGCAGGGGATCACCTTCACTACAGTAGCAATCTCAATAAGGCTTATTTTTTGGGGAGGGCTTATTTTAGAGGAATCTTACACAGTAAGGGGAGGGCTTATTTTCGGGATAGGTCTTATTATCGGGGGAAACACGGTAGTTGTCTCCTTGTCAGTCTTTTTTTTTTCCTCAACCAAACTTGGTAGAAGGCTCCCTTATGGTGAATTTATTAGAAAGTATGGGCAAGAATCACACAGGATGGAAAGTAATGTATGTGACTGGAGAGAGTAACCAGAATGATATCCTTTTGTAGATGCCCTAAAGTACTGAAGGAGGTCCCTCCAAAATATTATACTTCTTCCAGAGTTTAAGACTGAGAGTTGAGGAGACAAAACAGCCACACTTAGTTGCTACAGCTAATTGGTGTTCCCAATTGCACTTAAACTACCAGCTTGACTTTCAAATTTCTTATGATACAATTTAATAGATTAAAAGCAGGCAGAGCTAGAGTTTGGTATCATGTTTCCTGGTCAATTTCCTCACCTGGGCAGAGTTTGGGACTAGATATTCACTCAACAAACATTTATTGGGGGGGAGGGGTCTAAAATATGTGACTCTTTATTATCTTCCAAATGAAATAAAACATCTATTTTGATCTGATATTTATATTTTCTTGCCTCTCAGTTTGTGATTCCTAAGAACATCTAAAAGTTAGGAACAAACTGAGAATATTTTATGAGACCCCTAGATTACACAGATAAAGAAAGGTCTTGTCAGAGGAAGTCAGGTTGAAACAAATGATCTCTGAGTTTCTTTACATCAATAAAATTGTATGAGCCTTTTGAAACTGAGCTCAAAGATCTTGATGAAGTGAGCTATGAGTAGCAGAATCACAACTAGGATGTAAATTTTTAGAGTCCTCTTCTAATGATCTTTTTAATACAAAATTTACTTGATGCTTTCAGAATCTAACAAAGTCCTTTAGCATATATGTTATTAGAACCGTCATCTAGCCCAATATCTTAAAAGGATAAAGGATTAAAATAAAAAAAATATCTCAAGCAAGGACATATTCTATAACTTTTGAAAAAAAAAAGGTATATGAATTTGGTCTGTGGGAATAGGGTCCCATTATATAGGAGATGGTTTACAGGATACCAATATGGGTGGCTCTATGGTTAAATCTTTGGGAGTAAAGCTGATATTATTTATTTCTAAGATATCTCTTGCCATTAGGTTTTTGATGCAAGTCTGAATTATGATGCTGTAGACTTACTGGCATAGGTGCAATTTATCCCATTGTACTAAGAATTTATATAAAGACCATGCCAGTGCTTTAGAACTGTGGTATGAAACTCAAATAAAAACAGGGGATAGTAAACTTCACATAAGGGTGCCTTTGGGCAGCAAGTTGACTTAGAAAATCACACATTTATATATTTCTATTTTTTATTAATATAGCCAGCATATTAAATTCAGATAGGAACTACATTTTAATCTGGTTCATCCTGCATTCCAGGACAACATGGCCCTATGCCCACGAGTTTGACACCTGTTTTAGAGTATTAAAACACTCAGCACATTGCCTTGTATTCATTAAATACTTAATAAATATTTGTTGACTTATCTATTAAAGTTGAATGTTAATTTAAAGACCATTAAATCAATGGTTTTGTGAATAAAAATCTTCAGTGTAGGCTAGTGACTAGCAAATATGAGACCTTACCTAGGAACTTTCCCTTTATATAATTCCCCTACGAACAAGTTGTTTTGTAACCATGCTAAAGAGACCTTTGGTAAATCAGGATTTGAAGACCTTGCTTTTGGAAATTAATCCAAATCACAAGAATGGCACTTTGTTCTTCAGGTTTCCCAGTGACTAAAGAACACCATAAAAACAACTTACTATGAAAAGTGTTCATAGTTATGAAGTATAAGAAGGGCATGCATATATTCATTTACATTATTCTGTTAACAGAGATTTTAAATCTTCTTTGGGTCATCTGCCCTTTTTATGATCTTGCAAAGTCTATTTACCAGTTCTCAGAATGATGTTTTTAAAATGCATAAAAAATACATAGTATTACAAAAGTAAAAATTTATCAAAACTTTAAAAAAAATTGCTAGGTCTTGGTTAAGAACCCCTGATAGCACAAGTTATTAGGACAAGACATGACAAAATTTTCTAAAAGATAGCCTAATAACGGTTTTATTCAGCCACTTTTCAAAAGCCTTTTGGAGACTTCCTGCTACTTGCAAGCCATAACATCCATCCCTCACTACAATTCAGCTGGATTCAGCAAACATTCAGTGATCACTTGCTAAATGCCTACTAGGTGCAAAGCATGGTGCCAGGCGTGGGGTCTACAAAGACCAAAGAAACCAAGCAGTCACTTCTCTAAAGAAACTTGAGTTCTCCCTAGAAGTCGCACATGAATTATTCATACATGAATGCACATATGTATGCATATATGTATTTAACTTTTCTGATGCTTAAAGTTTATTGCATGCAAATTAGAATATTTAAAGATGCTGTTTCAAGCAACAATGTATGGTTTTGACTCCAGTTACCATTGCGACAATCACAAAATCTATGTTATGTTTTTGTTTGGTTTAGAAAAGACAAGCTCATTATCTTAAAAAAAAATAAAGAAGAAACCAGTGAGAATACATTCAGTACTGACCTGAACCCTTTAAAAAGAAAGTTATATGGCTAAGGGTTTTGTTTGTTTGTGTTTTTACATTTTTATGCATCTTGCTTATTCCTGGTCCCTGTGGGCACCTGAAATAAAAGGTCAGGTTACTGTCAACTGTGAGAGACGCTGTTGCAGAAATGTTTCCAGCTGAGATCTCTTGGGAGATTTTCTACCTTGACATCTCGTATCCTGACTTGGGTAGATGTCTTTAAAATTCATACGTAAACATGCTTTATGCTCATGAAGGTGTGTGCATGTGTTCATGTGTGCATTTGATGTGGGATGAATTAGACTCACTATGCCAAGAGCCTCCAAGGCAAGCACACCATTATCTGTAGAGAATTCAGCCAATGAATTGAATAGATTAAAAAGAATCTTTTCCAGACAGGAAAAACACTGAAGGCTTTTCAAAATGGAAAAGAAGTATAGACCATATCTATATTTGCATTGCTTATTCAAGGGTGAAGACGAAACAATACATACACACATTCCTGACACAGAGTCATTTTTTTGAAAAGTGTTGGCTGGTAGTACCTCCATGATGTGCCTGCCTGTGACATTTTAAGATCACAAATTGTTGCTAGGAAGAAAAGAAAAAAAAAAACTTGCTTTTCATATGTACACTAAAACACACACACACACAAAACCCCAACTTTTCTTCTTAATGGTTAATTAGGTCACTAATCAAAGGAAACTCTAAAGAGGAAAATGAAATGTTGACATTTTGCAATTATTCGCTTCTGTGAATAATACATAAACACACTCCTCATGGTAGAAGGGGCTTTCAACCCCTTTTTCTGCCATTTGAGACACAGTGACTGCAGAAACCTAGTGTTGCAAGTGATGGGATGCTACATTATCTCCTTCACTGACCACATTTAGTCTGGGTCACTTACATTTCATTATACTCTGCCTTTCTTAAGGGTTTAAGGGTTGGAGAGAGAGAGACAGAGAGAGAAAGAGAGAGAGACAGAGACAGAGACAGAGAGAGACAGAGAGAGAAAGAGAGAGAGAGACAGAGAGAGAGACAGAGAGAGACAGAGAGACAGAGAGGCAGAGAGACAGAGAGAGAGACAGAGAGAGAGAGAGAGAGAGAGAGAGAGAGAGAGAGACAGAGAGAGACAGAGAGAGAGAGAGAGAAAGAGAGACAGACAGAGACAGAGACAGACAGAGACAGAGAGAGACAGAGACAGACAGACAGAGACAGACAGAGACAGAGAGACAGACAGAATCAGACAGAGACAGAGAGACAGATAGAGGGACAGACAGAGAGACAGAGACAGAGAGAGTGCACGTGCACATGTATATGTGTGTGTGTGCATTTGATTGTGTGCAGATATTTTGCTGTACCTGATTATTCCCAATTACATAATAGCTGTACAATGAATCACACATTTAAAATGTTCAGAATAGGGAATTCCTGGAGAAATCAAGTTCTTTCATTGAAGGTTCTGGGATAGATGCAGAATCTCTATGGCACTCCATGATCATACCCATATATACAGCGATCCTGGCTGGTGGGCTGCCTCAATTCAATTCAACAAACAAGTATTAGGCACCTACTATGTGCAATAAAATTGGCCCATTATGTGCTAAAAGGTAAGGATAACAGATGTAAGATCTGCAAGTTTCATTACTAACCATGAAATGTCAAAGAATCTAGAAAAAGGACTCTATCATGCTGGATGGATTCATTGTGGAGGATTAATGAGAGAACTTAGAAGAAATCATAGATAGATTGTGGTATCTGCATGGTTGAAAGGATAAAATAGATTTTTTATAGTCTAATGAGGAGGAGGCAAGGGAGTCACCAAATATAAACAATAAGTATAATTCAAAATAAAATGGGAAAAGGCAAGTGAGACATTAAGATAAAATCTCTTTTTAAAAAGTTTATAAAGAATAGAGTACCAATCCTGGAGTCAGGAGGACCTGAGTTCAAATCTGACCTCAGATACTTGACACTTACTAGCTGCTTGACCTTGGGAAAGTCATTTAACCTCTCTCTGCTTGAATTTCCTCCTCTGTAAAATGGAGATGATAATAGCACTTACCCTCTAGGGTGGTTTTTGAGGATCAAATTAAGTAATACTTGTAAAGCATTTAGCACAGAGCCTGGCATATTGTGAGTCCTTGATGAATGCTTGTTGCCTTCTGTCTTTCCTAGCTCTAATTCCCAACATTGAAACTAGACATTCTTATCTCATGGAGCTTAAATGATTGATGACTTGACTTGAATTGTCATTGTTGTCAGTGGTGCTGATGGTGCTGGTGGTAGTAGGTACCTTCTTCAGCCATCTGAGAAGCCTGAAGAGCCCAGTGAAACCTTTGCTGCTTTTCTTTGTTTCTGGATCTTCCTATTCCTAAATGTTAGATTCTAAGCTCTGAGAAAGCAGGGTCTGTCTTTTGCCTCTTTTTGTATCCTCATAACTTAGCCCATTGCCTACCACACAGTAGGTGCCTAACAAATATTTTCTGGGGAGTGGCTAGGTGGCACAGTGAATAGAACACCAGCCCTGGAATCAGAAGGACCTGAGTTCAAATCCGGCCACAGATACTTAACACAAATAGCCATGTAACGTTGGACAAGTCACTTAATCCCAATGCCCTACCTTCCCCCCTCCAAAAAAGCAAAAAAAAAATATATATATATATATATATTTTTTATATTGTTGGTCTCCAGTTCTCTAAGGAAGGTCACTTGAGGACTCACTATGGACTCACCCATTGCATCTGGGCAGGCTATGAAATGCTTATAGAAGCAGAAATCAAACTCCCCCTAAATTTGGGATTGGAATGTTCTTTGGAACTACTTGTCATAATGCCCTTTAGACATGCCAGCATTAATGGTCTCGTGAGGATTTAACCTTCATTTTTGGTACCTGAGGAGGTAAATGCATACTCTTGCACCTGGCGGTTTCAGGATATCTTCCAAGCTAAGATTTTGCCTGTACCCTGCCTCTCAGAGATGACTGGTTGATTAATGAGCTACAGTTTATAAAGCATTCCAATGAGGGTTACATGCTATGGTTCTAAGTGGTAAGTCATATCTGTGTTTGCATTGGCATTGAGACTTGCCAGCTAAAAAACTTTCCCCCTGTGGCTAGCAAAATTGAGGGATAAGGTAATCAAATGTGCAGATGCTTATTCCCCAAATCTAGAAGCTTATCATCGGTGGCCACTTTGAGTAGAAGCCAGTTGGATTCCTGGCCGAAAGGTATGGATTCCTGTTACCTATGTTTATTAAGCATTTTGGAGATTATATCTTAACCTAATCTTAGCAATTCTTTGGAACTCATTCTAGTTTAGCTCACAGCTGAATGAACTATAGCACAAGGTTAAGAAACTGCCAGTGGGTTTGTTTTCTCTGAAGCTTTTCAAGTTGGAGGGAATTTTAGGTAGCTAAGATATAGATTTTAAATATATTTAGGAATATCTATGAGGAAGAAATAGATATTGAGCAGAATTTCTTTACTCTAATTCCTAGAGAAGGCTAGAGTGGGTTACCAGCATTGTATCTGACACAGTCAATGATAATGGATAGATTTTAGCATATAGCTTTGTCTGCCTATCTTTCTGAAATTGTCAACACTGAATCTGTACAATAAGAAAACAATTGGTTGACATTGAACATTTCAGTAGCAAATTCACTTCTCTATAAGATAATAAATAACCGTTATTTAAAGTATATCTACATGTGTACATATGCATATTTGACATATGCATATACACAGTAACTTGTATGTAGTTATTACAGACATAACCTATTCCCCCATTAGATTAAAACCATCTTGAAGTCAAAGAACCTGTCATATATGTTTGGATATCCTAACACAATGATTTGCTTTTGTTGAAAGAGTTAATGAATAGTAAGGCTGGTCCTGGAGCCTTGCAGGCCACACAATACTTATTGAAAAGTACAACAGATCATTTCTCCTGCACTCCAAGGGATACGTCAAAAATCCTGAATCAATAAAAATGATGAACCAGCAATATAGGCCTGAAAGAGACTAGTAGGGGAGAGAGAAACAGAGACAGAGGAGAAGTCTTATGACTGATGTAGTATAACCATAACTACTTTTCATTTTCATAACTATTTGTGGATTAGAAATTGGAAAGAACTTCAAAGATACTTAACTCCAACTTCTTTACTTTACAAATGAGGAAACTATGACAGAGAGTTTGTGATTTGCCCAGGACTGTGTACCTGATAAGTTTTCAATGCAGGATTCAAACTCAGTTCTACCTAACTTCAAGTCCAGTAGTCTAGTTAGTATACTACTTAGTGGCCTCTAATCATTACCAATTATAGCACAATTTGTAATTTTGTCATACAGAGAAAATTTGTTATACCATGGTTAGCTTATAAAATATAACTTAATACTTTCTCTCTAATATTGGTTCAAATACCACCTTTGCCACTTGCCTCTTTGGTAACTCTGGACAAAGCATTTGACATCCTTTAGGCTTAGTTTCCTTATCTATCAAATGAGGGGATTGGACTATATAGCTTCTGAGGGTTTTTCCACATCTGTATTTATGATCCTACGATCAGTATTTCACATATAAATAAAACTGAAAGGAAATGACCATTTACCTTAGAAAGGTTTCATAAACTCATATAATTTGTGACTGTAAGAGACTTTGGAGGCATCTAATCAGTGGTGTACAAATTAGATATCTGAGGATCAGAGATGTCAAGTGACTTGACCAGGAAATTCAGCTAGTTATTAGTAAAGCTGAACCCAGAGTTTAGGTCTCTAAATTGCCAGTTCAGTTCTCTTTCAACTACACAGTTGGATTTCAGAAAATACCCTTTTAGTTCTTTAAAGGGAATTATTCAATTTCACTTAACAACTCCAGCAAAAATCGTGCTGAATTTGAAATCAGGGGACTTGAGATCAAATCCCACTTAACTCACTGTGTGACTTTGGCTAAGGTTCTTAACCTCTTTAAGACTTTTCATTTGAAATTCTTCAGATGTCAAATGAGAGAATTAGAATTTACTTCTTGGGTCTATTCTAGACATAAGTATATACTACTATGATGTGAACTGATCAGTAGGTACATTTATTAAAAACAATATTTTTAGATGTTCTATGAATGAAGATTAATGTCTGTTATTTTCCTATGTGACATAATAGGCAAAGTCTGATGTTCTTAAAATTATTAATTCAGCAGCACTTTATTAAACATACCACTTATGCTCAAGACTGAGCTGGATCATGTGAATGATAAAATATGTAAGACCAACTATATCCTATGCCTTCAAGGAACTTATCTGATAGTTGTTATTTGTCCTCATATTTGAAGAGGACCAATGACATCATGGGTGATGTCTTGACTTGCAATGAATAAGATTTAAGTGAGGCAAAGTTGCACAACGTCATCAGCCTCACACTATCCACTGTACCACCTAGATACCTGAGTTGTCAGTGGAATCTCTTTAATGATTATGATTTCACTTGGTCTTACCTGAGCACTACTGCCATAATATTCATTCAGTCAAAATCAGGAAAAAAGTATAAGAGATAGAATCCATGCACTCAGGAACACATGGAAACTGAATGGGGAAGGAGCTCTCCTACCTAGCTGTCACAGTAATTTTTCCTTACTCCAAAGCTTAACAAGGAAGAGATTGATAGGCTGTTAACAAAAATTGCATGCACATTCAGTTCCAACTCAGTCTCTATTGAGGTATTAATCATTCTACCTTCTCAGCTAACCCAAAGACTTTCCATCATCACATGGTCACTCATGGATTGAAACTTCCTTTCCCATGTTTAATGTTTTAGATTGGCATCAGAAAAAGAATATTGTGTATGCTTTGTATAACCTATTAGGAAAAAGTAGAAACAACCATGCTTGAAGGACTAGGTCCTCATTAGCAAGTTTCTCATTACAAATATATTATTTTCCTAGTTCTTATAAATTTGCTGTGTACCAGTTTATATGCAGTAGTGTATGAATTACTTGCGATAAGATATGATTTCATTCTGTGATAGCAACTCTCATGCTTGTGTACACTTACTGACACTAAATTGATTTGACTGACCAGATGAAACTGTATTGAGTTACTTTTCCCACTTTAAATTAGCACTTTATTAAGTGAGGTATGGATTTTGTGTCATGCTTATATATTTCATTGTTTTCTTTTGTTGGGATGTTTTCTCTGTGTGTCTTCTTTTGCACATGAGTTATCACTCCAAGAAAATGTGTGAATGGCATTGCTTTTAAAGAGCACACTTCAATGACTGTTAGAGATAGTGTAATGACTGTCGGTGGAAGGAAAATCAAGTATTTCTCATATGATTTAAACCTAGAAAGATGATGGGTTACAGTAAAGTACAAAAGAAAGTGAAGTTGTAAATGAAACAAATAAGCAAAAAATCACCAAGAATTGAGAAACTATAGCTGCAAAATAGTTTACTCACTCCTCAGAAAACAAAGACCTTTAGAGTGAGAGTTATTTGTTTATTTGTTTGTTTTTAATTTATTCTTCTAAAATGAAGTGAAAGTTGAAAGTGTGAAAAACAGTAAGAAAAATAAATATGAAACAGCTGATTATCATCACTATGAAGAAAAATAAAGTTTATCATGGGCATAGTAATCATAGATTACTAAAGATTGGGGGGGAAAAGTACATTTTCACTGATGTGACTCACTTTTTCATTTAAGTCTATACCAAGGTCTCTGTCAGAAGAAATCCAAAGGAGCCTATAAAGTTTGAGCATTTTTATCAAGCTGTAAAGCATCTACCCTAAGATGGGTGGTTGTTTGGGGACTTTTTAGCTCATTATTTCTAGTTCAGGTGCATCTACATGGCTTGTTCCCACTGAGAGAATGATAAACTATGATAAATATGTTAATACACTGAGAATTATAATTGTTTCAGAATTAAGGTTCCAATTAGAGATGGAATTCTGCAACATGGTCTAGCAATCATGCAAAATATCATGAAAAGAGAAAAATTATTCAATTTATGGAGACAAATATGCTTCAGTGACCTGGGAACTCACCATATGCAAATGCCATTGAAAACCTATGGGCTATAATCAAGGCTAGACTTGGGAAAATGGACTATTTATTAAAAGTATGCTAAATATCTGATGTAATATAAATGTAGTTTCATGATGAATAATTAAAGAATATATCTTTTAAAATATTTTAAATACATAGAGATCAAAGATTTATTGTATGAGTCGCTAAATTTAATCAGTTTACCTTGTTCCAAATAATTTTTACATCCCTATGAGTCTTCTCTGGCTTCCCTGAATTCTTTGCATCCATCATTTCTTACAGAATAGTAACAGTGAATCACTCTCATGTGTCAGTTTGTTTACCTGTTCCCAAATCAATGAGAATTTTGCTTTCTTTTTTTCTTCCAAATTTCTGTTTTTGTTTTTTTCCTTTAAAATGCTCCTATGAATAATATTTTGATACCTACGAGACCTTTCTTTCTGTCTTTAGCCTTAAAAAGCTTACAATATAGAAGGAAAGATAACACACACACATACATATATAGATATATACACATAACTACAGTAAAAGGCAGTGGGAAAGTAAGTGTAATATAAGCACTATTATCAAAAAGCCCTGGGAGATGAGGGGAAAGAAAGGTCACTTCCTACTGGAGTTATGAAGGAAGTTTCATGAAGGAGGTGATATTTGATCTGGGCCTTGAAGGATGTGTAGGATTTCAGTAAAAGTAGTTTCTGTGATGATGAGTTCTATGAAGTTTGGTGTCTGATGCTGTTTCCTCATAATAAATAATACATAGGTATGATGGACTAGTCTCTTCCTAGGTGAATCTGAAAAAGTGAAATTATCTCTGTCTGTGGCATTCTAGAGTAAATGCTGCTGTAACACATAAAACCAGGATTTATGCCTTGAAAACTTTCACTATTAGGTGGTCTCTCTTACTGGTGTTTTCCTTTTGTGACCTCTCCACTACTCTCTTCCCTGGTGTCATTAAAGGACCATCTTGCCTCTATAACTTATCCCTGGCCCCTTGCATGCAGGGACTTTACACTAGGCTTTCTTTGCCTGTGGGATCAGAGGGATATTTAAAAGATAGACTGGCACTGCTGGAGATGCCACCTAACAAGAATGAAGAGACCAGCGATTTGCTGCCTGACATTAGAAATGATCTTCTGTGACTGACTGCAGGAGAATCTGTCCAAGTCTTCAAGGAAATCCTGATTTTTGCCCAAGTTGCCTAGAAAATGGCATCAAATACCCATTTTGCCTTCGTTGGAAAGCCCTATTAATCTCCTTTTTTTTGGACCTGTGACAACCTGGCTCATTAATAATTTGATTGCACAGTGTTCTTAGGAAAGATGCAGGCCTGTCTTTCTCTCCCTTACATACCTTTGCTCATTTATACACTGAGACAGTTCAAGAGTAAATGAATTTTACTATGAAAGGAATTTGAGAATTCTGTGACCCCTTTTGATCTAACTGAAGTCCTTCCTTCCCAACCCCCCACTCCCACCCACCTAAACTCATAAAGTAGTGAAAGAATTATTACCCAATCCTGAGAACATTCCACTATTTCTTTTATTTTAATTTGAGTCAGACTTTCCTCTAAAGACAAAGCTTGACAGAAACTTGAAAGGGGGTTGGGGAGGGGAAAGGAAGGAAATTAGTCACATTATTTATTTGATACTGTGTACCCACTTTCTTAAGTGAATTGGTCAGCTTTCTAAACCACTTTGTTTTGTTATGGTCCTTTGTTATTTCTGTATTTTGGTTTTAACTCATACCAATTTGGACAGCATCTACTTCATGTGAAGGAGATTCTAATATGCCATCCAAAAATTCATTCCAGAGCAAAGAGGCCTCTGATCTAACACACATCTCCTACACACCATGAAAAGACTAAACATCTACCAAATGCTACTGTCTCCCAGCTAAGGAATCAGTTCTGGACAGCCTTCAGAAAGGAACACTCAATGCTAACATTCACTGGTAGAACATGCTCTTGGGATTGGTTTTTTCCAGGACTAGAAATTGAATAAACTAGTAAACACCTTGAGAATGGGATTTGGCAACTGTGTTATATCAGGAAGAGTCCTGGACAGAGATTTAGAAAATCAGTGTTGCAGCCCGAGATTTCTCCCTAACTACATCTGTTCTTTCAAAGTTTTGGTTTCTCAGAGATTAACATGAGATATTTGGTTTAGATAATCACTAAAGTTACGTCCAGCCCTAAATTTCTAGATTTACTCCCTCCATACAGCTTCCTCTGATTTTACAAAAAAACAAAAGCACACACACACACACACACACACACACACACTAATAATAGCTAGTATATACAGAGTGTTTTAAGTTTTGCAAAGTGCTTTACAAATATTACACAATTTAATCCTCCCCAAAATCCTGGGGAGTAGGTGTTATTATTATTCCCATTTTACAGATGAGGAAACTAAGGCAGATTTGCAGAAGCGACTTGCTGAGGGTCACACAATTAGTAAGAGCCTACTCTTCCTACCTCAGAGTCCAATTCTCTGTCCCCTTTCACCTAGCTTTACCCATACACAATTCATAGTTTTATACAAATACTTCAGTCCACTTTTATGCTCTCTAACACTGCAACACAAATAGACACTAGAGGTACTAGATGATTTTTTGAGTGCTACTGAGTCACTTGTGAATTCTTTTCAAGTCCTTTGGTATGTGTCTTTTCATCTCCACCAATAATCCTTCTAGGGAAGGAATACCAGAACTATACTACCAGTATAAAAGAGGATAAGCATATTATTGATAGAATGAATGGTAAATGAGCTAATAAAATGGAGTTATCCCTGTAGATCATCACCTCCAGAAAGAAATGGTACCATAAGGTCCTTTTCATCATGCCCCCAAATAACGCCATTTTTTCTAATTCTTTTTGAATATACTTTTTACTGATGTCTTACTTTTTATCTCCTATATTTTACCCTATAACTTTTGTTTCTCGAGTTCTTCCTTTAAAACATTTTAAAAATAAAAATAGAAAGACAAGACCAAATAATACACTGAAAAAAATAATCTGACATTATATGCAATATTCTGTACTTGGGGAGCCCCATCCCTATCTCTTTGAAGGAGAAGACGTGTCTTCAAATATCTCTTCATTAGGGACAAGCTTGTTCTTTATAATTTTGCAACATTCTTTTTTTTATTATTTTGTGGTGGTTTTCCTTTCCATTTATATTATTATTATCATTTTGTCATTTTGCATATTGTTTTCCTGGCTCTGCTTACTTCATTTTGCATCAATTTATATAATTCTTTCCACAGTTTTCTGTATTAATATCTTTTTTTTTTTTTGAGGGAGGAAGGTAAGGCAAATGGGGTTAAGTGACTTGCCCAAGGTCGCATAGCTAGTAAGTGTGTCAAGTGTCTGAGGCTGGATTTGAACTCAGGTCCTCCTGACTCCAGGGTTGGTGATCTATTCACTGCACCACCTAGTTGCCCCTGTATTAATTTCTTAAGGTAATATTTCATTAAGTTCATGCAGCATAAATTCCTTAGTCATTTCCTAGTTAATGGAATCCTATTTTATTTCCAGTTCTTTGTTACTACCAAAAAAGTGCTACTACAAATAATTTTATGTATATGACATCTTTCTTTTTTTAATAACTGTTGGGATATATTTTTGCCAGTGGATGTCTAAAGTATTGATATTTTGTCCATTTTATTTGCATAATTCTAAATTGCTTTCTGGAATGAATGTACTGTTTCATCATCTCTGCCAACAATGAATTAGTGTGTTTGTCTTTTCCCAACCCACCAATATTTCATGTTTCCATCTTTTGTGATTTTTGCCAAATTTCTAGTTATGAGGTAGGGTTGTTTTTATTTGCATTTCTTTTTAAATTAATTATTTAGAACATATTTCCATACAAAAATTAATAGTTTGCAATTCTTCTCAAAAGAGTTTATCCTCTGAGAATTTATCTATGGAGGAATTACTTATGGTCTTTTCTTTCTATTAGGTATTAATATCTTGTATGCTAAACCTATATCAAAGATATTTGCTACAAAGATTCTTTTCCAATCTACCTCTTTCCTTCTTATCACTGGTAAAGTTAATTTTGTTTGTGCAAAATCTTTTCAGTTTCCTGTAATCAGTATTACCTATTTTATCTTTTGTATTTGCCCTATTCCTTATATGATTGATAGTCTGCAACCTATTGCTATGAAACACATAATGATCTACACATCTTCTGATTTTTAGTAGTATAATATTTAGTATTCCACTTACAAATCCAGTTTGACTGCATCATGTAATATGGTGTAAGATATTAGTCTAATCCTAATTTCTGCCAGACTACTTTCCAGTTTTCCTAGAAGTTATCAATTAGGGTATTTCTCACTTTCTTACACAAAATTTCTTATCTAATGAATCAGAAACTTCTCTTTGCAGGCATTTTTGTATTATGCAATCCCTCTGGGCAGGCTAACACATCCTAAATATTTCACTGTGGATAAGTTTATTGGTTTTTATTTTCTCTGCTAAAGAAATTAGGGCACTATCAGTTTAGTAGGTACAAGGAACGGGTAAAATAAATTCTGAAAGGAGCATAAGAATATATAGAAAGGGAGAATAAGGAGACTGACTAGTTTTTGTCATTAGTTAATTCTGTATTCAGTGTTCAATTTAAACAGACTCTGGTGGTGTGGGAGCTGTCCCTATATATAACTTCAAAAGGATGCATGATACCTGAGTGTATCTCATTGAGGTTTTGTCTGTTCCCACTTCATTGGAAGCCTAGCTTTTTACCTAATTCTGTCACCTAACCTGAAGAGGGACAGGAATTTTAGAGAGGGATAAAAATGTGAAAATGGTCTTTTTTTCTCAGCTATCTAAATCCCAACTAGATGCACCTAATCCTACCCCAAGAGTTGTTCTGAGTCCATTTTTTAAGCCTTAAAACATTGTGTAGATGTGAGATATTATTATTATTTCACTTTAAAATGCCAGTGTAATATGGCATCAATTTTTGCTTAGCCTACCTAGTACATCATTCCATTGTACTTTGCCACACTAAGATTTACATTTATATTGGGGCGGCCAGGTAGCACAGCGAGTAAGAGCACCGGCTCCAGTGTTGAGAAGACCTGGATCAAATCTGGGCTCAGATACTCAGCACCCCACCCAGAAATAACTGGCCGTGTAACCTTGAGCAAATTACTTAACCCTTATTGCTTTAAAAAAAAAAAAAGATTTACATTTATTATTCAGTCAATAAACTGTCTTCCCCCCACCCCGCCCATTTATTTTATTTATTTGCACATACTATATGTCAGGCATTGCAATAGATGGAAGAGTCATGAATGTAATGCATAAAGCAATCCCTACAAGGAAGAAACATACATTCTATGGATATTACTGTGTTTATCCCTGGATCCCATGTCTTAAGGACAGGGACAAGTAAAAGCCTAGGAGTGCGCAGGAGGCTCAGGGGACTCAAAACTATGTTGTGTGAAGATTCGTTGAAGATACCAGGAATGCTAAGAAAGCCTGGAGACGAAAAGAGTTTAGACTAGCTTAGCTTGATCCTAGAGGTTATATAACTCAGAAGAGCAGGTAGGACCTGAAGAGAAATAGATTTAAGCTAATTTAAGGAATGGGAAGATGGAGTGCAGGGGAGAGAAACCTTCCAAACTAAAGAAATCATGCTAAAGTGCAATATTCTGCTTTGGGAGAGAGACAGAGAAAGAGAGACAGAGAGGGAGAGGGAGAGAGAGAGGGAGAGGGAGAGGGGAAGAGGGAATGAGGGAGGGAGGGAGAGAGACAGAGAGGGAGAGAGAGAGTCAGTCTGCTATCACTGGCAGTCTTCCAGCAGAGGCCTGTTGACCACTTGGGAAAGATGTTATAGAAGGGATTCTTACTTTAGCTAGGAGCTGACCAAGATGACTTCAGGAGTCCTTCTTAGCTCTGAGAGCCCATGATCCTTTGGAAGCAAGAAAAATGCAGTTTTCTCATCAACCCTTTCAAATGTATTCAAGCATTTATAATGAGAACAATGGCTACAGTTTGACAGTGGCAGATGCCCTATTAAAAGAAAAAATGGAAAAATGAGTCATTTGTAATTACTTTTGCCAATGAAGTATTAATTCAAAATACAGTGGAGTAGGTGTGGGTGGGAGGGAGGAGGGAGGATGAAGAAATGCCTTCTTTGTTGAATAGAGCAAGAGGTGGGGAAATCTGATGGGATTTTGATGGAAACTAATTAATGCAAAATTGACATGGCTACACCCAAACCAAGGATCTACAAAATATCATGGAATACTTACTCTATGTGCAAGGTACAAGGAAAGGTTTTGCAGAGGACAGGAAGGCACGAAAAAGGAAAAGGCAGAGTCGCTGCTTTCTGGGAGCTTGAAAATTAGTTGGTAGTTGGGGAAATAGAATATTTAAATATAATTAACATTTTATTTTATTTTATTACAAAAGAAGGTGGCCTGGACCTGTGATTTCATTATGTAGGGAAATGTTTTTATGGAAAATATTTATGAAGATCAAAAAGTTATTTGTAATTTTTAGTTTTATATATTTGCTTAGAGACACTGAGAGATTAAGCAGCTTGTTCTCTTCCACATAACTAGTAATATATGTATGTGATTCAGCACTTGAATCCAAATCTTCCTGGATATAAGATTCTCTATCCACTCTGCTTCTCAACCAGCAATATAAGCCATAAGTGATGAGGTACATGCTCTGGGAACCCCCTTGAACTCTGATTGAATCTTCCCACTTGATAAGGCATTTGCCTGAGGTTATAAGCTTTTCATTATAGCTAGGTCCAAACCTCTTACTCTTACTAGCCTAGCCCTCCATTGTCCATCTACTTCCCACCCTTAATCACTCATTTATTGGAGTCTGACCTCTTTGACTCCTCCTGAAGACCCTCCACAAACTCATTACTAGATTTTGACCTCATCTGACTCCTCCTGAAGACCCTCCCCAAACTCCTCCCCTAGACCACCCCTAGATTCCTCCCACAACCTTTCTGTATATAAGACCCCATTTTGCCTCCATATGTGTGAGAGCTCCATAGAATTTTCTAGCACAGACTTGCTCTGTGTCCAATACAAGCCTTACAGATACTGAGGCTCCTTAAGAGTCTACCCAATATGGTGAACTTTTAATAAACTTTGCTTTTCTTTGTCTGAGAGAAGGCTTAAGTTGAATTCATTCAGCAGGACCCAGCATGTTGGTATTTTGGAGTCTCATGCACCCCTAAACCTATACCTCATCATTTTATGATTAACCTCTTCAATAAGTATCAAAAAATTAGGATACTAGAAAGTAAGTGCCAGAGAAATTCAAAGAAAAGAAAGATCTTTCTGAGCTGATATGTCAGGAAAGTTTTTATGGAGTAGATGCGATTGGAACTGAACATTCAGCAGTGGATCACATTCAAAAAGACAGAATGAGGATGGTATTCCAAGAGGGAAGGAATTGTGAGAGCAAAGATCTTGTGCATATATGCAGAAGCAAAGAAAAAAAAAAACAAACAAACCTCCTCAAAATAGTCTCTTCAGACTCGACTACCAACAGCCCCTCCACTTCCCTCTTCCCCTATTGGTAAAGTTCTCAAAAGCACCAGATTGTATTACACACTCATTCAGAGTCCATCAATAAACCAGATGAGTGCTTCCCAGGTTTTGGTGATTCATATTAGAACAAATGATATTGCTAGAAAGAATGTAGAGAATACTGTGAAAGATTATGAAGGCTTAAGAGAAATCCTCAAAAGTTGGCAGAATGTCAAGTTTCCTATGGGTCACTCTCCCCAGTCCCAACAAATAATACTGCTGAAATGCTTCCCAAAGTAGATAATACAGCATAAGAGCATCTTTAAAGGGAAAAATAATAACAAACTGAGTAACAACTGACCAACCCCTTGCCCCTAATACTTCCACCACTCCTGGTATCCTCTGTCTCTCTTACCTTCCCTAAGGACCAGTGATAGCCCGGGATAGCCTTCTAATTTTCTGCAACTGAGGCAATTTTATTCCCCCACTCTTTGGTGTTACACCCTTAGTGTTGAGGTTTAGGATTTAAGGGTGCTCAAGACCCCAAAGTATCAACAAGCGGGTCCTGATGAATGAATTCAACTCAAGTCTTCTCTCAAAGTAAAGCAAAGTTTATTAAAAATTGGCCTTAATGGGTAGACCCTTAAGGAGCCTAAGAATTTGTGACACTTGTATTGGAAAAGCAGGCTAGAATAATCTGACACAGACTGAATCTGTGCTAGATTGAATTCTCAGCCCCATCATGGAGGCAAGATGGATCTTAAATATAGAAAGAGTGTGGGAGGATTTAGGAGTGGTCTAGATGAGGGGGGGTTGGGGGAGGGTCTTAAGGAGGAGTCTAAGGAGGATCTTAAAGGGACTGAGATTAAGGGTGGGATATAGCTGAAGGCTGCCTGGAGATGACCACAATGGAGGGCTAGGCTACTGTGTTTCCCCTATAATAAGACACTGTCTTATTATTTTTTTTTGGACAGAAAAACACCAGAGGGCTTATTTTCAGGGGAGGGCTTATTTTAATGAACATTGACAGCAATGACATGTGACTCCTCTACAATTGCTTTCTTATACTCAACAGTATAGTTCTTCCTTTTTGTACTCATGTCTGGGGGTCAAAACAGACAGAATAATAAAATTATGACCATCAGTCCTTGTTTTCACTCCATCATGCCCCCTGAGATCTTCTTTTTTCCTCCATCATGTCCTTTTTATCCTCCATCATGCCCCCTCACTCCTGCTTACATACCGGGTTTTTATGTTGTCCTGCCTCAGCTCTCCTCTGCGGCACTGCTCTCAATGGCGCCAGCAAGCAAATCACCAGGGAAGAACAGGATGATGCGCTCACTGCTGCAGCTCTGATTGGATGCAGCTCGGAGCTCAGCGTGCGTTTCACTGGGGGGGGGGGACGGTGCATACAGAGGGTACCGTAATGTAGCATGTAGCGCAGGGGATCACCTTCACTACAGTAGCAATCTCAATAGGGCTTATTTTCGGGGGAGGGCTTATTTTAGAGGAATCTTACACAGTAAGGGGAGTGCTTATTTTCGGGATAGGTCTTATTATCGGGAAACATGGTAGGTTTAGAGTAACTGAGATTTGGGCCTAGGATAATGAAAGGCTTAAGGCCTCAGGCAAATGCCTCATCAAGTGGGAAGATTCAATCAGAGTTCAAGGGGTTTCCCAGAGCCTGTACTCTATCATTAGCAGAGTCCAAAGAGAAGGCCCAGTAACAGGATAAGATTAAGGTTTATGAAAAAAACTACTCTCCATTCTGTAGAATAGGGACTCTGAACCCCTGAGAATTTCTGGATAGATTTTAGGGAGTATACACACACATACACACACACACACACTCACATACATCTTACCACAAAAAGAGAACACCTTCTCTACAAAAAACAAAACAAAACAAAAAAACAGGGAGTCGGCTATATAAGAGGATGGAGCCTAGGGCACAAGAAAATGAAGAAAGGAAAGGACTAGAAAGGTAGTCCTGTTTAAAAATATTCAATACAGCCCAAGAGAACTTAGGAAACCCATTAAAAGAGCAGGAGAAAGATGAAGATACCTAACTACAAAAGTTTCTCAAGGGACCTCCCTCTGACTTTCTCCTGATTCCAAAACTGGCCAGCTTCTGTTGGGGTAGAGGAAAAGCCTAAAGGCTAAAAAAAAGTCTTGCATCCAGAAAACTGGGATTGTTGATGAATAGGACCTACTACAGTGACTAAACAGAATTCCCTGTAATAGAATCCCAAGTGATCACCCTCTCTTAGGGAAACAGACCTCATTTCCCATCCTCCATCTGAAAGAACAAACTCATAGGTATCCTTGAGATGGGGGGATGAAAAACATGCCTAGAATGTGTCTGTGGAAGGTACATCATTCAAAACATATTACATTTTGAATTCAAACACACATTTGAAGATATTATTCAAATAGAACAAGCAAGAGAAAGTAGGGGAGGCAGGTGCCATAAAGAAGGTGTATTCATGCGAAAAAATAGGAGAACCAGAGATGGAAAATATGATACAATTAATGGAATTAATATCATTCCTTGGCATGCATTATAGACTTCCATGAGAGAAAGAGTGAAATAGATCCAAGTATCTATCTTGCCAGATTTATGGCACATTATTCCACATAAAGTACTCTACAATCCATTTAAGTGACCTTAATGTTACTCAAAAAAGCGTTCCTTTTCCCATATCTATGCCTTTGAATAGGCTGTGCTCCGTTCCTCTAATGCAATTCTTTTCAGCTCTACATCTTAGCATCCTAAGTTTCTTTCAAATCTCAGATCAAGTACCATGTCCTACATGAGACGTTTCCCAGTCCTCTCTGCTGCTAACACCTCCCTCTCTCTCTTGTCCTTTAAAATGACCTTGTGTTGATTTTGTTTACATATTCTATTTACTTACACTTGGACATGTTATCTCCTAATAGAATAGAAATTCTTTCAAGGGAGTGACTCATTTTTGTCTTTTCATTCTTAGTACCTAGTACAATGCCTCTCATGTGCTAGTTGTTTAATAAATAATTTGTTGATCAATGGATTGATCATCATGTTAAAATGAAAAGGGTTATTAGATAATATTTTGTCTAACCAAATTTCCTCATTTTGCAGATGAAGCTGAGAATCAGCTAGTTTAAGCAACTGGCTCATAATAGGCACTTAATAATGCTTATGATTATAAGAGATCATAAACTGTACTAGAGTCTATAATGTAATAATGGAGGATTTCAACTTTCTAGAAATCTACTTAATCTTTCTATCTAAGCAAAAGCAGCAAATACTTCCCTAGCTTGCTTTAATGATAATTCATCCTTCAAAATGTGAAGGAATCAAGAGCAACTTATATTCTGCATTTGAATCTTACCAATAAGAAGGAACTGATTGATTAAATGAAATGATAAGAACTTTTCTAAAGAAGAACTTCTAAATCATAGTTAATATTACTAAAACCTTTCCAGTTAGTAGATACTCCTGGGTTCTAATGTCCCTGGAAGTTAATGTTTTATGTATTAAGCTGAGAATAACAATGGAGGAAAGAAGGAATGCAAAAGGTAAAGGAGAAAGGGAAAGATATATCCAACTGAATGCAGAATTCCAGAGAATACCACAGAGAAATAAGGATGTTTATGTTTTTGTTTTGTTAATGAGCAACAAAAAGAAATAGAAGAAAGCAATAGAATAGGAAAGACAAGAAATCTCTTCAAGAAAATTAGAGAAATCAAAGGAAAGTTCCATGCAAAAATGGTAGGGATTTAACAGAAGCAGAAAAGAATAAGAAGAGGCAGCAAAAATACACATGGGAACTCTACAAGAAATATTTTAACATCACAAATAACCACAATTGTGTGATTATTGATCTAGAGGCAGACAACCTAGAGAATGAAGTCAAGTAAGCCTTAGGAAGCGTTGCTAACAATAAGGCTAGTAGAAGCAATGGAATTCTAGTTCAGCTATTTTAAACCCTAAAAGATGATGCTGTTAAGGTGCTGCACTTGATATTTCAGCAAATTTGGAAAACATAACAGTGACCACTGGATTGCAAAAAACCAGTTTCTGTCCCAATTCTAAAGAAGAGCAATGCCAAGGAATGTTCAAATTACCAAATACTTGTACTCATCTTACATGCCAGTAAGGTTATGCCTAACATTCTACAAACTAAACCTCAGCAATATGTGTACCAAGAGTTAACAGGAGAGGGGCGGCCAGGTAGCACAGCGAGTAAGAGCACTGGCTCCAGTGTCGGGATGACCTGGGGATCGAATCCAGGCTCAGACACTTAGCACCCACCCAGAAACACCTGGCCATGTAACCTTGAGCAAGTTACTTAACCCCGATTGCTTTAAAAAAAAAAAAAGAGTCAACAGGAGAGCAGGCTTGTTTTTGAGAGGCAGAGGAAACAGAGACCAAATTGCCAATATTTGTAATATTATGAAGGAGAGTTCCAGAAAAACATCTATTTCTTCATCATTGACTAAACTAAAGTCTTTATGTGGATCACAACGAAATGTGATAAGTACTAGAACAACTTACCTGTCTCCTGAGGAACCTGAATGTGGGCCAATAAGCAATGTTTTTTTTTTCTTTCCAGCTATTCGTTTTTTTTTTTTAGGGCAATTGGGGTTAAGTGACTTGCCCAAGGTCACATGGCTAGTTTTTGTGTGTGTGTGTTAAGTGTCTGACGCCAGATCCAAACCCAGGTCCTCCTGACTCCAGGGCCGGTGCTCTATTCACTGTGCCACCTAACCACCCCCAGCTATTCTTTTCTTTTCTTTTCTTTTCTTTTCTTTTCTTTTCTTTTCTTTTCTTTTCTTTTCTTTTCTTTTCTTTTCTTTTCTTTTCTTTTCTTTTCTTTTCTTTTATTCGTTTATCTACTTTTAGTTTACAATATTCAGTTCCATTATCCCTTGAGTTCTAAATTTCATCCCCCTCCCTCGACTCATGGCAGCATGCAATCTGATATAGGCTCTACAAATACCTTCACATTAAGCATTAGCCAGGGCAATAAGCAATGATTAGAACATAACATGGAATAACTGATTGGTTTAAGATTGGAAAAAGACTATAACAAGGCTGTATATTGTCACCTTATTTATTTAACTTACATGTGAAGTGCTTTATGTGAAATGCCAGGCTGGAATTAGGTTGCCAGGAAAAACATCCACAATCTCAGATATGCAGAAAATACCACTCTGATGACAGAAAGTGAAGAGGAATTAAGAAGCTTCTTGATGAGGATGAAAGAGAAGAATGTAAAAGCTGAATTGAAACTTAACATTAAAAAAAAAGTAAGATCTTGGCAACTTGTCCCATCACTTCTTAGCAAACAGTGGGAAAAGAAATGGAAGCAGTGTCATATTTTATATACTTTTGTTCAAAGATGACTGCT